>NC_056730.1:511403210-511773210 GCF_019279795.1 Protopterus annectens | reverse complement strand
TCTTACTTCAGTTTCATAGAATCTTGGACTTACCTTTCCAACTATTAACAGACATGTGCATTTTAGTGCATTCCCAGTCATCGAAAATGAAGCAGTTTCTGCAGTGTTTTTATGATGCCAAAAAAGGACAACAAATTGAAACTAATTTTTTGTGTTTCTGTCTTCAGCAATTTTTGTCATAGAAAAAGATCATGATGCTAACCCAGAAAACCTTACCTCCTAACTGGTATACTAGCTTTATTGGGTTCTTTAGACAATACAGTATGCTTGCCTAGACATGCATGTCCGTCCATCCGGCTTGCAGGAAATGCCTCATGTTCCAAGTGGAGTCCTTCCATTTCTAGTTTATCTCTACCTAGTTTTGTCCTGTCCACAACATCAAGGATATTTACAAAATGTTCATAAAAGATCTATGGAATTCAAATCTACATCCTTTATATGCATTGATAGAGGAGGATTACACTACTTTTTTCCAAAAAAAAAAAATGCCGAGACTAATGTAACCTTCCAATTACCTTGGCAAAGAGTGAGCTAAACCAAATCCATCTTGCAATTCTTTCAGAGAATATTGTTTCTAGGGGTAGTGCTAGGCATCCCACAATTTCAAATATGTTTCTTTCTGAGGACAAAATGGAAAACTCAAGGAAATAAGCTACAGATCCTCTAGAACAATGCATACTTATGTTTTTTCTGATTATAAAAATATGCATTAGGGTTAGCCTTATAACTTTTCTCCGGGTTTCCTCTTCTCTCCTCTAATACAAGCAGCAGTATCTGACACCATCCTCTTTAGATTCTACTGGATGAGCACTTCTAGTCTTAGCAAGTGCAAGAAGTCTTGCTATGTAAGCCTCAAAGAAAAGAGGGTTTTTTTCTGGTTTTGAAAGTATCTGACATGAACATAATCTCTGAAAATTTGCTGATCAAAACAGACAGCTCCATGGTATAGAGGAGTAAAGCCCTGAGTAAGCCACAGATGATCCAAGTTCAAATGGTGACTTGAGTGACTACAGGACCTGGCTGGGAAGATAGAATTGAGTGACAACTGCCAGCTTATCCATCCTGGGAGGATGGAAGTGGACCTGGTTCACCACAAGTGTGACACCTAGTGAGAGCACTAGGTGTTACCTGGTGGAGTTCAAACCTGTAGAGCCTGCATTGTTACAGTTCTCATTATGGCAGCAAAGGCGTACGGCATGCAGACATACACTTTCACTAGGGAGATAATGGCAAAATTCTGGAGAGCCACCAGTGAGGATGGAGGGGATGCTGTCAGGGTAGTAAGCTGGACTACTCCTGACCATCTGACTCTTGTCAGGGAATGGAGAGCCTATCAGGATTCCTAGGAAGGAATGAATGGGCAGTAGTGCTGTCACCTAGCTTGGTAATTATTGGTTTCTGTACCCTCAGAAAGAATGAGCCATTTGGGTGCCAATAGGGGAGCCATAGGACAAGATTCTGGACCGAGGAAAAAGTCAGACAAAACCACAAGTGGTGATTCATCAAGCAAGATTAAACAAAGATCTGTCTCCAAGGCAAGATTAATCTGATAGTAAATGATAGTATACTGTTTGAGCATTGAAACCATCTCTTGTTCAGGACAGCACAACAGACTTTAAAATTTCCTCATCAGGGCAATATGTCTAACAGTTATTAAATTTAACAGTACGCAGGCTGATTGAGTCCTGCCTTCCCTGAAATATCACTCCTCCTGAACATATGTTAATTCCTCCTTCCCTTTTCTAAAACTCCCACTTTCATTTCTTTTATCTCCTTTATAGCATTCAATAATTCTATTACAGTTGGTTTTGTTTTTGATTTCCATTACGTATTAATTACTTTTTGACAGGCAACACCGTTAAACTTAGTACGACCATACCATGTCTAGGCAATTCATTTTCTATATCCCAGATAAGAAGAATCATTTCCTTAGTTAAAATAATTTGTTCCCTCAGCACTTCTGACAAAACACTCTTCAGGGAATTTCTAAATTCTATCATTTTGTTACATTCTCAAAAATCATGTTCCCAGGTACCCTTCTCTTTCCCAACACATCTCCAGCAATTGCTGTCTGCTTGTGAAAAATAAGTCTACTTGGAATATCAAACTACCTATGGAAA
The DNA here is from genome assembly GCF_019279795.1 of Protopterus annectens. NCBI lineage: Eukaryota > Metazoa > Chordata > Ceratodontiformes > Protopteridae > Protopterus > Protopterus annectens. Next base: position 511,771,090 of record NC_056730.1, on the reverse strand, counting down.
CACTTCCGTGCAAACATTCTAAACCTTCGACATGTTGTTGCATACTCGGCAGCCATGCAGATATCCTCCCATTGTTTATTTGTATTCTGCCTTTCCATTCTCATTTCCCAGTCTTGTCTAACATTTACTGATTAATTCTTATAGTTATCATGCATTATTTTATATGTGCTACTAATTATCCCTTTTTTTACTGTAAAGTACAGTTGTTTAAAATCTTACCATAATGGTACATGACCTTGCCTTCACTGCTGCTGTATTCTTAACAGAAGGGATTCCCTGCTGTGTAAGCCTGTACGTCTGGCCAGTCTACCAAAAACTACTTGTTGCTTTTAAAAGGTATGCTGAACATCACCCAAATGCTTCTTGCATAGTGTAGGGCATAAAGGTGACATTCAGGCCTACCACAATCAGAACCAAATGCCCCCATAGGAACACAGTCCACGAAACCCACGAGGTAACCTGTACATCAAGGAAAGCAAAAGACTAGGTGTGGATAGAGGGAGTGGACACTGCAGCAGTGAAACAAGGATATCTACCATTATGGTAAGACTTTACACAACTGTACTATGTCCTTACATTCACTACTGCAATATTCTTAACAGAAGGGAGAGTGACAATGCTTAAGAGGAAACTTGGGAGGGGGAAGGCTCAGAAGAGCCCCCTAAAAAGCCTTTAAGAATGGCACTAGCAAAACCAGCCCTAGTTCTAGAGATACCATCCAATTTTTAATGCTTGGTAAAGGTATGCACAGAAGTCCAAGTTGCTGCTTCAAGAATAGAATTAGTATCTAAGCCCTAGAAAAAAGCATCTGAAGAAGCCACAGCTCTAGTAGAATGAGCTTTAACTGAAGAAGGAAGGCTCTTGCCATGAAAAAATGTAACAAAAGGAAATAGCCTTAGAAATCCAAGAAGAAATAGTTTGCTTGGATACAGCAAATAACTGATCAGATTTTCTAATAGCCTTAGTCTTATCCAAATAAACACTGAGTTGCATATGCATGTCCGAAGTATGCAGAACCCTCTCACTGTCAGATTGCGGACACAGGAAAAATGTAGACAGAGTAATAGACTGATTCAGTGATAGCTCATTAACCACCTTAGGCATCAAAAAAGGGTTAGTGTACAAGGACACCCTGTCCTCATGAAAGACCAAAAAAGGAGGGCATGCCATAAGGGCCTGCAACTCAGACAGACATCTGGTAGAAGTAAGAGCTAACAAAATAATAGTCTTTCAGGAACAATGTAGCAAGGAAACTGAAGCAGCAGGCTCAAAACAAGCCTGAGTCAACTTCTTCAAAACAAAATTAAGATCCCAGGAAGGAGGAATGGGCTTCCTAGGAGATTTAATATTAAAGACACCTTAAAGAAATTAATCTCAAATCTAGAAGTTAAAGGAGGAGAAAAAGGCAGACAATCAGAGATAACTGATAAGTGGGTCTTAATAGAAGAATAGACCAAACCAGCATTGAGTAACTCACACAAATAAGAGACAATCAAAGGAACATCCACAGTAAGTGGGTCCAGGTTACAAGAGAGACCAAATAGAAAACCTCTTCCATTTGGATAAGTAAGATCTCCTAGTAGTAGGTTTCCTGGCCTCCTGCAGGACTTGCAGCACATCCTCAAAAAAAGGGTGCCTGTGAGGAATCAAAATCCTATTTCCCACAGTGTCAATTGAAGTGTAGACAGCTGGGGATGGATGAGAGATCTCTTGTCTTGTGTGATTAGATCCACCCTGTGAGGTAACTTGCGATGATTGCCCCTGGCTAGATGCAGAAGCAGAGGGATGTTGAACAGGACTTTTGGAATGAGAGGAAAGGGAGGGAATACATAAAGTACATAAAGAAATATCCCCTTCCAAGAAAATGAGGGTGTCCACCTTCCACACCAGAGGACCTGGGACTCTGGTACAAAACAGAAGAAGTTATGTGTTCAGAGGGAATGCAAAAAGATCCACTTGCGGAGTACACCACTGGCGAATAATGTCCAGAAACACATCCCTGTGAAGCATCCATTCATGGGACTGAGTTAAGGACCTGCTCAGAGTGTCTGCCATAATGTTCTGACTGGAAGGGATATAGACTGCCAGAAGAGTTACTTGATACTTGACAGAAAGATCCCATACCAGAAGTGCCAACCAGCAAAGAAGATACAATATCATTCCTCCCTGTTTGTTGATATACCACATCACTGTGGTATTGTCTGTGAACACTTTGAGACACCCTGGACAGAAAAAAAGGATGAAAGGCCTGAAGAGTCAGCAGAAGATATCTCATCTCTTTGATACTGATGTGCTCCTTCTATTCATGAGGCGACCACACCCTCTGTACTTTCAGGGAGCCAACTATCTCCCCTGATCCCATGTCTGAAGTGTCTGTAAACAATTCCTAAGAGGGAAGAGGGGGATAAAAAAGGATCCCTAGATTCAGAGACAACTGTTGAATCTACCAGTGAAGTTCCTGTCTGAGACAAGGAAGAAAAGGAACTACAAAGTCTAGAGGATGTGCATGTTGGAGCCACACTGACTTCAGAAACCACTGAAAGTTTCTCATGTGAAGTTTGGCCAGAGGGAGGATTGGAATGGTGGATACCATGAAAGCCAGAGCTCTCAGAAACTCCTGGTGGTAATGGAAGCCAGAGGAAGAAGAGTTTGAAAGAAAGAAATGAGAGTTAAGGCCTTTGGAGGGGTTAGTGATGCAAGCATTGACACTGTCTGAATCCTGCAACCCAGAAAAACATGATCTTGAGAAGGAGTCAGAGAAGACTTTTTGAAATGTAAAGTGAATCCCAGGCTCTGAAGAAGGGAAATGGCAAAATGAAGATTTTGCAAAAGGGTCTCTGGACAGGATGTCTGAATCAACAGGTTGTCTAAGTAAGGAAATATTTGGATTCCTCAAAGCCATCACAGGAAAAAGGTGTTTGGTGAACACCTGTGAGGCAGTAGAAAGGCCAAAGGCAAAGCAGAGAACTGAAAATCCCAGGAAGCAACAGAGAAATACAAAAACTTCCTGAAAAGAGGATGGATCGGAATATGGAGATAAGCATCCTTGAGATCCAGAGACACCATATAGGCCTGAGGGATCAGGAAAGGAAACAGAATCTGAAGGGGCAACATCTGAAAGGAAGGCACTTTTAGAAATGTGTTTAGATGAGCGAGGTCTAGAATAGGCCTCCCAGTGCCCTCTTTTCTGTGAACTATAAAGAGTCTGGAGTATAGCCCTTTCCACCTTTGGGACACAGGCCCTCTTGAATAAGTACCCCGAGTCAAGAGATTTTGAAGAACTTCTAGGAAAAAGGGAAGTTGTTCCTATGGAGGCTGAGGAATGCCCATAAAAGGAGGACGGGATTTCTACATCATGAAATACTCCTGATGAATAATCGACAGAACCCAAGAATCCTGAGTGATCTGAAGCTAAACAGGAAGAGAAAGAGAAAAGCAAAGAGAAAGAAGAAGAGGAATGTAGCGGGGAATAGATGGATAATAATACAGCACCTGGTTTTGTCTGGAAAGGAAAGCTTTGGAGTCCCTGAAAACTGAATAGTCTGAGCAAGAGAAGCCCGTTTGCCACTCTTCCTACTTTTGAACCACCAGAAAAACAAAAAGACAAACTTAAAAAGCTTGCCACCGCTCACACGACCAAACCAGTGATATCCTCGGACTCAATAATCCAAATCGAGTAAGCATACAAATCATACTGAACACCAATAAATGAAATTGAAATATTTTAATTAAGCCAAACAACTCAGTGTAACTTTTCGTCGGCTCTCTGCACCAACTTCCTCAGAATTTAAAAAACTTGCGCCATTGCAATAATTCCCTTAAAATAAAATCACTCAAAAACATGTGATCAACATGCCCCCTTCATTCCACTAAATTTAAAGGCGCCAAGAACAAAAAACATGGTTTGGTCGTGTGAGCGGTGGCAAGCTTTTTGAGTTTGACTCTTCCTACTTTTAGTAGAAGGGCAGAAGTATCTATGAACAAAGGCAAGCTTAGCAGTGCAGTTTCTCTCAAATTTAGGCACAGGAGAAACAAACATGTTAAGCTCCTGTAAGGTCTTACCCCAATCCTAAAGGGACTTAAACCAGCAGCAGCTTCCCCAAACAAATGTTTAGAATCCAGAGGAGCATCCATCAACTTAGCTTTAATATCATCACTTAGAGGTTGAAGCCTAATCCAAGAATGCCTCCTCATCACTGAACTTAAAACAGCAGCCCTAAAAGAGGCATCAACTGCATCATAACTACATTTAATAGAATGATGAATGACTTGGGAGGATGTCCTTAGCAATGAAAAAACAGAAATTTTACCCTCATATTCTAAAAATCAGAAATAAGTTGATAGGCATGAGAAAGAAGTCAACACATACCTAGACATATGGGTCTGATAATTAATAGCCTTTAAAACTAGGGTAGCAGAAGTGTTTACCTTCTTACCCAACTTTTCCATAGTTCTGCTATCCTTGTCAGAAGGCAATAACTTGGGCGAGGGAAGCAACTGAGACAGCTTATCAGAAGCTACAGACATGACAGAGGGGTCAACAGCAGGACATTGATACAAGAAAGAGCAATCCTCAGGCACCCTATAAAATGTGTCAGGCTTCTTGGGAGCAGGGGGCAGAGAATTAGGTGCATGAGAGGCATTGGAAAAAACATCCAGCAAAGCAGCCAAAACAGGAGGAATAGCTGCAGGTTTAGGGGGTTCCAACTGCAGCAACTCATGGATATTAGAGACCTGAGCACTAACCCCACTTAAAAAAAAATCATCATCCTAGAGAGTGTGTCCCCAAAGGAAATTTCCTCAAAAGGAACATCTGGACTAATAGATTCCTGCTCTTCTGTCTCATAGTCTAAAGGAGAATGAATCTGAATAGAATAACTTAGGGATTCATTATCTAAATCCGGCTCATCCTCAGAAGAGTCCTGTTCTCTAGGCCTTTTAAGGGGAGTAGAGGACCAAGGAGGAGCAGAAACTGAAACCCCTTGAGGAGGCTTTAAGGACATTAAAGCAGTAAGTAGCCCCTGAGTGAAGGCCTGCCACTCACTTTTTGGATTCCTAATTCCTAACATGTTTAATTTTTTTTTTCTTTTTTAAGGGAATATCCGCTCCAAAAAACTGAGAAGGCTCAGACCCAGGACAGCAGTTGAGAACCATAGTAGTTTATATTTCTTCCCCAACTAAAAACTGAGGAACTCTACTAGGCCCCTTAGAAAAAATCAGCAGTGGTTCCCCCAAATGTCCAAGATGGACGCCTGCAAAGCCTCTTCAGACATGCTGCCAGCTGGACCCTCACTGGCCTCTGACACTGTGTGACAGAGAAATCTGACAACACAGCCGGGCGAGCCTCCAGGTTTGTAACAACCTCGGAAGAAACACCTGGCAGAGTCTGGACAGTGGAAGAGTCTGGTTGTACCTTTTTCACCTTCTTCTTCCCTAATGGCTGACCCTTGGGGTGGGAGATTCCTTCCATTGTATCTTTAGCAAGAAGCGTAAAATGCTGGTTCTCATCTCGCCTGGCAAATAGAACAAGACGTATGGTAATGAGAAGCTCCAAGACAAAAAAGACACTTATCGCGGTGGTCTTTATGGGGAATCTGTCTCCCATACTGGCATTTACCCTTCCTGGATGGCACTAACCACAAGGAGCACAAAAAAAAAGTAAGAAAAAACAAAATCCCCAGTGGGGTACTTATCTGCAATTGCAATAAAAGTCAGCAAACAGGAGTAGGTAATAACTGGAGAATGAAAATGTGTTCACCTAGCAGAAAACGGATGCAGGTAAACAGACTAATGGTAAAAAGATATGTTCAGACTGGTGGCAAAGAAATTCTGGTTATGGTAGGCCTGAAATTCACCTTTATGCCCTATGCTTGTGTGATGTTCAGTGTACCTTTTAAAAGCAACAAGTAGTCTTTGGTAGACTGACCAGACGTTCAGGCTTCCACTGCAGGGAATCCCTTCTGTTAAGAATACTGTAGCAGTGAATATAAGGACATCTTCTGTTCTAGACTCAGCGGTAAACTCAACCAGCATTGGTCTTTCATTTAAAACTCCCCTAGCCCTTTTTCTTTACCTTTACTCTTTTATCAGTCTCTGATAGGGAAGGCAGTATCCAACTTGCAGTCCAAACGTCTGCTTGGCCTCATCCCACTCTATGATTTTTTTCCCTCCCTAGTAATTTGTTCCTAATACCTTGGTTCCTTTGCTTATTTTTTTCAATAAATTCCAGCGCCCTCTTGCCTATTTTCAATGACCCTACTTACACTCATCCTTATTGGTAAAATTTCTTTTCTCCATTTCCATGCTGGCCACATTCTCAAAAATATTTTCTGCTACTTTGTACATATATTCTGCATGATTATTACTGTTCTCCTTAAGATCCTGCATTCAGAATTGTACTCTCTCCTTATTTTATGAACTCCTCTCGACATTTCAGCATAATTTCTTTCCACTTTGAGTTGTAGTCTTCTGCTTTTGCTATCTATCTATCTATCTATCTATCTATCTATCTATCTATCTATCTATCTATCTATCTATCTCTGCCTTAACTGTGTAACTCTAAAGTATCCATTCAAATCTAGTAATCCCAAACCACCTTGTTCTCTGGGGAGAACAACTTATCACACTTAACTCTTTTAATCCCAAATACATACTTTTAATTCTTTGTTACTTATGGTTCACAGTTTTTCCTCTGATTGATAAAAATATGTCTAACCTATATACAATGCCAATGGGACTAGAAACATTTTCACTGCTTGTACCTTACTATCCATATCCATCATCAAGATCTTCTAACTTCTCACTTTTTGTATCATTGTTTGTTTAGCCTATTCCCACATACCCTTAACTGCTATAATACAATCTTTTTTAACTCATAGCCCTAAGTACTTCATCTTTTCATGTCCTCATAAATATGATTAATGCTAAACCAATTCATGTGTAGAAATATAGTTTATTGGTATAGCCTTTGTTTTATCTTCATTTATTTATATCCTGAAAAACTGAGACTTCTCAAAGTATTCCACAACACTGAAATATTCTTTTTATTTTCTGGATCTATCAAACACAAAATAATATCATTAGCAAATAAAGCTAATTTTTCTTCAGTACCACACTAATTTATACCATTAAATTTGTGAGTCCCTTATTTTCTCTGTCAATTACCCTAAGTATAAGGCAAATAACTAAGGAGATACAGGACACTCCTGCCTGGTTCCTCTGTTCAAGTCCAGTCAGAGAGTAGCTCTCACACCTTTGTTCTTGTCTATGACCCTTCATATATCATCCTAATAAACTCCATTATTCTATCAGGAAATGCAAACGCTGATGAAATAGCATATCCCATTTAAATACTAATCAATAGATCTATTGTTGAAGCTTATATCCCCTCCATCTGGAAAATCACCCACATTATTCCTCTCCATAAAGGGGGAAATTCCACTGAACTCTCAAATTATAGGTCTATAGCCATCCTGTCACCCTTGGCTAAAATTATGGAAAAATCTATCCATAAACAACTCCTAATCTTAATCTAAACAATCTCCTAGCCCCCTCCCAGCATGGATTTAGAACTTACCATAGTACAACCTCAGCCTTCTTTTCTTATTTCACACAATAAATCAAAACCGTAATAACAACAAGCTGTTCTCTGCCCTCTTTCTAGACCTATCCAAGGCATTTGACATGGTAAGCCACCATCTACTCTTAGGGACACTAAAAACACTCTCCACAGATAACCTAGCAATTAGCTGGTTTAATTCCTATCTAAGTGGCTGACAACAAGCTGTACTATGGAAGGATAACTTATCTTCTCTATTACCAATCACCCTTAGAGTCCCCCAGGGGTCTATATTAGGCCCCCTCCAATTCTCCATCTTCATTAATGATCTGTATAAAGTCATCCCAAATGCAACTTGTATTCAGTATGCAGATGACTCGAACCTAATCTGTGCTGCTACCTCCCCCACAGACTTACAGTCTTTATCCCAAAACACCTTCAACAAAGTAGAAAACGGGCTCACTGGTCGCTGTCTACTATTAAACCCAACTACAACTAAGCAGTTACTCTTCACCCCCACTCGTAAGGTCCCTTTACTATCACTTATCATAAAATCTAACAATGACGCCATAATTTTCCCAGAACCAAGTACTAAACTACTAGGTGTAATAATCAACAGTAATCTTAAGTTTGATGCTCACGTCAACAAAACTATTAAAACAGTTAATAAGAAACTAGGCTCTTTATATAAGATTAAACAATTCCTAACCCCATCAGCTAGGACTGTGATTGCCTGTACACATTTGCTATCAACCCTTCTTTATGCCTTACCTATCTTCACAAACCTAAGCAAATCTGACCTCAGTAAACTCGCCAGCTGCTACAATAATATTACCAGATTTGCCACAGGTTCAGCATATAGAACACATCACTGTCTAAACCTTAAATCACTAGGCTGGCTAGAACTACCCTGTCAACTTCAATGTAACCAACTAATAGTTGATCACAAAGTTCTCTACCAACCAGACAGCACACCATACTGAAACATATTATCACCCCCTACAGTAACCTAAAAACACTCTGCTCCTCCAACAGGACGCTAGTACAAACTGTTAAATCCAACAATTCAGCTGGTGAATCACTATTTACCAACTCTGTCTCTGCGGACCTCACTACAGTCCCCGCTTAACTCAATTCAAAATGTCTCTTAAAAAACACCTAAAAATGCATTGGCTATGTCCCTGTAAAAACCCTGACTAATCCCTCCTCAAATACTATCTATAAATGAAAACCTTGCTACATGTAGAAACTTTCATTGTTATTACTCTGATACATTAACTGATTTAGAAGATTGATTACATGTCTCTTACCTACTGGAATGTACTACGGAAAGGATGATAACTTGCACAACCATGTACTACTAAAAATGCATGCGTTCTCCCTTAAAAGTGAATCATTTCTAATTATTTCCTATATGTATTCCAGAAAATCTTGAATATGCATGTATCTATTTATTTACTTATTTATTTCCAGTTTGATGACCGGGGAGGTCCACTGGGCTCAAAGAGCCCGTTTTCAGTGGAGGCCAGGGGAGAAAAGCTCCAATAATACATAGTACAAGCTCCATAATATGACGTACAATACATAGTGGAAACAGAAATAAACTAAGCAAATTTTACATACAAAATAGCAAAAACTAAGCAAAAGTTAAACAGCAGCTTGGAGAAGGATGTAAATCATATTTACATGTTTAGTGGTTGAGAACAGTAGTACAAGGTTCAATTAATACAGAGGTTTAAATCATCTGAGAGTGATATAGAAGTAACATTAGCATGGATGAGTTCTTAATGCATGAATATTAGCATGAGTTAAAGTAATACAGAGGCTTAAATCCTCTGAGAGTGGTATAGAGGCAGCATTAGCATGAAGGCAGCACAATCAGTTAACCAATAGTGTGTAAGGAAGAACAAACTTTGTGTGTTATAAAGTATTTATGTATTAAGCAGGTTAGGTAGGTGGAGTGCAATTGCATTTCCATTTTTGGGAGAGGTAAGAATGCAGCTGGGTTTTGAAGTGTTCAGAGTTCTCAGAAATTCTTAGAGATGGAGGAAGAGAATTCCATTTTTTGTCGGCGTAAAAGGATAGGAGAAGCTGACTAGCGGCATGGTTTGGTTTATAAACAGAGATTAGATTTTGATGGGTAGACCTTAGAGTTCTGTTTGGGGTGTATAATGTTAAGATGTTTGTTAGTGCTGGGCATATAGTTGATTTGAAAATAAGCTTGTGAGTGGTTAGTTGGAGGTAGTCAAGGTAGTTTGGGAGTTCTAGCCATTGCAGCTGGTGGAGAGGTTTACAGTGGTGAGTGGAATATTTGGAAGTGGTGGCGAACTTTGAGATTTTATTGTAACAGGATTCTAGTTTAGAAGAGATGGAGGAAGATAGGTTGGTTAGTAGGGGAGCACCATACATTAGTGAAGGTAGTAAGAAGGTAGTGGCGAGGGTCTATCTTGTTGAGGGGGAGAGGAAGTGGGAGTTTCTGTACAGCATGTCAAGTTTCTGATGGGTTTTCTTTATATTTAGCTGAATATGGGTATCGAATTTTAGGTGTTCGTCAATAGCAACTCCAAGAAGTTTAGCAAAAGAAACAACTTCTATAGTGGAGTTGGCAAGGATTGTAATCTTGAAAGAGGTTTTGTCTAGGTGGATAGATTTTGAGGGAGAGAATGGAGGGATCTTTGATTTGTTGGCATTCAAAGAGAGGTGATTTTGGAGCATCTAATCCTCAGTAGTTCAGAAGGCAGTTTGAGTTTTTGTTTGTAGCTCAGGGAGGTCTGATGCAGACCAAACTAAAGTTGAGTCATCTGCATATTGTACTATCTTAGTGTTAGGAATGGCTGCATGGAAATCATTAATGAAGATATTGAAGAGTATAGGGCCAAGAATGGATCCCTGAGGTACCCTGGTTAGGGTGGGAAGGAAGGCTGAGGTGCCAGTCTTCCATTTTACTGCCTGAGATCTGTCAGAGAGGTAGCTGCTGAACCAGGTAATGGTGTTTTATGAAAGGTTAAGATTAGAAAGGTGGTGAAGAAGGTGGGTATGGCAGACTGTGTCGAAAGCCTTGGAGAGGTCAAGGGGGACTGTGGATACAAGTTCTCCAGAGTCACGGGAATGGTTTATGATGTCTAGAAAAGAGAGAACAGCTGTTATTGTGCTATGGCCAGTACGGAACCCATGTTGTGTTGAGCTGAGGAGTTGGTTATGTGTAATGCATGGCATGAGCTGGAGGTGAATGCATTTCTCAAGAATTTTTGAAATAGGGGAGAGAATCGCTATGGGTTGGAAGTTGGAGATGTTATCATTTTTGCCTCCTTTATGGAGGGGTAGGATAAAGGCTGCACGCCCCAGTTTGGGGACATATGATTCTTGTATGAATCTGTTGATGAGTATGCTAATGGGGATTGCGATGCTGTCTGCTGCAATTCTTAAAAAGAGTGAGAGGATATTGTCAGGGGCATTGGAGCAAGGCTTAAACTTAGATAGAAGATTTTTTATATATGAGGTGGGAATGGGTATGAGGTGGAATATGGGATGTGAGTTTGGGGTGGAAGGTTGGGCAGAGGGTTTGATTTGGGGGGAGGTGTTGTTGTTTGGGAATGTTTTAATGAGTTCTGCTATAGAGTTAGTAAAGAAGGAGTTAAACAGAGTAGCTATTTCTGGGTCAGATTTATTTGTGTCAGGGCAAGAGTTGTTTTTGGTGTCCGGGTTGAGAAGTGAGTTGATGGATTTCCAGAATTGTTTGGGGTTAGAGGAGTGGTTAGACTGGAGTTTAATATAGTATGCTTTTTTGTCTTGTATGACATGTTTTTTGGCTAAGTTGTGGAGTTTTAGAGCCAAGGAGAAAAAAGAAGGCAAGACTGTGTAGAGCAATCAGTGGTTAGGTAGGTAAGCTCAGAGGTAAGGAAAGTATGGAGAATGTAGCACTTGTTTACTCTAGTTGTTGTATGCATCACATAACACAAGTCTCCAGCCAAATTCCTTGTAAGCATAACAACATATTTAACAGCAAACAGTTTATGTAGTAAAAGCAGTCACAGCTTCAGTTAGTCCCTTAGATTATTGTGAGCATAACAGCATATGTAACAGTAAACAGTTTCTGTAGTAAAAGCAATCACTATGTCAGTTAGATCTCTAGATTACATAAAGTTAGCTAAGTACTTCAGTTGGAAAGCATAAACATGCCTGTTAAACCAGGTGCACCACAAGCATTTGAGAAGAGCTTAAACACTTGCAGGCACTTACTTGCAGGTGTGCACAATGAAAAGGGTCTGGGGAAGCTTTCTCACCACAAGCAGGCCAAAAGATAACTTTCAAAATGGCACCGCTCAAGGAGACCCACTAATATAGACTAGTTAATGTGCATGGGGGAGGAGGGAGATACAAAATGGGGGAAGGTATAACCAGAAAAAGCAGGTAGAGATCTGGCCCGCCCCCTCACAGAAGACTGCAAAGAAAAGCAATCAGCATAAGAAGTGGAAGCCTTGGAGCTGTAATGTAAGTGTAAGCAAGGAAGAGGTTGAAGCAGGAAATTAGGAGTGTAACAAGGAAGAGGTAGAAGCAGGACATTAGGAGTGTAACAAGGAAGAGGTAGAAGCAGGACATTAGGAGTGTAACAAGGAATAGGTAGAAGCAGGACATTAGGAGTGTAACAAGGAAGAGGTAGAAGCAGGACATTAGGAGTGTAATCAGTTAGTTGCAGAAACGTTACTTTATGGCCTTGGTGTGCAACTAATACAAAGGAAGGTAAATCTATCTGGGGACAAATACACCAAGTAAATGGTACTTGCCTTACTTTACAAGTATTCAGTGTGGAGGCAGATCTATTTGGGACAAGATACAGAAGTATATTGTTAAGTTATGCTACCCAGTGGCAATGGTCAAAGCTATAGTTGCCTGGGGGGGCAGCCCTTGCATGTGTGTACACCGGCCAAAACAATGTTGAAAAAATAACTAGTAAAATTAAAGTGCTGTAACCTTCCTGATATTGAATGGGCAGCAACCAAAACTCAGATAAGAGGTATCTTTCTTCAGAAAGCTTCTCACTATAAGAGAATCCAACTCAAAGAAGAACAACAACTAGAGGCTAAAATTAAATCATTGGAACAGGGTCTAATTAAAAACTACAACACACAAACTGAAACAGGGCTATTGAAATTCCAGAAAGACCTATTCTTGGTTCACAACAATAATCTATCATTTCATGAAACTAAAATACTTGCAAAATATGCTAACCATATACAAACACCGTCACAAGCTCTGGCAAGGATTATTAACCAGTCTAAAACTCCTTCTCAAATTTCGGAAATATTTTATAAGAACAAGACCTACATGAAAACCGAAGATATTATCAAAACCTTTGAAGTTATATACTCACAAATCTATGGAGAACAAAAACACCTACTTACAAATGAAAAACTCAATTTTCCGAAAATTGATGCGAAACAATGAAAAGAATTAATAGAACCAATAACCACTGAAGAAATAATAACAACAATCAAAAAATTGAAATCACACAAATCTCCCGGCCCAGATGGCCTTACAGCGGAGTTTTACAAAACATTCTATCTTATCACTGCACAAATACTATATCATGTATTAAACTATATAATAAACAATAAAATTAATGATATACACTTTAACGCATCCAAAACGATTTTCATACCCAAAGAAAAGGCAGATCCTCAAAATCCAGATAGTTACAGACCCATATCATTACTCAATATTGATACTAAAATTCTAACATCTATACTGGCTAATAGACTGAAAAAAATAATGGACGCAATTATTTCGAGTGAACAATCTGTTTTTTTAACATCCAGGCAAACCAGTGACAATACACTAACACTGCACACGCTAATTTCATATGCTAATCAAAATAACCAAAATATATATGCACTAATTATAGATGCTAATAAGGCTTTTGATAGAGTCAACATAAAATTCTTATTCCAAATCCTACCCTACTTTAACATACCCCAAGAATTTATTCTAACCCTACAAATACTATACAACAATCCTTATACAACATTATATATAAATAAAAGATGGCCTAATAGAATTCAAATCAGAAATGGCACTTGCCAAGGGTGTCCTTTATCTCCCTTATTGTTCAACCTATATCTAGAACATCTATTTTTAAACATCAAACAAAATGTATATCACAATGCCCCAGTAATATATAACACAAAAATGTCCTTGTCAGCCTTTGCTGATGACCCTAACATATATTGTACAACGCCAACCACAGACACCAAAAAAATACTGTCTGCTATTGAAGACTTCACATCAATATCAAACTATAAAATAAACCTTAAAAAAACTAACATCTTCCCTTTAAAAACTCCGAAACCTTTCTCACTGCTCCCATTGATAAGTCAAATAAAATCTGAAGAAAAGATTAAATATTTAGGAATTACATTCTCTACAGATAACAACATTTTTTATCTTAATAATATCAAACAAAAGTGGGATCACATTCTACTTGATCTAAAGAGATGGAAAAATCTGAAACTACCACCATTAGCCAAAGTCTCGATTATCAAAATGAATATCTTGCCCAGATTTTTATACATCTTCATGTCCTCCCAGCTATTAATACCTAAGAAATTTTTAAAGAAAATTCACACTGAATTCGCTAAATTTATATGGGAACCAAAAAAATGCAGAATTGCATATGATAAATTGATGACTCCGAAAAACAAAGGTGGATTAGACCTACCAAATTTTGAAAATTATTATTCAATCATAAATGCCAATAGAACTTTAAGAATTGCAAATTACAATACGCTAGGAAATAGCTGGACCCCACATTGGGTAAAATTATGTTTTAAACATATTGAAAGCCTGAATATAAATCCCAAAACAATACCTTTCTTAAGTAATAAAAACATTAAAGCATATAACCTATTGAAATTCCTTAAAAATTCTATAACATTAACACAAAATCTTTTTAAGTCAGAAAATCTCATTCAGCCCATGATGATACTACAACCTATTCACAAAAATCCTAACTTGAGAATTAATAACCAGCTACTAGACCTGAAAAAATTACCACTTATAATTAATATAACACTACAAGATCTATACCCATATTTGAATTGTCCCACTCACGAAATAAGAAACCAATCGGGCCTTCCCAAGACATATTTGCTGATCTTAAGACAGATTAAATAATTGTGTATTAGCTACCTTCAAGATATAAACATCAATAAAGATGACCTAATGAAATGTAACTCATTATTGCAAGCCCTTCTTCAACACAGTAAATTTTTAACATGCTCATACAAAATTATCAAAGACCTGAAATTTCAAGAACACATACTCTTATCAAATTATTGGAAAGAAAAAATACCATCGGTAGAAAACAATAAAATAATACAAGCAATTAACTTAATAATAAAATCCATATCTCTTCAAAAGTTAGAATTTACCCAACTCATGATATATAATAATGCTTATTACACACGCCTTAGACTGCATAAATGTAACTCTAGAAACTCCCAATTTTGCCCACATTGTAAAGATGAAACTGCTGACCTTTTACATATGTTCTGGAGCTGTAAATGTGTATTCAAACGTTGGAACTCCCTGAAAATACAGCTACAAAAGATGGGATATCAATCATCAACGCTCACTTGGGAATTTACGATACTACATATTTCCCCAATTAACCTATCTAAAAGCCAAACAATCATTCTCATTAATATCTTCCTATTAATGAAACTTTACATAGCTACCATTCCGATGAAGTCTACGGACGAAAGCTGTAAATAAAGTGTAGTACGCTATTTCTTTGGTGTCATTTCAGCTGCTGTTTGCCTATTTTGGATTTATATAGCTACCAACTGGCTGACCCCATCTAAAATCTCATGGAATAACTTTAGGAACTTAGCGATAAAACATATATTAGCCCACAAATACATAATAAACAGACAAAATAAAAATCCCAATATTTTGAAACATTGGGAACAACTTTTCAATATAATACTTGCATAAAACATTGATTTTGGAAGACATTTACAACATACACAATAAAAATCATAACATTATATAACATTATACGAACCTGATGGTACTAACCCTGGAGAAAACAACTCTTATCTCTTTCCATACTATTAAACTATGAAAGCATTCATGTAAATAGTGTAAATATGTTCTAAATATATTGTTGTTGTACCAGTTGTATATTACCTGTGTTTACTCTTGTGAAATGATGTATATTGAAAATAAACAATAAAGAAATATTATTGAAAAAAAAAAAAAAGAAATATGCTGTAAAAGGAAATGTAAATAACCAGTCACAATGTTTAAAACATAACTGTTAAGGACCACATCTGCTAATAACAAGAACTGTAAATATCCAGTCACCTATGCAGACTTATCAGTGGTTTTATCTGACAATGTTGCAGTTGCTGGGGGGGGGGCAAGCTGCGATGATGCAGGTAGACCAAGTGTGCTATGCAGACTTGTCTGGTAGGTATCCTTATTAAAAAGTGTTATTCTTGGCTTGCAATAACTGTAGGGAGAAACCGGACCGTAGCAGTGGTTTTACCTGGCAATGTTGCAGTTGCTGGGGGGGGGGCGGACCGAGCTGCAATGATGCAAGTAGACCAAGTGTGCCATGCAGACTTGTCTGGTAGGTATCCTTATTAAAAAGTGTTATTCTTGGCTTGAAATAATTGTAGGAAGAAACCGGACCATACTAGTGGTTTTATCTAGCAATGTTGCAGTTGCTGGGGGGGGGGGGGGGACGGACCTGAGCTGCGATGATACAGGTAGACCAAGTGTGTTGCAGGTGTGCAGATTGAAAAGTGTCTGGGGAAGCTTCCTCACCACAAGCAGGCCAAAAGATAACTTTCTTGCACAAATGTCCATTTTGTAATGCTTGACTGTATGTATCCATGTAAGTATGTCTGGAGCTTTTCTCCCCAGGCCTCCGCTGAAAATGGACCTATATCCAGTCGGACTTTTCCCTGTTAACAAATGTAAAATAAAATAAATAAAAATAAATAAATGTTGCCGTTGCCCTGATCATAAAATACCAGCTCACTCTATCAAATTCCTTCTCTGCATCAAGACCTTCCAACAATAATGGGGTCTTCTTGCAGTCTGCTTCTGTTTGAATCATCCTTGTTCTGTTGATGTGGTTAAATGTTTGTTTCTCCTCTATAAAACCACATTGATCCATATCTATCAATGCTTGAAATACCTTAACCATTATCTTAGCTAGTATAGATATATATGCTTTATAATCATGTCTCAGATTTGAAACTGGTCTATATGAAGTTGTATTTGAAAGGTGTTTGCCCTCTTTTAATATTATAGCCACTACAGCTTTCCTCCAAGATGCTGGTACTCTTCCTTCTTTAAAATATTGTTAAACTAAACCTTCCAGATCATTATTACTTTTTCCCTGCTAATTTCCAAATTTCCACAGGAATACCATCCTGTTCCTGAAGACTTCCTTGTCAACTCATTATACTTTGCCATTTTTATCTTATCCTCTCCCATCTCAGCGGTAAATTCTTGAATCTCATCTTCCTCTAACTTTGGCATATTTAAGTCTTCCATAAATGTTTTCATTTGTGTCATTTCTTGGTTGTCCCATTCCTCTGTTCTGTACAGATTTTCATAGATTTTCTAAAATATACATAATACCTCTATAGGTTTTCCAGTCATTTTTCTAGTCCTAAGCTCCCATTGCTTGGCTACACCCCTTTCTATTTTCTGTTGCCCACTTTTTGTGCATTTTGTTATCATAATTGCTTGCCTAACACTGACCTTTCTATACTCTTGCACATTATCCAAATGCTGCCTTATTTTTCCTTTAGCACTCAACAACCGCTGCTCTTCTTGTTCTGTAAGATTCCCCCTTTATCCGCAATGCTTTAACTTTTCATACTCCCTCTAAATAATCCTAATACTTCTTTCATATACCTCTTTCTCTCACATTTCTACCATATTTTTAAATGTCATCTTCATTTTATCCCAGTCTTCAACTAACCCTTTTTAAGAAGTTTGTTCATTCTCTAGCAACTCTTGAATTGTTTTCACTACCCATTCCTTAAAATTCTCTCTTTTTTAAATATATAAATAGCAAAGTACCAATATCTCATTTTACCTGATTACTCTGCTTCTTTATTTTAGTCTTTATTGTTGAATAATGTGAAATATCTATTGGAAGTGTTTCAAATCTGTCAATTAAATACTCATATTCTTGTGAAATATAATTTCTGTGTAATCTAGACATTTATTGTTCTTTGGATAATAATATATAAATTCTATCTGGGTTCCTGCTTATAATTTCAGATCTTCCTTTCTAAATACTCTCATATATTTCTACAGGAATCTACCCTGTTGTTGCATTTTCCCTTCTGGGTCCCCCGATACATCTTCACTATTGCATATCATGTTCCATTTCCCACCGAGGAATAATATTCCCTTCTGGAATACCTCTTCCATAATTCTCTTAAGCTCTCTTAAGTTTTAAGTGGAATATAAATACATGCCAGTGTAATCCTCCTTCTCTGCCAATAACCCCTTATTATCACAAATCTACTGTTGTCTTTTTTTTCTTCTCATATCATCATGGGAGCCCCTCTTGCAATCAATATTATTACCCCTCTTTTCCTTTCTCCCTGATAATCTGCTGAATAATAATTCTGGAATCCTTTCTTTGCCAAACTCACATCCTCATTTGTATCTAAATGTGTCTCCTATATCATTGTTTTTTGTATTCTACACTTCTTAATACAATTCAATACTCTTTGCTTCTTGTCCTTATCTACAATACCATTCGCATTCCATGATACAATTGATAACACAGTCATCCTGATAAGATATTATTACTTTCACATTTTCTACATAACAGATGTTTTAATACATGTTTTTATCTTGCAACTTGCATGCATGCATTATTGTCTGGCAGGCTGAACTTATATGCAATTGAAGATTCTCATCCCTGTTTAGACCCATGTTACATTTTCCCAGACTTTTCATTTCAATAAAAACATTCAGAAATCCAAAAACTTTGTAAATTTTCAAATGTAACCCCATTCCTCAAACCATTTTTTAACTCAAGAGAAATGCACACAACTACATACATTTTCCAAAAAAGAAAATTACTTCTCCATATTTGAGCAGATGCTCCAGATAGACAGCTGTAGCCACAGGCTTCCTTCATTCTAAAGGTAGGTTTAATCATGCTGCCAACAGATGTTTGCACCTGTCTTCATTCTGCACCATCCTTTCTTATTGCATCTCAATGCCCTTCTTAGATTTGAAAAACAACCTGCATACTCAAAATTAACTGAATTATAGCCTTAGGAAAAGTGCCCTGTCTCTCATTAAATTAATAGATTTTACATTGCTATGATTCATACTGAGATGGTTATTACTTTTATGACTGCATCTACTTGTATTCTCTTCAATATTGAAGACTTCATTTATTTTCACTGAGTTACCTGTCACTTCTTTAAGCACTACTTTTAATGTTTCTTTATACAAACCTCACAGTCACATTTCAGTCATTTCTTAATTTATGACCTATGTCTGCAGAGATCTGCAGAACTCTGCTGGCAGATGAGGAAAAAGGGTATATTCTTGCTTTATCACTGGCATTAGCAAATGTAATCTTGATATTACAAAATTATCCCTCCTACAGAATGCTTCTACATTTGATATGATTTCCTTCTCTGCAACTCCCCCTTTATAAAGAACTGCCAAGTCGGCAACAAGGTTCAGTACTTTGCCCTAGCTTCAGACCTCTCATCCTATGTGTTTGGAGTATCTGCTGTTGATTAATAGCGATTTTGTCCCATGATATCATAAATATACTGACAGAGGCAAAGAAGCTTCATTCAGGAAATCACACTTACCAAAATGGAAAACATTTTCTTTCTGGGTCTATGATAAATTCTATTTTACCTTTTATTTGTCCCATAAAGTTTGTTGGCCTCTCAGCCTTACAACTCAGGCCTGTCTTATTGTTCAGTCAAGGTACATCAGTCCTCCTCTCAATCTGCATGCCAGACGACCTCACTTATCCCCAGATTACACAATAAAATGCTTCTGTAACAGAATTTTAAACCTCAGACTACCACTTTGTCTGGAATCTCCTTACTAAAATTTGAATTTCATGGTAGAAATGTTACTTTAGATGCCTCTGAACTTTCTGAATCAATGGATCTAACGTTTTTTTTTTCTTGGAAAGAATTATCTTGGAAGCTCTGACACTGCTAATACAAACAAGCTTCAGGACCTTAAGTTCAGGAAATCTCATTCAATATTCTCTGCTTGCAGGAAGCCATTAAAGACTGTAAGAACCTTTATACCTAAAACTGTCTGTTCTGCTTTGTTGTGTGGTTATAGCCAGGTATATACGAGGTAAGTCATATTGCACAGATTTATATTGAGGGATGCATTTTGTTTGCCCAACACAATGTCGAATGTGTTAGCTACAAATGCATGAAGAAAATTTAAAGGGTTTATGTGAAAAAACTAAGCTGATAACTTCATCCAGACTGATGGATGATTGCTTTATTACTAACCACCCAATTAAAGGCTTTCATTGTGTGATAATATCAGTAGACTCCATTCAATGCGTCAAATGCACAGCTGAAAGAATGTTTTCTGTCATTTTATGGACCATCACATGCACAAGTGATCTAAGGGGATACAAAGCTGATCAAAACGTGCTATTTTGTGTGCAAGTTTTAGTACAATGAGTTTGGAAATATACCCTTTTTCTGTGGCTGAGCATTCTCAAAGTTGATATATTTAAAGTTGCAGGGGAATGAGGGGTGCAAGAAAGCTTGTTCTCCTGCAAAAAAAAAAAAAAAAAAAAAAGCTGTAGCTGGCATTTGTGTGCTTGTTGGTGTGGGTGTGTAAAGTGTTGTGTTATTGTCTCTTTGTATGTGGTGTGGCAGTGTGTGTGTGTGTGTGTGTGTGTGTGTGTGTGTGTGTGTGTGTGTGTGTGTGTGTGTGTGTGTGTGTGTGTTTTATTGTTGTAATATGGAGTGTGTACGTGTGTGTATGTGAATGCATTTCTATTTAATGTGCAGCATTTTGGGTGTATGTGGTATTGGGCAACAGGTTGTGATGTAGACGTTTTTTGATTGCCTGAGTTGTTATTGTTAGTTTAGATGTATTAACAAATATAACTATATATCTCTATATAGATATATATAAAGATAATATAGATATGTGCATGCATGAGCATGTGTGTGCGCACGTGTGTGTGTGTGTGTGTGTGTGTGTGTGTGTGTGTATGTGTGTGTTACAAAAAACAGCAACATTTTTTGGGGGGGGCTGGTATTAGCAACTGTTTGATGTGCAAAAAAAGTTCTGGCTATTTCTCTGGGAAAAGCAGTCTAGACTTTGATGTCTGGTATATATTTCCAATATTTCTGAATATACTGTATCCCTGTACACTGAACCATTCCAAACTGAACTACTTCTCCATTTCCTCTTGCACTCATAACTAAAAGCTGTTTTGTGTTCTGCATTTTTACAAATAACTGAGATTTTAGGTGGGAAAACTAGATACTAGAAGACAGACCAGCTATTTGTCTATTTAATAAAAGGTGGCTAGTAATTTCTATTAATCAATCAGACCCTGTCTAAGTTCATTTTTTTCTTTTTGTTATAATAAATCCAATGATACTTTGGAAGGACCTTTTAAGGCTTGCTTTACTAGAGCTGCTACTATCCCTTTTTAACATATTATTTATAATTGTCTCTATCCAAGATGCCCTGGGGGCAGTGACTTTGACTTTTGTCCTCATCTTTATGAAGCATTTTCTAGTCCAGAAGGAGAGCAGGTTTTGACATTTGGGGGTTCTTGTAGCTGCCACCTTCCATTTTGCATAGATATTGCTTGCGAATTACCTCAGATAACCTGATGTGCCTTCCAATGCTTGTTAGATAGCATACTGTCATGACAGAAAATATACTCATTGTTAACACAAAATGTACTTCAAAGTGCTTGACTCTAGCACCTATCAATCCATTTAACTGCCTGAAGTCCACAATATTTGCATGATCTACTTCTTTGTGCCATGAGGTGCTGTACTTAGTTTCCACTCCATCAGTTAACTCACCCACTGTTTCTGCTTCCCAAATGTAGTATTTTTGGAACAGTGACTCCAAACATACAATGGAAGGACAATGTCTCAAGCCTCCAAAAAAACTATAGTTGTAGACAAAAATGTTAAGGAAGGTTGGGAGGTTGGCATAATGGCTAATGTATTTACCTTACAAACACAACGTGCAAGATTTGATTCTCACATGGATTAATTGGCTAAACTTAAAGTGGTCCACAAGAGCAGTTAGCCTAGTTTGAACCTAAGGATGACAACCATGAAGTTGAAATGCCAACTAAATAATTCAGATACCATCTAAAATTTCAGGATATGTCATGAATACATGCATGGAGGTAAAGGCAATATGGAGCATTTTTCTGATATATACTTATTCTAATTTTTTACTGGCCTGCACATCAGTGCTGTATTATATATAATTCCAGTGCTTATTTAGATATATTATACATCAAGTAATACATTCTCTCCTATTTTAGATATAGTATAATATTACATTTAGTTAGTTAACTTTGATGTAGACACTTCTGTGTCTTTCAGGGGTGCAGCATTATACACTTGATCTGTACATTTTTATTTTTGTTTATGTTAGTATTGAATTAATTCAGTGATGATTTGGGGAGTTAGTCATCAATCAAAATGATCTACTGTAGAGTTGAAGCTAAACTGTATATAAGATATGGCTTTAATAATATAAAGGATTTTGACTGGATGGCTAATCATAGCCCACTTGTAGTGCATAGAGTACTGTGATTTCACTCCAAATTTTGAAAAAAAATTTAAACTTTGGAAAGGTACTTAAAGTTTTGTTCAGCACATTTCAGTGTTGTTAAGCTCTAATCTCATGCTGCAGTATTACAACAGTCATGACTGAACAGTGTCCATTACAGAACAGCGTCCAAAGCATTTTCACAACTTTAAAAGCTGCTATAGACTTCACTGTCTCAAACACAGAAAAAGAGCATGGGAGAGTAAAGTGTCAAACAGATTTTAATGCCATGGGTCATCAGATCACTTCTGCCCACTACCTATGTGGTAGCACTAAGTGTTTTTCTGCTTTCAGTGCAGTAAAACCCTTTTTACTCCTACACTTTTTTGTAAATGGCAGTTCATCGATCAACTAAAGCTCTATATACTACAAAGAATTATGATTGGGTCTCTCTGATAATAATATCTTACTACGTGTTAGATTAGGGACTTCATTTTAAAGTTGTTATTAGACATTAGACCTAGAAATTGTGTTTCATTTATGCATAAAAGACAGTTAAGCAGAAAGAAAGAATAACCTTGCTGGTCACGCATGAAAGACAGTTTATTAGAAAGGAAAAATAAGCATAAAATGTGAAGAAAATACAGAAATACAGAATGTCTTTTCTCAAGGGAAAGATACAATCTTGTCTGCTACAGAATGTTCCTTAAATCTTCTTCTTCTTTAGGCTTTTCCCAGTTAGGGGTCGCCACAGTGGATCACCTGTCCGCTCATGATTGGCAGTAGAGTTTTATGGTGTCAAGTTGCCAGCCTGGCACCCAATCTTCCACGGAAGGCAGACACATGCAAGCACTCATGCCTAGGGCCAATTTAGAGTGTCCAATCCACCTCTTTGGGATGTGGGAGGAAACTGAAGCACCCGGAGAAAACCCATGCAATCACAGGGAGGACATGCAGACTCCGCACAGAAGGCACCCCAGCCAAGGATCAAACCAGAGAACCTCTTGCTGTGAGGTGACAATGCTAACCGCTGCACTACTGTGGCCACCCAGAATGTACCTTAATGGAATGTTAAATAAAGCACATACGAGATAAAACCTAAGACCAAAGTTAGGGGAAGTGAATGCGGTTTACTAAAGAACATTACTGGAATGAAGCAATATAATATATTGTGTTCAGGATAGTAGTTCAGTTAAGGTTACAATACAGGTACTTGAGCCTGAGTACAGAGGACAGGTCAAATAAAGACTATTATTATTTTAGTTTAGGTTGTTCAAGACAATCAGAATATGACGTGCAGTAACTTTGGATATTGTTTATCAGCACTGTTAATGAAGACAGTATTCAGATATTGTGAACTTCTAATAAAGCCTTATTGAATGAACTACAGTGTTTGGAGAATTCATTCTGAAAAGCACAGAAGACTTGGTCCATAAAGGAGAGACTGACACCTGTTCAGCATGAGTTTGGGTAATTGTCAGATAAAGACTTTCATTCTCAGTCTCATTTCAGTATTTCCACTTAATCATAAACTATTAACTATAAATCCACTAGAAACATAAAAAATTTCTCTCCTGAGGTCCTCATTACTTTACTCTGTAACTGTGACTGGACCCCGCCCCTAAAAACCCTCCCACTTGACCAGGCTGTAGCATATTTCAACAAAACATTTCTACAACACCTAGAAACCATTGCTCCATTGTGCAAAATCAAGGTTAGAACCTCTACAAACCCCTGGCTCAGTAAAGAAACCAAACAAATCCTCAAGTCCAGAGACACTGCCTGGCTTTACTATCAAAAAAAACAAAGAAACACAAAGCCTAATTAAGTACCAAGAACTGTGCAACCATGCAAAACAATGTATTAGGCTGGGCAAAGAAATCCTACTACACAACATTACAAACTAAATACCAACACAACCCCCCAAAATTTTGAAAAATTGTAAACCAGCTACTACAACCCAACCAAAAGGCTACCCCCAAACCAACCACCCCTGACACTTAAGTTCCCACTGAAACACAATTCAACTCCCACTTTGTGAACTCAATTCTATCCTTAGTATCACAGGACAGTTCCATCCTCACTATCCCCCCCAACACAAATAACACTGATACAAGATTTATCCTCAAAACAGTTTCCAACACTTCAGTCAAAAGCATGCTCTCCAAACTAAAAACCTCGTCAACAGCATCTGACCTACTCCCCAGCTATTTCTTGAAACTCACAGCAGATGCTATTGCTATCGCAATCTCCACTCTCATAAACAGATCAGTTGTTGAAAACAATGTGCCCAAACTCTGGAAAATATCCTATGTTACACCCATACATAAAGTCGGCACCTCCACTAAACTTAATAACTACAGACCCATTGCTTTACTCTTCCCCCCTGGCCAAAATCCTAGAAAAATGCATCCATACCCAGGTGCTAAAATATCTCCTGGACAGCAACATCCTGTCACCAACTCAACATGGTTTCAGACCTGCCCATAGTACCACTACAGCCCTCCTCTGCTTCACAGACACAGTAAACAATCTCAAAAATGAAGGCCTGCAGATGTCAACTCTTTTTTTGGATGTGTCCAAAGAATTTGACACAGTCTCGCACCAAATCCTGCTAAACAAACTAAACCAATATCACCTATCAAATTCCACTCTTACCTGGTTCCAAAGCTACTTAACTGACAGGTACCAAGTTGTGAAATGGGAAAATGCTCTCTCTCTCCTCAGCTGCCCATAACTATAGGAGTCCCACAAGGTTCTATATCTTAGGACCACCACTATTCGCAATCTTCACAAATGACCTCCATACCTCCACATTCAGTAAGCAGATTTTACTACCTTAATTTGTGCTGCACAAAACATTCCCACCCACCTGCAAACAACTCAACTAGCATTCTCTGACATTGAAAACTACCTTACCAAAGCCCAACTTATCCTCAATCCAAAGAAAACTCAGGTTATGATTATAACTAGTTCTAACAAAAACACTGATAACAGTAAATTCACTATCTACTCCACAAATGCTACTCCAATCACTCCAGTGGCACAGGCTAAGCTATTGGGAATAACCATAGACTCCCACCTAAAATTTGATAGTCATCTCAACTTAACTATTAAAAACGTACAAGCCAAACTGAGATCACTCTACTGTATCAAACCATTTCTTACCAACAACACAAGATCAGCCATTGCTCGCTCCCAACATCTATCCACCCTACTCTCTGCATCTCCCATTCTGACTAATCTCAACAAAACTGAACAAAGCAAAATGGAAGCCTGCTATAACAGAATTGCCCACTTTGCTGCAAATTGCTCATATAGAACTCATCACTGTACTGCTTTGAGACAGCTCCACTGGCTTGAACTGCCCAACCTCCTAACCTACAATTAGCTCTGCCTCTGTAAGTGCCCTGCCCTCAAAAACCAAGTACAACATCACTCAGCAAAAAGGCCTCTTAGGTAATCAAGCAAACTACTACCAGAAGTCACCAATAGCTACAATAGCTTTGGAGACACACTATATAGTAGTTCAGTGGCTAAAAAATGGAACTCTCTCCCCAATGGCATACAAAACACATTGTCCAAAGCCTCCTTTAAAAACCTCATTAGGCAACATCTCAAGCAAAGCTGGCAGTGCCATGACTGCTTCCCAGGCTAGTGAAAGCAGATAAGGTACACATACTAAACCTAAATTACTTGATAATAGTTTTCACTCTTACTCACAAACACTGGCTAAGGTATAATGTATGTACTGTACCTGTGTACTATGTATGTATTCTACCTATGTTCTAAATTTCAGCTGTACACAACAAATCTATTAATTACCTTTATTTTTAACTTAATTTTTTCTTGTTTGTTCTCTCCATTGTAACTGTTGATGTGCTGCATACCACTGTAAAAATATGTCTATTGTAATTTGTGTGTATACTGATCATGTCTAAATATCTAAATGTATCTGTAATTTTTCTATGAGGAGCTTTTCTCCACAGGCCTCTGCTGAAAAAGGGCCTTTTTCGGCTCAGTCAGACACCCCAGGTTAACAAATGTAAAATAAAATAAATAATTAGAATACAGTACAGTCTTATTCATTTTTTCAATGGCGAGCCACTATGATTGGGTTACCTCCCAAAAACCCCATAGAACCTTACATCAGCAGTCAGACTACATGTGTTCTACAGACTTCAGACCAGCAGTGTTTTCATTCCATTGCAGCACTCCATGTTTCATTCAACTACATGTGTTTTACAGAGCAAGTATTAGCAAAACCTCAACAGAAACAGCTGCAGGATGTAACCCTTTCAAGTACAGTTTTACTGCAGCAGCCAGCTTAACTTCAAGGTTTCATTAACAGTTTATAGTAACAGCAAATTTTTCATAACAGACTTTTCAGCAGTATACTAGTGTTTTTCAATAAACAAAGACTGTAAACTCTATACAGAATAAACCAGAAATTATGGCACTACAGTTTCTCATTACAGGAATGACTTTTCAGTAAGACAGCACTACTTCATGCAGAAAACAGACACAGCAGATGACCTCTGCATATAGTAAATGCAGCTGTTAACCAAAGTGCACATCACCAGTATTTACTTCAGAAAAGCCTCAAACAACTTCAGCAGACCAGTATTAAATCAAAGCAGTGTTCCTTCAGAACATAAAAGACATTATCCAGTTAACAGCTATCTTCACAAACTTTCAAGTTTCCAGTGTGATGTCACACAGTCAAGAAGCAAGACAAAGGTTAATAAGCTACAGACGACGGTACATATTCTTCCAGAATCATAAAGTTATGTAAGACTTTATATGCACTTTTTAATTAACAGCTCAAAAAAGTAATTTCCATACCTGTTGTATAAACATGTCAAGTAATACTGCTACAGCTAAAACATCAGTAAATCTTTGGTTTAATTTTAAAAATTGGGTAAAGCAGTCTAAAAATGTTCTCTTAAAGTTAAAGGTTATTAGTTCAAGAATGTTAATTATGTCTAAACACAAAAAGTTTAAATCAGAGAAGCAGGCTATAAGTATAGTTTCAGACACAAGTTCAGCATATACAATTTAACATATACAGTTAAGTTGTAGTAATTCAAATATTGAGAATGTAATCAATTATTGTTTGCATGTCATTCAAAATACAGAAGTATGTTGTGGTATCAAACATACAAATTTCAACACAGTCAATGTACATAACATGCAAGCAATGTCTCAACTTCACATTACTTCATCTAGTTTCTAATTTTCAGAATCAAATGCAATGTTTGCGCTGAAGGGAGATAGGAGGAATCAGAGTGCAGATTTTAATAAAGTAAATTTCAGTATAACTCAAGAGCAGACTTCAGTGCTAAGTGAAATTGCTACCGTTTCAAAGCAAAATAAAGAAAGCCTACATTCCATAGCTATCTGTAATGCTTACCGCACTCTTGCACCAGATCAGAGCATTAATCTGTCATTGTTTAAGGTTAAAAGAAATGACAATATTTCATTTTTTACAGATGAACCAACTTCAGTTACACATAGATCTTTATTAGAGGACACAAATGCAGTTTTGTCAGGATTTAAAGGCTCAAAGATTACAGCAGATAACAGTACAAAGTGTAACAGCTCTGCACTAGGTATGAACATGTCATTAGAGTTATATGTTGTTTTAGACTTTAGTGACAAGATTTGTGCAAATGTACGATTTGGCAAATGAATTTTTTGTGTTATTGTTTTGTTTAGCAGTCATTAGTTAAGAGCTTTGTATTAAAGTGTTGCAATGCATAAACAATAAGCAATGATATAGACAGAGACAAAATAATGTTTGCTAGTTTACAGAATGTAAAATTTAAAGTCAATACTACATTGTCAAGGTGGCAATACAGTTAAAAATTCAGATCATATGTATAAAAGAGTAACATTATGTAATCAGTTTAAGACTGTATATGTTTCGTATGGAGATGGGAGTTTGCCAAGCACATCAGATCAGATTACAGCCAGCCTAGCAGGCTGAATTAAACACAGTACTATATGCCATAAGGCTGTATGGCAAAAATCATTTTAATGCATTTACAGTTTTACTATTTATCCAAGAAAATTGCAAACAGTAATGATAAATTCTTGCAGCATTCAGTACTACTGAAAAGTTAAATGACATAGCTGAAGAAACTGTTATGGTAAGACAGTGGGTGGAGTTTCACTCACAGAACAGTATGTTAAAATCTAAGGGTCATGAAAAAATGTAAAAAGTGCAACAGTTAAAATTAATTCTATACAGGTGCAGAAATGCACAGCGTTACATTACTATTTTAGTTTCATTTGAGGTTATCAGTTTGCTTACAGACTTGCAAGAGTTTATTAGCAGTAAATGTTTATTTCATGCAGAAAATTTTAAATAAAGTCAGCACAGTAAGCAATGCTATCTGTTTATAATTGTTAAAGCTGCAAATGTTTATTTTATGCAGAAAATGTAAATAAGGTCAGGGCAATTAGCAATACCATCAGTTTATAATTATTAAAGATGCAAATGTTATTTTAAGGACCTGATACTAAATACAATCAAGAACTTTAGTCACCTAGACTGGCACAAGAAATGAAAAAAAGAGGTTTAAAGGCCTAACTATAAAAAAGACACTTCAACATTAAAGCAGGCCTTCCTTTACCTCATCAGTGACTGGGACAATGCAGAGTAAAATTTGACAAGAGCTGTGGTACAAAGTTTGACTGTCTATGTGTTTCAGTTATTTCTTCAAGGTTTGTTTAAAGTTAAAATGTATGAGTTAAAGCAAGTATGTATATTTTCAGATAGTTATTTAACAGTACTAGTTTTCAGTCTATCTGTGTTCAGACAGTCAAAATGTTCTCATGTTTTCAGACAATTGTACAATAGTACTAGTTTCAGTTTATGTTTTTATCTGTGTTCAGGCAATACTGACAAAAAAGATATTAATAGTTTAGTGTCCAGAATATAACAATAACAAATTTCAGTTTATCTGTGTTCAGGTAGTACTGTCAAAATGTTTTCATGTTTCAGACAATTTGTCAACAGTACTAGTTTTCAGTCTATGTTCCTACAATACTGACAGAAAAGGGTACTAATATAACATGTACCAGTTTCAGTTATGCTTTTATCTGTGTTCAGTTAACACTGGCAAAAAGATATTCTTTTAGTATTAGTTTAGTTAGTTTCCAGAATATGCACAGCTATTTTAAATGTTCAGTATACGTTAATGTAAATTTCAGTCAAGATTCAGAATATGACATTCATACTCAGTTATGTGTTTAGTATAGCATATTTCAGTCAAACCTCAGAATATAAAAATAATACTCAGTTACTTCACATTACTCAGCCATTAGTTTAAGGGTAAAGTAACAGAATTACACTATTCAGTCATTAGTTAAGAGTAAAGTGACAGAATTATTTTTACAGGCTTATTAAAATAAGTTATCTAAAGAATAGGTAGTAATAATTATTCAATGCACTTAAGGTATAACAGGGCAGTCTTAATTTGTTAATTAGTTTACAGATTACAGTGCACTGTACATAATTATTGTATATTAGTCAGAAAATTAAAAGGACACTAAACAGACAATGCATAGGTATAGACTTGAAATACAGAAAGTATAGGTTTTAGCAAACTATTATAGCTCATAAATATTCATAAAAGTTAAAACAGGTAAGTAGCATTATAGAGCAAATTTAAATGAAAATTTATAGACACAAGTTAACACAGGATATAGTAATTATGTTTCAGGACCACTTACCTCTTTAGTGCAGATTTCAATTAGTCTTCAGAAAATAGCCATCATGCTTGATAGGATATACAATAAAAAGAAACAGTACAATGTTTAAAGATTTAAATCTATAAAAAAAAAGTAAAATGTTTAATTTGCTATAAGAGAGAGACATCATAGTACACTAAGGCACCAGTTCATAAGGAAAAAAAAAAATAGGTAACAACTAAAAAAGGCTTCATTTGCAATGTGTAAGGACTGCCCATGCTTTTATGTTGGAAAGACAGAGAGATCTCTGGGGAAGTGTGTTTATGAACATATGTACAGTATAAAGAAAAAACAGTAATAACATCCCTTTTAAGCATCTTTCTTTATAACATACGCACACAGGATTTTTATTTGGTATTCTAGAGCAGGTACCCATTGACCCTGGGGGGGGTGACTGGGAAGATTGGCTTTGTTGTAGGGAGGCATGTTGGCAGCTTAGATTAAATGCTACTACTACCCCAGGACTTAACAATCATGTTTCTATAAAATCTGCTTTAAAAAGCAAAGCTTTTAAGTTTTAAAAGTTTGGTGTACACATTTGGGAAATTATGCTATAATATGTACAATGTACACTTTTTTATATATCGAGTCAGTGAGTGTTAATATTGTTTATATATATTTCTTATATTTCAAGTGATTGTTCATGAGTACTTGAATTATGAACTTCTGTTCTTTTATAATTCATTCTGCATAGTTATTTTAACAGGTTTTGGTGCCTTTTTATGTAGGAGAGTATATAAAGTGTGATGGGTGTCTTGGATTTTATTCACTTTGAAAAAGTCCTGCATTGTAGCAGGACAAAAACGCTTGTGTTATTTTGGAATAAAACTTTTTTTTCTCTGAGCTGCCTTGTTAACCACTTGTTTTTTGGTTATTAGTTTGGATTCAGGGTTTTTTTTTTCTTGGTTTAGAGTTTAATTTGTAATTAGTTTACAGATTACAGTGCACTTTACATAATTATTGTATATTAGTCAGAAAATTAAAAGGACACTAACAGACAATGCAAAGGTATAGACTTGAAATATAGAAAGTATAGGTTTTAGTAAGCTATTATAGCTCATAAATATTCATAAACGTTAAAACAGGTAAGTAGCATTAAAGAGTAAATTTAAAGGAAAATGTATAGACACAGCATAGGATATAGTAATTATGCTTCAAGACCACTTATAAAGTCATTTCTTTAGTGCAGATTTCAATTAGTCTTCAGAAAAATAGCCATCATGCTTGATAAGCTATACAATAAAAAGAAACAGTACAATGTTTAAAGATTTAAATCTATAAACAACAGGAAAAGGTTTAATTTGCTATAAGAGAGAGACATCAAAGATACTAAGGCACCAGTTCATAATGTAAAAAATATAGGTAATAAGTAGTACAACTTTACCATTATAGCATACAGAGATATGGAAGAAAATAGGCAGGCTTAACAGTTTGTACTCTGTCTAACTTAAATAAAGATTCACAAAGACAGGTTAATCAGCTTTAAAAGCGACATAATTAAAAGATACTCATTTCCAGAATAATTGCAGGTTTTGAATATATCACTCATACATCAGAACTTAGACTTTTTTTTTGCAATGGAGTACTTTAATTATCATATAACAACATTCATTGGAATTTAAAAAAGTAAAGCAGTATACTACATAGATAGATGACACATATAAGTCACCTGACATAACGTAAAATACACTACAATTATTTAAGCTTTGAAATTGATCTGAACACATGAAGCAACCAAACGACAACTACCTGTACCTGTGCAAAGTGATGAAGCAGTCCAAAAGCCAATGATAATCTAAAACCATTTATTAATTCATTGTTTAATAAACCAAATTGATTGAGTTAAGCACTTTCCTTCTATAATAACAGAACATCTTCAGAACTAATGACTCACAGTAAAACCAACTTTAAATAATACACCGATTCACACCACATGTTAAAAACAACCAACCAAACAGCATGCTTGGTTATCATTGACATTTGGACTGCTTCATTGCTTTGCACAGCTACAGGTGGTCATTGTTTAAAATTGATCTGGCTTAAAAAAAATTGATATTAACTGTCTCATTTGAGCCTAGCATCTTTACAGTCTTCAAAAATAGCTGACACTTAGTCTAACTCTCATTTCAAACCTATTTAAAATTCTTTCCATTCAGTACAATTAATAGTGTACTTTTTTAAATAAATGTTATTAAAATAATTTCATAAAAATGCAGCTATTAACAGAACATTGCTCACATTTGATATTAAAGATAAAAAAACACTAATAAGAAAATCAAATAAAAGACAATGAACTATGTACATCGATGTCCACTATAGTATATTTAAATAAATTAATTTAAAACAAGTTAATAAGATCAGATTAATAGTTTTAAGTTATTAATTTTCTAATAATTAAATTATGTTTACCATTGAGTATACACTACTGTATTCCTAGAAGATCTAGACTTAATTGTCATGAATTCCAACTTGGAGACCTCCAAGAGAAGATCTTTAAAGTTTTGAAAGGAGGGAATTTGCGATGATTTCCAATTCTTAGTAATTTCTTTCCTGGCTATGGAAAGTACAGACCAAATAAGCGAATATTTACTAGATTTAACACAAGTTGGGATTGGAGAATTAAATAAAACTAATGATTTAGTAAGATGAAAATTATCAGTAAAAATTGCTTGCAAGAAATTATTAATATCTTCCCAGAATTTTTTCAAATGCAAACAATCATAAAAAATGCATGACCAATCAGCATTCTGAACCTTCATACATCTCCAACAAAGAATATTTTCCTTATACATCTTATTTATGTTATGTGGGGTAACGAAAGACCTATTTAAAAATCTCCAGGTAAAGATTCTCCATTTAAGTGAAGATGTAGCTCTACCTGCTGATTGAAGAAAATTCAAATTATCCTTATCCGAAGGGTTATTATTATTATTAATATTTAATTATCAGGAAATATATCAAGATCAGATTTGATAGTTTTATATATATTTGAAAGGCTAATTTTAATTAAGTTATTCTGTTGAGTAATAACAATGAAATAATGAATAAGTTTGGGAATTAAATTTTTAACTGAAGAAGGTATTATATCAAATCTATTTTTAATATAATTTCTGGCTTCCTTTAAGTCAAGCCATAATGATGAATATAGATCATTCTCTATCAATAAAGTATCAATAGATTGCAATTCACTATTTTTCAACGTTTGATGCCAATAAATGAAATGATTGTGTTCAAATATTGACATTTTATGAATTTGTAGAGAAAATAACCCCTTGTGTGTATGCTATAGGGAAAAAAAAACGAATAACCAAGCATCATATGATTGAGACCTAAGAATGAAATTTTCACAGTAAACTGGGAGTTGGTATTCTGGGATTCCACTAATGTGAAGTAGATCTATATATATATATATATATATATATATATATATATATATATATATATATATATATATATATATATATATATATATATATATATATATATATCTGCGGTGGTGGTGCTGCGGTAGCGTTGTCGCCTCACAGTAAGACGTCCTGTTCGATTCTCAGCTAAAGCGTCTTCTGTGTGGAGACATGCGTGAATGGGCGTACCTTCGTTGAAGGTTGTGCATCAGGGCCAATCATTAGCGGACCGGAGTTCCTCTGTGGTGACCCCTAACCGGGAAAAGCTGAAAGATACAACAACAACAAATATATATATATATATATATATAGACATGTACATATGTTTAACTATAAACCGTTAGAAATTTACTTATTTTAAAAAACTCAGATTCCAGCACCTGCACAGTATAATTGTAAAAACTGTATGCAGTGACATGCATGCCATTTTTCTGGATGCACCCACATTCAAATGTGTGTGTGTGTGTGTGAGAGAGTGTGTGTGTGTGTGTGTGTGTGTGTGTGTGTGTGTGTGTGTGTGTGTGTGTATATATACAGACATATAGGTTCATAGGTGATTACTAGGCTAAGTGCACAAGAGCCTTTAGAAGCCAAGCAAATAATACCCAGGATGTGGCAGTATTATATCTTAATTCACCAGATATGGGATGGGGTAGTATCATGGTGGTGGGTCTTTGGGTGTTAGTGCCCTCAGTCATTTTAAAGACTGCCTCTGTCCATAAGGAACATGGGGAGTACCCCAGGAGTGAATTTACAGTTCCCCATCCATTTATCCAAATTCTTTTTCAAGAGAGTGAGGAACAGATTTGGTTTTACAAAGATGAGAATTCTATTCTGTAGATGAGGAAGCCTTTGGGATATGAATCTGTCTCTCCAGCAAGTTCTGTTAGAGTCCCAAATAAGGTTTAGGTCCATGGAAGGTGCAACCCTTATATATTTTTCTTGCAAATATGTAACATTTTCATAAGGGTTGGATCAGAGAATGCCTTGTAGGTCAGGCATAAGTCACCCCTCAATAAACAATATATGATGATGCAAAGGGATAGGGCCTTTAGTCAGTCAGCCATAAGACATGTGTCTTATGCTTTGTATTTTTAAGTGAGAAACCTCTAGGGCTGCTCCAGTTTGTGTGAGTGCCTGGTTAGTTATTTGCAGAGGGAACAATGTACTTTATTATGAGCCTGATGAGGGCTGAGTACAATAGCATTATGACTTCCTTTGATCTTGATAGCATGCCTTTATTTATAAGTTGCGCCATACAGAAGGAATTCCTCACTACAGTAGTTATCTGCTGGTAAAAGTTTAGTTTACTATCTGTTCTCCTAGGTACTTCATCACTGGGTCTA
The DNA here is from genome assembly GCF_019279795.1 of Protopterus annectens. Classification (NCBI taxonomy): domain Eukaryota; kingdom Metazoa; phylum Chordata; order Ceratodontiformes; family Protopteridae; genus Protopterus; species Protopterus annectens. Next base: position 511,736,222 of record NC_056730.1, on the reverse strand, counting down.
CATTTAGGGGTGTACTGTCAATATTATAATTTTCAGGGATATCTGATTTACCAAAAGGAATGATTATGCATTATTTAGCATTTAATCAAAGACCATGGTTTTGGCACCAGTCATTTTTCCTTTATAGACCTATTTGTTGAATGTCAACATTGGGGAGTCAGTGATCGCTCCCGGCTTAAAGTCATTGGTGAAATTAGTGAGCCAGAGGTCCCAACATTGACTTCCACTTGATATATATACCAAATAGGAGGGGTCCCAACACTGACCCATGTGGGACACCAATAGTAGCAGGTCCCTTATCAGAGGTGAATTCACCTATTCGAACAACATTGTTCTGTCAGTAAGCCAGCTTGCTATCCATCTGACAAAGTAGAGGTTTATACCTAACTCAGTAAGTTTATTTATGATCCCTGAGTGGGGGATTGTATCAAAAGCTTTGGCCAGGTCTAGATAAGCGGTGTGTACTGTTTTACCCTAATCCATGGCGCTGGTGACGTTCTCAAAGAAGTTCACCAGATTCAGCAGGCAAGACCTCCCTTTAACAAAGCCAGTTGGGTCTGGTCCAGTGTTTGGAGAGCTCCTATGTTATTATTGATTAGGTCCATGATAATTCTCTCCATGGCCTTGCAGATAAGACTGGTAAAACATATGGGTCTGTAGTTGCCTGGGTCAGCTGATGGGCTTCCTTGTGCAGAGGGATGACTGTTGCAGTCCTCCATTCCTCTGGGACAAAGCCCATCCAGAGGCTATGGTTAAAGAGGGTTTCAAGTGGCCCTTATAGATTCTGTTTTAAGTTCTTTAACAAGCATCCTGGAATGTTGTCAGGACCCATGCCATGGAGTCTGTTTTTGGCTTTAGTGAGTGCAGTAATGACTTGTTCCCTTGCAATGACTGGTAGGGGGATGGTTGTGGGTATTTCTTTGGGTGTGGAAGGAGGTGAGAACTTTAAACTGAACCTTTCAGCCAGCAGGTATGCTATAGTTGCAGGATGTATGTAAAATTTGCTGTTCATGATTAACCTGGCACATTGCTGAGCATTTCTCCTGAGGTTACAAAAATAATAAAAAAAAGCCTTATGGTTATTTTTCACCTGGAAGGCTATCTTTGCCTCATAGTTTGCTTTGGCAGATCTGACCAGCTCTCTGATTTGTTTGTTTAGAATTTTTGCACTGTTTTGTCTGTTCTTTCTTCCTGTTTATGCTAGGGGGTCCACCAGGGTGGTTTATTTTTGCCAGCAATCACAGGTTTTACTTGGACAGGTATTGCTTCCCTATGCAACTATGAATGTGGTTGTGCAGTGCTTTTGAGTACAGCTCATAGTAGGCCTTAGTGGTATCCGGGTTCGGAGGGGCTTGGAAGTTTAATATGCTGTCACTTAGTTTGAGGTATTTGGCCTTAGCAAGGTTCTTAACAGGTTTGGAGTTTGATGGGCATTCTAAGTTAGTTTTAATACAAGGGGAGATCATTTTGTGGTCGGATCCTACCAGGGAGGAGTTAATGCATGGAAGGGAGGCAGCAGCATCCTCTCATGTTCATCAGTACTGGGTATAGGATATTGTACCTCTAATTGGGGAGCTAACTGGTTGCTCCAGGGTGTTTGATATGATGAAGACAAACTACTGAGCAAGTGAATTATGGGTCATATAAGTCTCCCAGTTTTTTGGAGGAGTATTTAAAGCCACCCATAAATATGGTGTTAGGCTGAATGTTAAAGAGATTCCAGTAGGTTTAGAGAAGTGGTTTTCCAGACTCATGTTAGAGGATCTGTAACTAGCAAGGATATGATAGGGGGTTGCACCTATGGTTAGTTGGGCATGGAGCAGCTCAAGTGAGTTATTCTGTTGGGCCATTCTAACAGTGTACTTCTCCTTTATGAACGCTGAGACACCTCCTCCCTTTGTTTTATCCTGAGCTGAGGGATATCAAAATGTATGAAAGGCATTGTAGCCTTTGACAGCTGGGATGCTTTCTATGGTTCTGAACAATGTTTCTGTGACTGCACATATGTCTGCATTCTCCATGGTGAGGAGTGCTTCTAGGGAGTGCAGTTCTTTATTTAAGCTCCTAGAATTGAGCAGCAGTACCTTTGGGTAGTCATGAGTGATTTTTGTTTTGTTGGAGGGTTTAACAACTTGGCATAGCCTAAAAAAAGGCACTATGGGGATAGAAAACATTTTTGCAAGTATCTGGAAGCCAAGTGTTGAAAAGTGAAAACCATATATGGCAACACAGTCAGTCATGTCTCCCCAGGCTGACAGACATTGGATCCCCTTGTTGTGACAGCAAAAACTAAGCCATTTGTTGAATTCAGTCATTTTTTGCTGGTACTGTGGCATCATCATTGGTGAAGGTAGGATGCTACTCAAGGCTAGATTCTTACCCATGTGGGACACATATTCAGAGAGCTCCATTGTGTCTCTTTTCATGTAGTCCAGTGAGGTATATCTTAGGGCATTTACGCCCACATGGACTATGACCGTGTCATACCGGTACTTGGGGTTTAAAGACCTAAGTGCATGAGTGATCTGGTGGATCTTGGCTCTGGACAGACAGCTCACTGTGATCTTCTCCTTGTCTAGCCTGGAAAAGAAGGAAACAGTATGTCTTACAATGTAATCCCCAATAACTAGAATGTTTGGCTGTGTGGTGTGTTGTATTATGGGCTCAGAAGTGGGACTACTTTGACATTCAGAATTAAGTGCTGTGTGAGTTACTGTCTTTTAGAATTTGCACAGGACCAATGAGAGATTCTTTAAGGAGGTCTTGCAGGTTTGGCTAGATTAGAATGAGTACCTACACCTATGTGGGTCTATATGTTTGTTCCTTAGTGTTAGTAGTGAATGCTTTGGGTGTAATGCTGGCAACCTGGTTTGCATTTTTCATGTGTGTATGTGAGATCTTTGTCTCCAATAACACTGTGCATCTACATCTCTCATATACTGTGTTTGTTCTGTAATTAAATAGTTGCCAGTGAATATGAAGCAGTTACTACACTGCCATCAGATTTATAAACTGGTTACATTCCTTTGATCTAAAGTCAAAATATCTAAAAGCCAAATTATCTAAAAATCGAAATATCAAAAATGTGTAATTTGCCCTTTCTCTACTGTTGTGTAATCCCATACTTGGTAAATATAGTTTCACAGGGTGTAGCGGTATGGGGGGGGGGGTCTTCCCCTGCATAAAATAAGTTTTATTCATCAATATTATGATTTTCAATATTTTGAGTCAAAGATTTTATATATAAATTTTTTAAAAAGATACATATATGCACACACATGAGCATACACACCTACACTATCTAATTTGACAAATGGGTGCTTAAAACATTAGTCTGACCAAGACTTCAGATGTTTGATTGCCAATGTGGCCTTATCAAGCATGTATTTACATTCTCCTTTCATCTTTACCCAGTTTTTGCCATCCTCAATACACTGCCTGTTTCATCAGTCATAATCTGTACAACTAATGAAATGAATGCGAACCAAGGGAAAAAAGTAAGCAATTCAGTATAGTAAAGCATTAACTCAACAGCATGTGATGTTAAAAAACACACATACAGTAAACTTTCAGTTAACCGGCACCCATGGGAATTAGTAGATGCCGAATAACTGTAGTTTCTGGTTGCTTGAGAGTTACTATTAAAAATAGGTCTAATACTGCACCCTATACTGTTTGTTTGGTTTGACTTGTTCTTAGGTTGGGGAGAGGGGACATTTATTCCTATCTTCTTTTTTAAAACTCTAAACTCTAAAAACATAAGGCATGTTTCTGCAGGGGTGGGGTGGGGGCCAGAAAGTGCAATACATGAAAACTATACTGTATTTCTGCGATTTTGTTTTCTCATTGCTTGAGAGTTCTGGTTGCTTGAGTTGCGGTTAACTGAAGAGAGTTTACTGTAATACAAAAAATACACATGCATACAAAGGCATATAATTAGCACGCAAACAGATAAATGCACACATATGCATACATTTATATACATATTTGTATGCATATATTTATAGACATACACAAATACTCACTTCACCTAATCTCTAAAAAATGTCACTCAGAAAGACTGGTTGCCAAATTACCACAAAGCCTAAAACAAAGCCCCATGTAAGAAAGAAATAACCCACATTAGCATAGTGAGCAACTAGAACTAAAGAAAAATAAGGTTTAGTGTGTGAGAAAATATTGAAATAACTGGTCACACAAAATGCAGTAAAATTGGTAAGATATGAAACATGGAGTATAGTTATTTAAAGAATACAGCATTGAAACAAAAAGTGCATTAAATATATAATTCCAGCATATTTGCTCCTCCGGTAGTTACACCCTGCACCAGAGACATCAGAAGTGATTCATGACAATTTAAATAAGAATCTCCCAAACATAAAAAAATGCTTCCCTGTCTTTAAAGCCCAGTCTCATGAAGGCCGTCTTCTTTCATAAAGGTGATCACTTGGATGAATGACCTCCAGAAAACAATCACTATATCTAATATCTGTCACAACAGCAGCCAAATTCAAAAGTTGCCCTTTACAAAATCCATTGAGTCTAATTTATAAACCCACTGTCACCAGCTTAAAAAAACTCCTAAATAATACTAATTATTATTATTAAAAAAATAGTATACTAACCTCACTTTCAAGTGTGACAGAATATTTTCAACTGAGATGACAAGCATATATCCTTTCTTAAAAAGTATATGCAACCACTCCAATCCTTTCAAAAAAAAAGAAGAAAGAAAGAAAGAGAATAAAATAAAAAGAAAACCTACACTATTTTCTTTAGTGCATTATCAAGTTAACAATGTTGAATGAATAAACAAATTGAATGAATGGATACATTTTCTGTACACCAGGAACCCGCGGACCGTAATAAATGGCAAATTCTACTGAAACTTAATTTTATCCCTCCATCTCCTCTAACTCCCTGCTGGACTCCCTTTCCAGTAAATGCGGTCACTGACCTTGCAAACTATTTCTGTGCACCAGGAAACCGCAGACCGTAATAAAGGGGAAATTCTACTGAAAGTTAATTGTAGGTGCTTTAAAGTGCTGAATCTCTAAGACTGTAATAGTATCATCAATATGTCACTGCCAAAGTAGAACAACTAATTTCTCTGCCTGTTCTAGTTAGCGCTCCGCCAGGAGAAACAGCTGCTTAATTACCCACTACTGCCATACTCTCGAGCCCAGCTCTTTTAAATTCCTTCCCCAACTCCCCTGACATCAAATAACTTTAATGAATCTATCTAATTTGGCAAGAATCAGAGCCTAAATCATAGGTATAAGACTGCAGAAATGAGTGGAAACATACTCTTGTTCCACAGCTTCTGTTTGTTTTTCATGGCTCCCGCCCTAGCCAGGGCCTAGGGTCTACCCGCTCCGTTCGCTGCCTGCTTCACTCACGCTCACTCCGCTCCCCTACTCTTTCCCCAATTCCCACCTGCCCCCACAACTTCTACATTTATTCTATCCACAAACCCCTCACACTCAACCACACAACCAGTCACAACAATCCTGAAACTTCTACCCATCCAGCCCTTAACAGCCAGCAAAACAATCTCATCAAAACTTAATACTACTCTCCCCACCACCCACAGTCCCCACCTAGCCTCACCCCAGGCTTTGTCCCTACTGAATGGTGCACTGCTGCAGTCATCCCTCTCCATAAGGGGGAGCAACTACAGACCCTGGCAATTATCACCCCATTAGCCTGATGAGTCTGATATGTAAAGCTATGGAGCTCATCATCATGGACCTGATTAACAAAGATATAGGAAATCTCCAAATTCTATACCCCACGCAATTTGGCCTGCTCAACCTGGTTGACTTCTTTGAGTCAGTCCCCAGGGCTGTGGATGAAGGTAAGGTAATACCTACGGCCTACCTCGATCTGGCCAAGGCCTTTGATACCATTCCTCACTTGGGAATTATTGATAAACTCACCAAACTGGGTATCTACCCCTATATCAGTAGGTGGGTTGCAAACTGGCTCACAGATAGAACACACAGTGTGAAAGTACCGGACTCCAAGTCAAACTGAAACCAGTCATGAGTGGAGTCCCACAGGGATCAGTCCTGGATCCTCTCCTGTTGAGCATCTACTTCTCAGAAATGCAGGCCAACACAAAGGGACTCTGGCTGACTAAGTTCACAGATGACTGCAAGCTGGGAGCCATTATTAACTCCCCAAGTGATGCAGACATCCTACAGAAAGGCCTCACTGAGACCAATGACTGGTGTTGAAACTATGACCTTAAGCTTAGCGTCATCATCCCCTGTGGCAAAAACTCAGTTCCCACTAATTACCACATCAATGGCAGCCCACTGAATACTGAAGGCATTATAAGAAATCAGGGGATGCAGTTTGACAGCAACCTCTCCTTCGACCACCATATTGCCACTGGGGTCAAAAAGTCCTTCTATATGGCATATATCATTACCAAGGATTTTGCATCCAGGGAGAAAGAGGTCATCATCTCTCTCTACTCTTCCCTCATTAGACCAGTCATTGAGTATAATGCCCCATTTGGCATGTACCTCACTAGACACCTGCAACAGCTGGAGAGGCCACAGAATTACCTCACGAAGAGGATCCTAAGCATTAAACACATGTCCTACACAGACAGACTCAAAAGACTCCAGCTCTTCTCTGTCTCATATTGTCTACTTAGAGGCGATCTCTGCTTGTCTTACAAAGCCATCTCTGACCTACCTCTGTTAGAAATCCTACTTCTAAAGAAATCCCAATCCCTTCACACCACATGCTCCAGAGACCTCAACCTCATTACCACAATCAACAGAACATGCTGGGGGGACAGGTTCCTCACTCAGAGACTGCTCATGCTCTGGAATAGACTTCCCATACATGTCAAGCAGAACACCTCTCTGTCCCTCTTCAAGAGAAATCTTGATGAGTGGATGGGTGATAGAAAGTTCACCCCAGGGATCACTCCAGTGGCTCGACTTGATAGAGACACTGGGATCTAACATCGGCAACTTGATGCTAGGGCACTTCTATGGGCTAGGCTTGTAAAGGCTTCAGGGCCAATTGCCTCGTACACACCTATAAACCTACTCCACACCTAGTTTCTCTCACACATACAAATACACTCCTAACATGAACTCTTCTTGCACACCTCACATCTTACCATAGCACATAACAGACCCACCCAACCACTTTCACTGCACCACTACTCTCATGACCATCCTCCATTCAACCACTTCCTGCACTTATCATACCAAAACAATCACTATCCCAATATGCCCAAAACATTATCAGTCACCTTCTATTTATAAGCAAACATTCTCTCTAAAGTATGACAAACTAACTAAAGATTTAGAAAACTTATGTATGCAGCCCTATCTAAACTAGCCCTCAGTGGTGACATCCATCCTAACCCTGGCCCAAACACTTCCAACCCCACTCCCAGTAACCTACCCAGTACCTGCACCATCTCTCAACTAATAGCAAACAGAAATCCATCTGACCTTCTCCTACTAAGTCTAAATATCAGACGTATAACCAATAAAACCCATGACCTCCATACCAATATAGCTTTATACTCCCCATATATACTCATTCTAACTGAAACCTGTCTCAAACGTCACATCAAAAGTGAGGAAATACTACCAACAGGTTATAATATACTTTGTATGGATAGACTATCAAAGAAAGGTGGTGGTGTTGCTCTAATGTTCAAACACCACCTAAACATTCAAATCCTTAACAAATCAGCCCCCCAAATTGGAAATTAAGAAATCCTATATGCTAACCTCAAACTGAACTCTAATAAAACAATCAACATCATTGGATGGTACTTCCCACCTGGTCAAAACACCTCACTCCTTGAAAACCTCCTCAGCTGGACAAGCCATTCTCTTCCCCAGGAAACCATAATTTTAGGTGATTTTAACATCGACTGGCTATCCTGTAACAACTATCCATCCCATCACCTATACCTTCACGTTTTTTCGCAACTTATACAGTCACCCACTTGGATAAATAAAAGCTCTAACAAATAATCTACTCTTGATTAGATATTTGTCAATAAAGCCCCTCAGTTATACCTAGCTGGCTGTCTACCTGACACCCTCAGTAACCATACCCCAACTTTCCTTCTAAAACACCACTTAAATAATGCTGAACCCATTATCTATCAACAAAAATGTAACAGGAAGAACTTTAACCCTCTCACCTTTACCTCATTACTTAAAACCTGTAACTGGTCCCCACTAAAGTAACTGGTCTCTACTAAAGTACCTTGATCTGCATGAAGCTGTAGAGTTCTTCAATAGTACCTTCCTAAACATCTTAAATACACATGCCCTCATAAGAAATGCCACAGTCAAGCCACAATACTCCCCCGGCTACAAAAAAGCACTAGGTCACTAATGAAATGCAGGGACAGGGTCTGGGAGCACTGGCGCTCTACAAAAAACCCTCCTCTAAACAGTCATTCCTAGAATGGTGAAATAAAGTGAAAAAGCAAATAAAAGAAGATAAAACAAAATACTATCAATCTGTCCTAAACTCTTCCCACCACAGTCCTAGACAGTTCTGGTCCACCATTGACTCCATTCTCCACCCAGGTAGCGTTGGCACCCCCCGTCTACCCCCCAACAATATTGCCACCTCATTCAACAAACACTTCACTGAAGCCATTCTAGCTTTGGCTAGGCAACACAACCCCCTCCTCTTACTAATACCAAATATTTTGCCCACCTTACTTCCAACATAAAAAACTTCTAGTAAAACTCAAGCCTACCAAACTAGCTGCTGACAATCTCCTCAGCGAATACCTAAAAATAGCAGCTGATGCCCTAGCCTACCCAGTTTGTATCTTGATTAATCTTTCCTTAACAGAATGCTATGTCCCTACACCGTGGAAAGTATCCATATTATACCACTGCATAAAGGTGGCTCCACCACAGTAATTCTTTCCATAATCTTACATACGGGGCTGGTCAGATTTATGGGGATCTATTAACCCAGATCAGTGGTTGGAGATCCTTTCTGCAGGGGGAAATCACTGTAGCAGTCTTCCATTCCTTGGGCAAAAAAAAACTTGACTCCAGCTGAAAAGTGATTCAAGTAGACCAGAGAAGTGATGTTTCATGCTATTTAGTAAGCATCCTGAGATGTTATCAGGGCCCACTGATGCAGTGTTTTTGGCCTTGGAAAGTGCATTGATAACCTGTTCACTGGTAATGGTTGGTGGAATCGTGTTATATGTATTTTCCTTTGGACTATTGGGAGGGAAATGGGGGATTTCAGCTGAAGCTATCAGCCAGAATCTATGACAATAGCCTCCGGTTCAATGTGGGTGATGCCATTTACATTAAGTTTTGCGCATTGTTGCCTTATTTTCCTTGAGATCATGGACACAGTTGTAGAAAGTTTTGTGGTTGTCCTTTGCCTGAGAAGCAATTTTTTTGTTCTTCAAATTTAGGCTTCGAAGTATTAATTAACCCTCTTAGATACATGTTTAGATTGGTCAGAGGGCTTTTATTTATTTATTTATTGCATTTGTTTACTGGGAAAGTCCACTAGGCCAGAAATGAGCCCATTTTCAGTGGAGGCCCGGGAAGAAAAGCTCTACATGTAATTACATACAAAGAAAAATTATACACAAACCATACAGAGTATATAAGGTAGAGGTAGCACATTAAATAAATTAATAACTGCATACAATAATTTGGTAATAACATTACATAAATTGGTAATAACAGTAAATAATTGTTTAGAATCATGGTACAAGTATAGGAATAGAACTTTTAGATAACAGGTAAGATTATTAGCAGAGAGAGAGGAAATTAGCTTAAAGGGAAAAAGAAGGAGGCAGAAGGCATAAAGTAGGGATAGCACAGACTAAAGTGACAGCAGAAGGAGTTGATGTGATAGAGAGAAGGGGAAGATAGACTAGTTGTAGAGTGAGGAGGAGTAGGATCTTGGTAGGGGGTCAAGTTTTGGGGTTGTAAGTAGGGGTGCAGGTGCAAATCCAATGAAAGGAGGGATGAAGTTTAAGGGAATTTTTAAAAGCAGTGGGATTACTGATAGTCTGAGTGCAGGAGGGAGATTATTCCATAGCTTGGAGACAGTAAAAGAATACAGCATTTGACTGGCTGAGATCTTAGGTTATCAGTGTTTAATAGCATTTTGTTTTCTGACCTTAAGTGTTAATTAGATTGGTATATGGTCAGAATGTTGGAGAGGGATGGGCAGGCTGCTGGATAATAAATAAGTTTATGGGCAGTAGTTAGTTGTAGGTATGTGAGGTGATGGGGGAATTCGAGCTAATTTAGTTGATGTAGTACGAAACAGTGGTGGGTAGAGAATTTAGCATTTGTAGCAAATTTGGCAACTTTGTTTGTAGCACTGAGTTTAGTTTTCAGAGAGGACTGAATATTGGTGAGGATGGGGGCACCATATAAGAGAGTTGAAAGCAGGAATGATGAGGCAAGAGCCTTTTTTGTAGAGAAGCTAAGAAAGTAGCTGTGCCTATTTTTCGATGGGTTTTTTTTGATGATGTTATGGATATGAAGGTCAAAGGCTAAGTTGTCGTCAATAATGACACTGAGTAATTTGGTATTGGGAACAACTTCAATAACAGTACTGTTTTGGGAATAAACAGAGAATTCAGACTTGTCAACTGGACTGGATTTCTGTGGAGTAAATATTAAGAGTTTAGTTTTATTGGGGTTAAGGGCGAGATGATTCTGTGACATCCCAGATTCAGTTGAGGTGAATGCTTTTTGGTTAAGTTGCTGGAGTACAGAGGCAAATTTAGAAGAGCAGATAATAGTAGAATCATCTGCTTACTGGATTACAGTACTGTGGGTAAGAGATGTGTGGAAGTCATTGATGAATATACTAAATAAAAGGGGACCCAGTATGGAATCCTGGGGTACCCCTGTATTGGTGTTGGTGAAAGGCGAGGAGCAGTGCTGCCAAATAGTATCTTGTTGCCTATTTCTGAGATAGTTGGAAAACCAATGAAGAGTGGAGGGAGAGGTGCCAAGGTCTGAGAGTTTAGTAAGCAGAAGGGAGAGGGAAACGGTGTCAAATGCCTTTGATAGATCAAGAAAGAGTGCAGAGACTATGGATCCATCATCCCTGGCTCGATTAACCGTGTCCAGGAAGGAAATGAGGGCAGTGTTAGTGCTATGTCCTGGCCAAAAGCCATGCTGAGTGGAGGAAAGTAGGTTGTGTTTAACCAGGTGACTAAGGAGCTGAGTGTGAATGCACTTCTCAAGTATTTCTGAGATGGGGAGAGAATAGCAATAGGCCAGAAGTTAGAGATGTCTCAGTTATTGCTGCCTTTGTGAAGTGGGAGAATATTTGCCTTTTTCCAGATGTCAGGTGTACATGATTCCTGAATGGACCTATTGAGGAGAATGCTGATGGAGTAAGATATGGAGGGGGCTGATAGTTGTAAGAATTCTGCAGGTATGTTATCTGGGACATTGGTGCATGGTTTTAGTTTGTGAAGGAGTTTTTGTATGGTTGAGGTTGGTATGGGAGAAAGTGAGAAAATGGGTAATGTAGTAGTTGGGGTATGTAGCATTGTAGGTTTGGTTGGTCTGTGTTGATGGGTGGGAAGGTGGTGGGAAGTTTAGCAACAGTCTCAATGAAATAAGAGTTAAAGAGAGAGGCTAACTCACTGGGTGTTTTTTTCTGGATTTGGGCATGGATTATGGGTAGTCCCAGTAAGGAGTTTTAGTATGTTGGAGTTTGTTCCTCTTTATGCTTGGCCAAGATTTGATTTTCTTTTGTTTTATAACCAAATGCTATTGTGATTCCACTAGTGCAGCTTGTCTTTTGAGTTTGTCTCACTCTTAATATAAGTGGATCAATATGGCTGTACAAGGATTTTGTAAATAGCTCTGCATATGCTATGATTTTTACCGGGTTTGTGGGGGCCTGGAATTTAGCCAAGGTGTTGCTTAGTAGAGAAAGGTTAGCCTTGGAATAGTTCCTAAAGCTTTTTGTTTTCACTGGGTCCTCAGATTTAATTTTTATTTCAAGCAATACTACCTTATGGTCGGATATGATGAGTGAGGAGGGTGAGAAACATCTCTCCCTCATGTTCATGATTACAAGGTCAAGGATGTTTGTAGTCCTGGCAGGAGAATGGACCAACTGTTCCAGGATATTGGTATTAATGAAGTTGAGGGATCATTGGGCTTGTTTGTGCATTAGAAGTGGTGTAGGATTCCCCTTCTATAGAGGGGTAGTGGAGATCCCAATGAAGATCTTATTTGGATTGAGTGACTGTAGTACACTGGGATCAGTAATATGGGTTTCCTGGCACATGAGGTTGCCTGGGACTATAGGTTGCAAGGATATGGTACAAGACCATGTTTATTGTGAGTTGTGGATGTATGAGTTCTAGTGGGTCATAAGCTAACTAGTCTGGATGTGAGGTTGTTTTTAATATAGATTGAGACCCCCCACCTTTAGTTCCCTCCAGTGCATTATAACCTTGCACTACCAGGGTAATATCTGCAACTTTAAATCATGTCCCCATTACTACACAGATGGCTATACTCTTCAGGGAGAGGAAGGCTTGCAGGGAGTGGAGTTTCTTGTTAATACTTCTACAATTGAGCAGTACCACCTTCAGATATTCCTTCATAGGTTCAGTTAAGCCAGGAGGTTTATCAGTTTGACATTGTGTAAAAAAAAGGTACTATGGGAGTGGAAAAGGTCTTTGCCAGTATACAAAAGCCTAGAGGGGATAATGCAGGCCATTCCTGGCAAAACAGTGTCGTCTGTCAAACATGTCCTCCCAGGCTGCCAAATGCTGTACTCTCTTGGATTGACACCAGAAGCTATGGAAATTGTTAAAATCAATCATTTTCTGTTGATAACATGGCATCATCCTTGGAGAAGGTAGTATATGACTTGGTGTTAGGGTCATACCTGCCCAAGCCGGTATACTATTAAAATTATGAAATTGAAAATAATTTTGTAATTAAATGTCAGCATTTGTTGTTAAATCTACATGTTTTTGACTGTTCAGAATGCTGAAAACCATCAGTAATTGCTGAAAAAGTCGAATTTGACATTTTACGGCAATTACCGACAATGCCACCCTTGCCGTAATTCCCTAACTCCGATTAAAAACATTCCATTTTTGCAGGGGGTAAGCCCCCTGCACCATCCTGTGGGGGGTTGTGCCCCCCCACACCCACACTAACTATATATTCCAATTCCAAGATCGCGCTAGAGTGAGGAAAGGGATGAATTTCCCAAACCGCACTGTACCATGATCTGTGTACAGTTCTTCGCATTTATATTAGTGAATGCAAAGTGCATTCACTAATATAAACTTTCGGACATTCAGATGTTCTGCCAGGTGAAGATTCAAACATCTGTGTTTCGAATTTTCAACTGGGAACATCTGAATGATGACATTTTAATAGTAAACCGCACAAGACACACCATCAGCGAGCTTAACTAGGTTTTGCTTCATATAGTCAAGGAAGGTATGTCATTAACATCCATATGGACTACGACAGAGTCATACTGGTACAGGTATTTAATGACTTGAGTGCCAGTGTGACTTAAGGGGTCACAGCCCCAGAAAGGCAACTAACCATAGCTCCCGCCTTACTCAGTCTGGTGTGGGGGACACTGGTGTGCCTAACTATACAGTCACCAATGATCAAGAAATTTGGCTGTGCACTAGTTTGCCTTAAGGGCTTAGCAGTAGAGGCATTGGATACAGTGTTACTATGTGTAGCTGTGAGTGGTGTTCTAACTGAGTGTTTACATGATGGCTGAGGACTCTTTTGATTGTGCTGTGCTAGAGGTCTTAATGTTTTAGGTTACCTGTAAGCACCTCAGCATAAGTAGTTTTCTTTATAGGGTCTTTACCCTGTGCAGTGGGCATGGTGCAAGTGTCAGTGACAACCTCTAAAGGATTAGTTTTGGTTGTATGAGAGAGTTTAACCTCCAGTGTTAAAGTCTGTACACCTCTTACATATTTTATCTGTTTTATTAAGAATAAGTGGGTTGTCACTGTACATGAGGCAATTGCTACAATGCCTCAAGATACCCATCTCAACCAGACCGGCCACAAAGAAAGTCAGGGAGTGCATGTCCTTGGCTATTGATCTACTAGGGAGGAGTGAGGGAAGATTTAACACAATGAACTTGATGAACACCACTCAGCCATGTGGAAACTAGATGCTCTAATTGTTAAAAAAAAAAAATCTGTGTAGACAGTTAGGGTCAGGGGTACATATGAGCATCCTGAGACAATGTAGCAAGTGTCTCATGTTCACAAACATTTAATCCATAAAGAAACACAGTATATACAATTTTACTGCAGGTAAAAATCTTGCACTCAGACAAAGTTGTCAAGAACACACACGCCCACATGCACGCACACACACACATGCACACCCACACACTACATTCACCATGTATGGTGTCCACCACACACATAGACCAACTTATGCTGAGTCAGTGAAAAGCAATCTTCCCGAACCTCAAAGACCTAAGCCTATAAATGACAGCACCTATCCTCAGCAATCTCTAAACAACTCACCAAAAGCAAAACCAAACACCAAACATATGCCTACATTCAGTGGAATCCCAAGAGCAAAGTCTGCAAGGCAAGTAAACACATTACCAAGGACTTTTGTCATAGAGGATTCCATTGTATGACTTACAGATGCACCACTCACCAGACTGAACAAGGAAAATATAAAAAAAGTGTAATGGTTAGTTCCTTATCTGTAGCCAGGATGCACCAGGTTATGCATGCACTCAAGTTACTACATTACAGGTACAGGTACAAATATGATTCTATCATAGTCCATGTGGGTAATAACCCGAGATCCACCTTTTTAGTCTGTATTTAGAAAGATGTTATTGATGTCTCTGAATACATGTCTCAAGGAGGTTATGTGACCACCACTGAGCAGCATTCTGCCTTCATGAAGGATGATGCTCCATTACACACCAAAGATGAATGACTTCACTAATTGACTTATCTTTGGTGTCATTCTTGGGGGATTCAGTATTTACCAGCATATGCCGACCTGATTAACAAACCATGTTTTCTTGCAAAGGATGATCTGCACCTGTTTCTTCTTGGCTTCAGAATATTGGCTAAAACTTTATCCATCTCCTTAGAATCTTTTTTGGGCAATGCCAAATTGACAAACCTACTGACACAGCAAATAAAACCCAATGCCAGGGGCATAAACAAGAAACTCCAGAGGAAGGAGAGCTTGTAGGGTGCAAAGAATATAAACATATGTGCCATTACCAAGACATGGTTTAAATCCACAGAAAGCATTCAGGCAATGCAAGACTTCAGTGCATTCCACACATTTAGACAATCAGCTGCACAGACACAGACAAACAGTGGAGGAGTCTCTATCTATATTAACAATAAGTATAACTCTAGTTTGGTTTAAGAGGAATATGACCTTGTGTTTACCTGCAAATAACCACAGACAAAGCCCCATACCATATCCTAGCAAGCTATGCTCTATGTCCCAAGAATCCCATAACTTGTACCTAGACTTACTGAACACCATTAAACCAAATGCCTTATTCATGGGAGACTAATCCTTTACAGAATGGGAAACATATACTGCCACAGTCTTGCAGGTATAATGATTCATGAACTTTATTAACACAAATACCCTTGACCAGCTAGTGTGCACATACTGCACATGGTGCTCACCAATATGGGAGAGATCTGCACTCCATTCCTCAGTGTCAGGTCCTCATTGGTGAGGTCGGACCACAAAGTTGTCTCCTTTGAAATGAAAATCAACTCAGTAACCCCAGCAAACGCTGTAATAGTTAGGAGCTATTGCAAAGCATACATCCTATTAAGTGATAGCTTGCCAAAATTCAGTGCCCCTCCTAACCCCGAGTTCACAGCAACCTGTACAGAAATTTTCAGAGACCCTGTACAGCCATGTAAATGGCTGTATAGAGGCTGCTGAATGTACTAAAAGTAAACACAAAGCAAACTAAAAACACACCACACTAGTGGAACTCTAACTTTAATATGGCGTGTAATAAAAGGAAAGACCTTTTGGCTAAAATCAGGAAGAACAACTCCCATAATGATAAGAGCTCTCTAATTAAAATAAATAGAAAACTAAGAGAACTAATTAAGTCTAACAAGGCCAATTATGAGGTCAAGATAGCCCCATAGTCTAAAGACACTACAAGGCCTTCTTCAGCTATGTCTAAAACCTCAAAGGCAGCACACACCAGTGTGGTGAACTGGTGGTCAGTGGTGCCAACTTCACTGAGCAGAGTGACACAGTGAATCTGCTGGTTAACAATTTCAGTTCAAAATTCACCCCCACTCCCCCTTTATCCTCCTATGAAATGCCAATTAGCATAACCCCCAACTATTAACAAGGAGCAGGTCCTGGTGGCATTTGCGAAGGCCAAAAACACAGCCTCAGTGGGCCCCGACAATATACCAGAATGCCACCTAAACAGCTTGAACAATGACCTGTCAGGACAACTTGAGTCACTTTTGAACTACATCCTCAAAACAGGCTTTGTACCACAAGATTGGAGGACTGCAACAGTTATCCCACTTCAGAAATGTGGCCAAACAACCCTGGAAACCACAGACCAATTAGTCTGATTAGTCTAATTTGTAAAACCAAAGTGCAGCAGTTAGCACTGTCACCTCACAGCAAGTGGTCCACCGGTTCAATTCTTGTATGGGTGCTTTCTGTGTGGAGTCTGCATGTCCTACCTGCATTCATGTGGGTTTCCTCCGAGTGCTTCCAACATACCAAAGACTTACGTCTGGAGAGTTTGTCTCCCTGGGCCTCAGCTGAAAATGGGCTCTGTCTCAGTTGGACTTTCCTGGTAAACAAATGTTAAATAAAACCAAAAATAAATAAATAAAAACAAAAATAAATAAAATAAATTATCAGCAATGACATATGCAACTTTCAGACACTGGACTCAACCCAATTTGGCTTTGTCAAGGGAAAGTCATGCCTACTAAACCTGGTGGACTTCTTTGAGAAAGTCACCAAGGCAATGGATGAGGGGAAAATGGTGCATAGTGCGTACCTGGACCTGGCTAAGGCTTTTGATACAGTAACCTACTCTGGTACAGTTGACATACTCACTGAACTGAGCATAAACCCCCGCATAACTCACTGGATTGCCGACTGGCTCACAGAGAGGACCCTGGAAATCAGGATTGGTGAGATCACCTCCACTAAGAGACTAGTCACTAGTGGACTGCCTCAGGGTTCCTTGCTGAGACCAATATTTTTCATCTACATATTGGAAGAAAAGGCTAATGTCAAGGGCCTCTGGCTGGCCAAGTTCGCAGATGACTGCAAATGGGGAGCTATCATATGTTCCCTCATGACACAAACATCTTGCAAGAGGGTCTAACACAGACAACTGACTGGTGCCAAAGTCGTGTATTAAAACTCAATAACAATAAATGCATTATAGTGCCTTTTGGGAAAACAGGCACCCAAGCTACTGTAATTACTCCATCAGTAAGACATCCCTAAGAGCTGACCCAATAGTCAAGGATCTGGGAGGCTATGTAGACAGTAATCCAGCCTTTGACCAACATTTTGGCCAAGATAGTGAAAAAATCATTATATGTTGCTCAGCTTATAAGGGTATGGCATCCAAGTCCAAAGAAGTCATAGTGCCACTTTATTCATTCCTTATCAGACCCATCACTGAATATAATGCCCCTTTCAGCATGCACCTGAACAGACATGCAACAGTTGGAATGCCCACAAAGGTTCCTTAACCATAAGAAATCAGGGCATAAATACATTATTTATTTATTTATTTTTATTTTACATTTATTTTTTATTTTACATTTGTTGACCAGGCTAGTCTAACTGGATATATGTCCATTTTCAGTAGAGGCCCGGGGAGAAAAGCTCCAAGGAAAAAACATACAATTTAATAGAGAGTAACATCAAGACAGTTTTATACAGCAATAATAATACAATAAAAGCAGTTTTATACAGCAATAACTTTAGCATAACATGTTAAGCTGAAGAAATTCTTGAAAGAATATAAAAAATAGAAGAATTAAAAGTTTACTTGCTTAATGGTACTTATCTTATATGGATTGCCTTAAAATGCTGTCTCTGTACCCAGTCTCATACAGAATAATGAAAGTTGCTCTATGCCTGGCATACAAGATATCCTCAGATGCAGCTGTGATGGACCTTTTGCACATCAGCGAAATGAACAGCATCAGAACCACTAGATTAAAGATTACAATTTTGCATGTGACATAAACAGGACAAATATGTGTCTCAGGGTATCCCCATGCTCTGGACTAAGCTCCCCATCCATGTGAAGCACAGTCCACCCCTAATCCTATTTAACTGTAATCTTGACCAATGGATGGGCAATTAGAAAAATCACCTCGGGTCTGGCCATCATGCTTCTGATAGACAGGGGCAGATAGCAGTTATGCCCAAACTTACATACATCCTGCACATTACCTTGAGAAACTTACTAATTAACATATCCCCTCCCAGTAAACACCCATGATACATAGGGACACAATTAGGTTGAGTTGCATGGTTATGCAATAAAGGTCCTGGTGGTTATTAGCCAAGTGTATACCTATGGACCTATGAATAAGGTCTCCTATTAACTATCTATATGAAACACTGTACACGTATTTCACATCCATGGATACCCTTAGTATATTTACACTCCATTCTTTCCAATTACTCATGCTAGTTAAAAGGATTCCATATTATTCCATACTTTAGTTTTGATCTGGTGTAAATTGCAATGACTCTATAAATATTTTATACAACTTATTGTTTTAGAACTATCATGAACCAATTGGTTGATATGATCAAGAAAAACAAAACCTTAAAGCTGGATCCGCACATATACCTGGATCCTTAAATGAATAAAAAGTCTTTTGGCTTTTCCTGGTTAGGGGTTGCCACAGCAGAACTCTGGTCCACTAAATGATTAACAGTGGATTTATATGGTGTTGAGTTGCCAGCCCAGTGCCCAACCTTCAAAGAAGGCACACCCACACATGCATGCACCTACTTGCATAAGTTCACTCGACTGCGGGGAGTACATGCAGACTCTGCACAGAAGGCACTCCAGTCAA
Organism: Protopterus annectens; assembly: GCF_019279795.1. NCBI lineage: Eukaryota > Metazoa > Chordata > Ceratodontiformes > Protopteridae > Protopterus > Protopterus annectens. The sequence goes on along the minus strand of NC_056730.1, from coordinate 511,717,096 downwards.
GAATCGAGCCTGAGAGCCTCTTGCTATGAGGCGACAATGCTAACAGCTGTACCACTGTGGCTACTGGATGGTTAAATGAATTCATAGTGAAAATCACTGCATTCTGTTTTAAATGTTCACTCTTTAATCTAGGTCCTGCAAATCTTATGTGCTTAGTTTTTGATGTATTTATTCTCCTGTGCCTAACTAGTCAACTTAGTCACATTCTTTTGCAGACATGCCCTATCCATAACCGATGTAATCTTTTACTCCATTTTTCAAGTAACCTGCCTATAGACTGTAAAACAATTTAGATGAAAAAGATACAATCTAAAAAAGTATGGGGCCAAAACAGAGCCCAGAGAAACACCCTCACCATAGACCTAGAATCACGTGTCCACTTGCTTAATGGTACTTGCCATATCCTATTAGCAACTTAGGTGCTATCTTAGCAGTATTGCATTAGTGCTTAAATGTTATAAATGTTATGTGTTCCTCATCTAGGTTGTTTTGGGGGTTTAGGAAATTGGCTACATGGGGAGTGAAACCGCGCCTACACGATGAAGTAAAATTGTACAAGACAATGCCAGGGTAATATGCAGCTTTGAGCAGTGACACACACGCATGCGCGCACGCACACACACACACACACACACACACACACACACACACACACACACACACACACACACAAATGTATGTGTGTGTATGTATATATGTATATATATATATTTATATATATATATATATATATATATATATATATATATATATATATATATATATATATATATATATATATATATATATATATATATATCATAAAAATATCATATATATTGGAATACTAGACCTTACAGTTTCAAATTCTGAGCCGAGTGTGGTATCTCAGCTGCTATCACAGAAAAAATATTGTGATGGGGATCACTTCTGTGGCTCTGCTTGACAGTGGCACAAGAAAATAACTTTCTTGGGTGGCATAAGCCAGGAAACCTTGTTGACTAGGCTTACTAAGTCCCCTTGGGCCAATAGCCTAATAACTACCTATTAACCTATGCCACAGTAAAGTTTCCAAGTGTAAATGTGGAAGATGATGTAGACAGATAGAAAGATATAGATAGGCATCCTCAACAATACTAGAGAACAGGATAAAATACATGAAAACGAGTTGGATATATATGAATTCCTGTGTTTCATTCTTTATTTCTCTCACTCTCTATATAAATATTTTTTCAGGAGCACCAGCATGTCCTAACACTAGTGTTATTGTTGGCAAAATGTGGTCAGTTATTAACGTATAGCCATTGTCCTAAAAAAGGATGCGCACACCTCCAGACTGGTAGCTCAACATAACGCATTGGAGATACTTCAGGTGCAGCTAACATTGGGTAAGACAGCGATTTAGGTAGTAGCCTGCTATAGGTCCCCAACCATGCCCCAAGACTCACACTCCATGCTCCTAAGCACCCTGGAGAATATTAGGGTCCAAACCAACACCTTCATACTGAGTGACTTCAACTACCCCTCCATTAACTGAGAAAACTACTCATGTACCAATACACTTGACCAACGTAACCTGGAATTCATTAATTCCAATGCCCTGAACCAGCTTGTTTTTACCCCCACTAGAGGTAGTAACATCCTTGACCCGGTCATTACTAACATGGGTGACCGTTGGTCTACACCAATAGTCAACTCCTCCCTGGTTAGATCAGACCACAAGCTAATTACCTTGAAAATCCCCCCCCCCCCTCCCTGCAAAGGTAACCACCATGAAAAACTTCTCCAAAGCTAACTTTGAGCTCCTAAAAACAGAAGTGGCTAACTTCACAGCACCCATGCAAATGGAGAATAGTTGCATGACCACCATATCATACACCAATACACTGTACGAACATGTACACAAACGCCTGGATCTCGCCATACCCAATAGAACCAAGACGCTCTCCTCCAAAAAAAGGAAGCCAATCTGGTGGTCCCCTGCCATAAACAAACTCTACAACAGAAGGAGGAAACTGATGGGGAATAAGGTGATTTCTCAAGATTGGAAAAACTCCCCTTATCAGCCTCAGCAAAAAGTTGAGATCCCTCTTCAAATCCTCTAAATCTAGATATAAAAACAGAATTGCAGTAGATAGTAAAGGCAACCACAAGGCCTTCTATAGTTATGTAAAGAATCACTATGGCAATACCCAGATTTGCTCTGAACTACTGCACAATGGTAACACCTATACCCAGCCAACAGATATTGGCAATATACTGGCCGACAGATACAGTGCCAACTTCACCCCCCCCAAAGGACCTATCACAATACCAGTAGATTGCCAGGCACCCAGTATTACTGCTGGACAGGTTAAAACAGCACTGTCCAAGGCCAAGAATATAGCTTCTATGTGACCTGACAATATCCCTGTCTGTGTTCTACATGAACTACAGAGTGAACTGGCACCTCACCTGTGTGCCCTGTTCAATCACAGACTCACCTCAGAATTTGTCCCTACCAAATGGCGCACTGCTACAGTCATCCCTCTCCACAAAGGAGGAGCGAGTACAGACCCTGGGAACTATCATCCCATTAGCCTGATGAGCCTGATATGCAAAGCTATGGAACGCATCATCATGGGCCTAATAAACAAGGATATAGGGAATCTCCAAACTCTGGATCCCACACACTTTGGTTTTGTGAATGGTAGATAATGCCTGCTCAACTTGGTCGACTTCTTTGAGTCAGTCACCAGAGCTGTGGATGAAGGGAAGGTGGTTCATGCAGCCTACCTTGATCTAGCCAAGGCCTTTGATGCCATTCTCCACTCAGGAATCATAGAAAAACTCACTAAGCTTGGCATCAATCCCTATATCACTAGGTGGGTTGCAAACTGGCTCACAGATAGAACCCGCAGTGTGAAAGTAGCTGACTCCAGGTCAGACTGCTAGCTAGTCATCAGTGGAGTCCCACAGGGTTTGGTCCTGGGTCCTCTCCTGTTTGGTATTTACTTCTCTGAAGTCCAGGCCAACATGAAGGGACTCTGGCTGACAAAGTTCGCAGATGATTGCAAGTTGGGAGTTATTATTAACTCCTCAAGCGATGTTGATATCCTACAGAACGACCTCCCTGAGACCAACCACTGGTGTCAGAACCCTTTGGGAAAAACCCAGTTCCCATGAAGTTCCACATCAATGGTAGTCCACTGAACACAGAAGGCGTTATAAGAAATCTGGGAACACAAGTTGAGAGCAACCTCTCTTTTGATCACTACATTGACACTGTGGTCAGAAACTCCTTCTATGTGGCACATCTCATTACTAAGGGTTTTGCATCTAGGAAGAAAGAGGTCATTGTTTCTCTCTACTCTTCCCTCATTAGGCCAATCATCAAGTACAATGCCCCATTTGGCATGTACCTCACTAGACACCTGCAACAACTGGAGAGGCCACAAAAGCACCTCACAAAGAGGATCCTAGGCCTTAAACATTTGTCCTATATGGACAGACTCAAAAAACTCCAACTTTTCTTGGTCTCATATCGCCTACTTACTTACAAAGCCATGTCTGACCCAGCTCTGTTAGAAATGCTACATCTAAAGAAATACCAATCCCTCTGCACCACATGCTCCAGAGACCTCAACCTCATTACTACAATCAACAGAACATACTGGAGGGACAGGTTCATAACCCAGAGACTGCCCATGCTATGGAACAGACTTCCCATACATGTCAAGCAGGGCACCTCACTGACCCTCTTCAACAGAAATCTTTGTGAGTGGATAGGAAATAAAAAATTCACCTTGGGGATAACTCCAGTGGCTCTACTCAACAGAGGTACTGGGAACTAAGGTCGGGTGGCACGATGTCAAGGTAATCCTATGACTAGGTTTGTAAATGTCCCAGGGCCATTAGTCTAGTACACACCTATGAGCCTATAAAAAATATTAAATTCACCACATATTGAGCAAGAAGCTCCCAAACACATACATGCACATGTACCTGTAATGTCCAATACCTGTGTTGTATAAGCATGTCAAGCAGCCACCTTTTCTTACTAAGCTAAACTCTCAGAACTTCCAAGTGAATCTAAGAGTTTGTTTTTTCCAAAGGGGATGACAAGGCAACCTACTAAGCCTGATAAAGTATCACAAGCCATAAAAAGTAAACATTCTTAAAAAATAAAAAAGATTGCACTAACCCCCCTTTTACTGGGAGTGCTTAATTGAGCTGGAGTCTACAGATGAAATGCATACCTCACCTCATACAGCCACACTCCCAAATAACCACAGAAAACCCCCTCAAAATGTCCTTGTATCACAACAGGGTGCACCCAGCTAAAATCAGTGCTTTGTGATTAGAATAATACACCCTGGTTAGCAAATTCAGGTAAATGTATTTACGTATGAATACATTTTAAACTGCCCATGGTTTAAGCTTCTCATTAAGTCAGAAAGAGTGTAGTTAGTGCCTCATCAATATGAATATTGCATTTTTGTACCTCAACTGGCACCTATTGTTTAATACCCTGGTCCAAGATGAAAGAACTATTCATAGATTCATAGGTTCATAGGTAGGTACTAGGCTATCGGCCCTAGGGCCTATACAAGCCTAGCCAAAAAGGTACCCTGACTTTCGCCACCCAAGAAAATTATTTTCCTGTGCCCCTATTGAGCAGAGCCACAGAGGTGATCCCTGGGGTGAATTTCCTATTTCCCATCCAATCATCAAGATTTTTCTTGAAGAGTTCTAGGTTCATAGGTTCATAGGTAGGTACTAGGCTATCTGCCTGAAGGCATTTATAAGCCTAGCCAGAATGTGTTGGCTTTTGCCACCGCCTTAGATTAGTTCCCTGTGCCTCTGTCCAGCACAGCCACTGAAGTGATCCCCGGGGCAAACTTTCTGTTTCCCATCCACTCATCAAGGTTTCTCTTGAAGAGTGTTAGCGAGGCGCTCTGCCTAATGTAGATTGGAATCTTGTTCCAAAGCTTGGGAAGTCTCTGGGACAGGAATCTATCCCTCCAGCACGTCCTATTTATTGTTGTGGTGAGGTTTAGATCCCTAGATCGTGTGGCTTGAGGGGATAAGGTTTTCTTTAGGTGGAGCATATCCATCAATTCTGGGTTGGACATGGCCTTGTATGTCAGGCAGAGATCACCTCTGAGTAGGCGGTATGCAACCGAGTACAGCTGGAGTTTCTTCAGTCGAGCTGCATAGGGCATCTGTTTGAGGCCAGTGATCCTCTTGGTGAGGTACTTCTGTGGTCTTTCCAGCTGTTGCAGGTGTCTTGTAAGGTACATCCTAAATGGGGTGTTGTACTCTATGATGGGTCTGATGAGTGATAAGTAGAGGAGCACAATGACCTCTTTTGATCTGGGTGCAAACCCTTTTTTTATTAGGTGGATTTTCTAACCACTTTGGCAATGTGATTATCAAAGGAGAGATTACTATCTACTTGGGTCCCCAGATTTCCCTATTTAGGGGACTATCACCTATGTGGTAGTTTGTGGGTACTTTGTTTTTTCCAAAGGGGATGACTATGCACTTTTTGACATTTAGCTTGAGGCCATGATTTTGACACCAGGTATCTATCTCAGTGAGACCCTTTTGGAGGATGTCTGTGTCAGCCAGAGAGTCAATTATAGCCCCTAGTTTGCAGTCATCTGTGAACTTGGTCAGCCATAGTCCTCCTGTGCTTGCCTGTACCTCTGAGAAGTATATGCCGAACAGGAGGAGTCCTAGGACTGAGCCCTGGGAAACACCATTTGTAACCGGTTTAGAGTCAGACCCTGCTCCCACAACTCTCACCATGTAGGTTCTGTCCATGAGCCAATCGGCAACCTATCTTGTGACATAGGGGTTTATGTTCAGGCTATTGAGCTTGTCTATAATACCAGAATGGGGAATGGTGCTGAAGGCCTTTGTGAGGTCTAGGTAGGCTGTGTGTACCACCTTTCCCTCATCTATAGCCTTGGTAACTGTCTCAAAGAAGCCACCAGGCTTAGGAGGCATGATCTGCCCTTAACAAAGCCGAACTAGGTAGGGTCCAGTGTTTGGAGGTTCCCAATGCCTCTGTTAATGAGTTCCATGATGATGTACTCCATAGCCTTGCAGACCAAGCTAGTCAGGCTTATAGGACAATAGTTCCCAGGGTCTGCTGTGGCTCCACCTTTGTGGAGTGGAATAACTGTTGCTGTGCACCACTCTATGGGTACATAGCCTGTGGAGAGGCTGAGTTTGAACAGTGTGCTTAGGTGAGGGGTTAGTTCATCTTTGAGCTCATGTAGAATGCAGCCTGGGACACTGTCTGGTCCCATTGATGCTGTGTTTTTGGCTTTGGAGAGGGCTGTTTTAACCTGAGTATCTGTGATTTCAGGGTCTCTACATTCTTCTGGAATGGTTATGGGTCTTTTTGGGGGTGAGAGGGGGCTGAAGTTTACACTAAACCTGTCTGACAGGATGTTGGCAATATCAGTTGGTTCAGTGTATTTTGTGTCATTCTGCACTAACTCAGAGCAGATTTGAGCACTACCACTTAGATTCTTGACACAGCTAAATAATGCCTTGTGTTTATCTTTGGAGTCCTTGGCAATTTTTCTTTCGAAGCTCGCCTTGGACAATTTTATGAGGGATCATAGTTTCTTGCTGATACTGATCAGGGATCTCTTCCCTTCTTGGGCTTTTAATATTTTCTGTACTAGTGTCCTCCTTCTATTGCATAGCTTGTTTATGGCAGGGGTCCACCAGACTGGTTTCCTTTTCTTGGAGGAGTGAGTCTTAGTTTTGCTTAGGATAGCATGATCCATGCATTCTTGTAGGTGCCCATAGAATGCATTAGTAAAGGATTTTGCAGCTTGGACAGCGTTATCCTTTTGCATGGGGGCTTTGGGCTTAGGTCTCCGAAGTTTGGAGATTTTGAATTAGCACTTCTGGTGTTGTGCTGTATGAATGGATAGGTGGAGATTCAGGTAAGTATTTATGTTTAAGGGTTTTGTTTAGGGGATTTAGAGTGTGTCAGTGTGTTGTGTTACTATGATGTGTGTGTGCAAGGGGAATGTAGCTTGTATGATGGTGTTTTCATGTGTGTCTGTGTAGTGCGACCTTGGAGTTAGAATATTTAAGTAGGGGCTTGTCTGTAGTGTAGGTTTATGTGTTTGTGTGTGGGTGGGAGTTGTGTGTATGTGTATGTGTGTATGTAATATTTGGGATTTCAAAATTCGCACTTCTGGGGATTCGGTATTGTGAACTTTCGGCTTTATGATTTTGAGATTCTGAAATTCGGTATTTCAGAATTTCGGGATTATAAAGTGAAAAAAAAATATATATATATACATATATATATATATATATATATATATATATATATATATATATATATAAATGCATAATGATGGCTTTATACTTATGAAGCAGCTTTACAGCATCCACACTAATTAAAATATACAGTGGTGAGAAATGTTTCAAAGCAGTCTAAGTGAGATGAGCATTTCAGTAAGAAATGCTAATTTTCTTTTATTAAATGTGTATTTTATAAGTAACCACAATCTGTTTAGGTTCTGTGAAAAATGTGTATATGAGGTACGATGAAAGAATATTTTGAAAATGAAAATATAAGAAAATGAAAGAACAAGAATGGCTATGGCCAAAAGTGCCCATGGTACTAGCAGCTGCTATACCACTTCTCCCTCTAGCCTTCCTTCAGGAGTCTATTCTCTATACAATAACCAAACATTTGCCTTAATTTGTGGACTCACCAGGCCTTTACAGATCAAAAACCTCCATGGCTATCACCTTTAAGTTCTGTGGGGTAGGGTCTGACATTTGAGCTTGTCTCAAGTCTTTGTTTGTGACACTCCCCAGCTCCCTCACCAAAGGAGCTCTGGTATGATCTGACAGTGGTGCCTCAAATTCAGAATTTCTACTACCACCTAACTCTGTCCTTGAAGTAACCCCTTCCAAGTGAATCTAAGTATCTTTCAACAGCTATGGCTCAGAACCAGAGTCACTATTATTAAGTAACCCCTGAAACAGCCACATCACTGGTTAGAGGTGCTGGCACTGATTGGTTCATACCCTAGCACCTTCAACATGTACTTGCCACCATGCTTGGGTTTGTGTACTATACGTATGGCAAGTAAAATATCCTCCAGGATATCATTGAACACTGCCATCTACTTGTTCCTTTTCCTTCCTTCCCAATCCAATTAAACTACCTATTAGCATCCAAAAAGGTTTCCATTCCATGCCCCTAACTGGAGTTAATTACCCAGGCAAAGTACTACTCCCTTTTATCTACTACAGGCCTAATGATAGTTATGTTTGATGCTCTGTCTCTCTCTTGGCAATGGTCTCTTTAACCTCCACCATGGTAGGATCTGTATTCTTGTGGTATTGCTGCAGCACTTATCTTCAGACAATCAACTGTAGTGCTATCCTTCTTTCTGCATCCCATAACTTTTGCCCCCGAACTTGTCTTAGAAGACAGTGGAACACACCACCTTTTGTTAAATTTGTGTATAGTAGAAGTTGTAACATAAATAGAACTGGCCTCCCTTCATTTTCCTGTGGAACCTGCTCTAAAGCCTTAAGCTAACCCACAGGTCTCTTTATATCCATGTGAACTCCTTACTACCCAGTTCTTGTGCAGTTGTGACGTACTATCTAGACAGAAGTTCCCTTTCTCCCCAAAATTTCAGCCATATGCCATAACAAATGCCCTCAGCAGTCTTGAGTGCACATTTTCAAAACACACACATCAACACATACAACCCCAACTTACTGAGTGCCTACTTCTAAGCTCATACGGCAAACCACCATGCAATCCAACATTCTGGTCATTAGAGACTCCATTATGAGGCACACTGACGTCCCTGTCACCAGGCTGAATAAGGAGAAGGTGATGGTCAGTTGCTTGTCGGGGCCAGGATCTGCCACACTACACACACACTCAGATCATTGGACCACAAGTAACAGCATGACTCATAGTTCATGTGGGTGCAGATGACCTGAGATACTTCCCTAGACAATATTAAGTGATATATCATAGAACTCTCAGAATATGAGCCTAGAGTTGAGTAGCATTTTACCTTCTCCAAGGATGATGCTACAGTACGAACAGATACCTGACTAATAATTGGCTTAGTTTCTGGTGTCAATCTAAGGGGTACAGTGTTTGTCAACATGGAGGGAGATGGTCAATAGGACACACTGCTTTGTCAGGTATGGTCTGCACCTCTCCCCTCTAAGATCTTGAATATTAGCTAAAACACTGTCCTCCCCCATAATGCTTTTCTTGGGAAATGCCAAACTGAAAGTGCATCCGACAAAGTAAATCAAAACCAAGAAAAAGAGTCTAAAAAAAACCTCCACTCCCTACAATCTTTACTCATCTTAGAGAATGCTGGCATCTGTGCAGTCACAAGCCACGTACAGCACACCCGCAGTGCAACCTATAATGCCTTCCACACATACAGACCAGCTACTACACAGACAGAGACTGAAGGTAGAGTTGTCTTGATTCATATAAAAAATAAATAATAAAAAAATAAATATACCTCAAGGCTGGTCAAAAAGGATGATGCATTTGAGCCTCCCCATGTTCAAATCACCATAGACAAAATTCAGTACCACTTCCTTGCAAGCTGTAGGTCCCCTTTATGGCCCAGGAAACCCATAATATGTATTTAAGGTTACTGGAAACCACATCATCTAGCCCGATACCATATTCATGGGCAACTTTAATTACCCTAATATTAACTGGGAATGGACCAGATTGTCATTATGCCAACCAGGGGCACAAACGTACTGGATCTGGTCCGCACTAATATGGGTGACGGCTGCACATCACCAAGTGTAATGCCCTCTCTGGTAAGGTCAGACCACAAAATGTTCTCCTTTGAAGTAAAAATAAAACCCAGAACCCCAGCTACTCCTGGAATGTTAAGAAACTATTCTAAGGCTAACTTCCTACTATTAAGTGATAACCTAGCAACATTTCAAGAGCCCAAAATCCCTGAAAACACTCCTGCCTATGCGGAACCATTCACAAAAACTCTATAGCATGCTAATAGCTGCATACAGGCAGCTGTACCCACCAGGAATAAGTACAGAACTAACATAAAAAGCAAGCCACCATGGTGGAATGACAACATCAATATGCTCTACAACAGAAAGAAGAAAATCATGACCAAAATTAGGACCCAGTTAGATAAACGCACTTTCATCAAATTGAACAAACTACTCAGAGTAAAAATGTCTACCAAAGCTGAATTTGAGGTAAATTTGGCCTCCCAGGCCATGGACAACCACAAAGCATTCATTAGCTATGTCCATAACCTCAAAAGAAATACAGAATTCTGTGCAGAGCTCATTGTTAATGGAGTCACCTATACTATACTATACTATACTATACTATACTATACTATACTATACTATATTATACTATACTATACTATACACATACATACATACATACATACATACATACATACACACACCCAGATACATTTGTATGTATGTATGTATGTATGTATGTATGCGTAGGATATACAAATGTAATAAACAAAATGTGATATACTCTGTGTGTTTGTGTGTAGAAACTCAAAAAGCATGGACCAGGCTGTGAATGGTTGCTGATAGGCACATAACAGTGGTGGCAACAATGCTCTCTGTTCATCAATGGCCAAATTGTTCTACTTGTAAACTGCACCTTGCTGTCCATGATTTTGAGGTAAAAGATGTGGATTTACTTAACAATACAGTTACAGATAACTTTTACTTCTGAAATGCATGTAAACTCACATTTTCTAATTCTTGCCAACTTCTCAACTTCTAAGTGCTATTTTAAAGTACCCCTTATTTTCCCTAATTATTTCTAGATTTTGTTCATGATTTTGGGGTTAAGAAGTTGAGAGTTATGGTACTGCTGTGTAGCCCAACAGCACTGAACAATGACTGATGCAAGAAAAAATAATTGAAAACTGCAGAAGTTTGACTGCAGCATATATTATACAAACCTCCCCTCCAAAAAGAAAAAAAATGTTAGTATTAGTGTGCAGACTTCAATTAAATCAAGAGCTGTTACCATTAATTATTAAGTTTAAAAACAGCAGTTGTATCTAGCATAAAGAAAAATTGGGTAATCTACCAGTGTAGTATCTCGCACTTAGCTCTGCGTAGCTTTGGGTGTGCCATCAGTGACTGGCACGCCAAATGGGTGGGGATATCGAGGAAGACTGACAGGCTTGCTAATTCATGTCACGTCATGTAAACTGCTAAATATTCACACACACAACGAACTCCATCCTCGTAGAAATTATTACTTTTTCTCCTTTTTCAGGGGTCAAGCCCCCCTGCACCCCCTTGTAGGGGCACTGCCCCCCCCGCTTCTTTTCAGATTTGGATGCTTTAAGGCCAGGTGACCAGTTCAGCACTGAACAAGTGCTGTGCAACAGTGCTGCTAGCATCTTCGGGAAACATTTTCAGCCGTTAAAATGTAACTGTATAGTTTAGAGAAACAGTTTGGTTGTGTGAACTCTGCCCGATTGACTGACTGAAATGTCATATACAACATGTAAAACATTTCATTTTTTGGTACTGAATGTCTACAATAAAACACTGGGTTACTTTCAGCACAGATGCTGAATGTAGTAAGTCGCACTTAGCTCTCCGTAGCTCTGGGCGTGCCATCAGTGATTAGCACTCCAAATGGGTTGGGATATCAAGGAAGACTGACAGGCATGCTAATTCATATCACGTCATGTAAACGGCTAAATATTCACGCATAATGAACTCCATCCTCATAGAAATCATTACTTTTTGTTTTTTTACATTGCATTCCGCACACTGTTGAATATTCATGCTGCCGCTGCCTCCACAGGGCTGGAGGCGTGTTTGGGGTGGGCTTTGCTACGGCACATCCTGCGAGGTACTACACTGATAGATTACCAAAAATTGTACAACCAGGAATGAAAGCTCTGTGTTTTATAATAACTGGAATCACACATTGCATACCGCATTTACAAATCGCAAAAATGCTGATGTGCAATGTAAATGTTACTTCTATGTAAGAATTAAAGAACATGAATGGAGTATAAATTACAGTACATAATAAATACTAAAAAGTAAACATAACCTAGATAAAAAAAGTGCATCAAAAATTGTTTTGCAACAGCACTACAAGCATCTGCAGGTGTTCCCAAGAACTAATGAATGCATTTACCGCAGCACCGCAAATCACTTAAACACAACATTAGTTTAAAAGTGCACCCTATAACAAAGAATTAAAATTGGGTCTTTCAGCAATGAAGTTTTGTTACTTACAGTTGCACAGGACCAAAAAGCAGACTTTTTCATTTTCAGGGAACAAAAGTGTGACTGGAACAAGGTGTAAGTAGACTTCTAAAGAAAAGTGATGCAGTAGTGGGAGATGAGATGGTAATAGCTCTCGATCTGAGGCAGGGTTCTGAAGTTTCAACTTCTTCAGTGTCCCACTGAGGTTTCCTACTATTTCTCAGAAAATGCCATTCATGGAAACCCTTTTGTACTATTAATGTAATTAGAGTAATATTTAAAATTTGTTCGGTATTTTGGGTCTTTTGACGTTCACTTTCAGCCTGAATCTTTTGCAGTGAAGTTAGTAGGCATGGCAAGGAAACAATCTAAAGAAGAAAACTACAGTGCAACTATATTGCCGTATTTAGGCATTTAAGTTTTTTTAATTTCATAACAGTGAATTTTTTTTGTAAAGCTCAAAGCTTCTCTAAGTGAATTCTACTGAAATGATTAAAGAAGAGGGAAGTGATCCAAGGCGAGAGCAGATATGGAGAGAGATCCGTGCCTGAGGGAACCAATTTCCACTGAGAATAAAAAGCAAGCCAGGAAAGGTGAAGCAGGGTTGAACTAAAAACAGGGAAGGTGTGTATAGTGACATCACACTGTGGGTGGTATTACCTGTCAAAATTGAGAGCGGGATGCTACAAAAGCAGAAAAAAGTGAATTTACACAATATGAAGCAGAAACATGCAGGCAAAATACAATAGGTTAAATGTATAGAACCCAAGCTATGTATTAGTGAAAAAAAAATAAAAGTGTTCTGAAAGCTACATCTTTGACACTCTCCCTTTAATTATGGGCAATTTCAACTACCCCACCATCAGCTGGGAAAACTACTCATGTACAAACTCATTCGCTCAACGTTTTCTGGAATTCATAAATTCCAATGCCTTGGATCAGCTTGTCCACACCTCCACCAGGGGCAGCAATATCCTGGACCTTGTCATTACCAATATGGGTAACGGGTGTTCCATGCCAGAGGTCAGCTCCTCGCTGGTCAGATCTGACCACAAGCTAATCACCCTAGACGTCCATATCTCACCCCCACTCCCCATTAAGGAAATGACTGTCACAAACTGCTCCAAAGCCAACTTCATGCTTCTTAAGACAGAAGTGGCAAACTTCACGACACCCATGCAGATGGAAAATAGAGGTACAACCGCTGAATTTTACACAAATGCACTGTATAAGCACATACACGAGTGCATGGATCGTGCCATCCCCAACAGAACCAAGACGCTATCCACCAAAAAAAGGAAGCCAATCTGGTAGTCCCCTGCTATAAACAAAGTCTACAACAGAAGGAAGAAGCTGTTGCAAAAAAGAGTAAAATCCCAAGATTGGTGGAACTCCCTGGTCAGCCTCAGCAAGAAGATGAGATCCCTCATAAAATCCTCCAATGCCAGCTATGAAAATAAAATTGCCACTGGTTCCAAAGACAACCACAAAGCATTCTACAGCTATGTCAAGAATCTCAATGGCAACACTCAGATCTGCTCTGCACAATGGCACTAAATATACAAAACCAACCGATGTTGCCAACATCCTGGCAGATAGGTTCAGTGCTAACTTTATCCCCCCACTCACCCTCCAAAGGGCCCATCTTAATACCGGAAGAATGCAAAGCCCCTGTAATCATGGATGAACAAGTAAAGACCTCATTCTCTAAAGCCAAGAACACAGCATCCATGGGACCAGACAACATCTCAGGCTGCATACTACATGAACTACAGAACAAACTGGCACCCCACCTAAGTACCATGTTCAATCATAGCCTCACCTCAGGCAATGTGCCTACTAAATGGTGCACAGCAATGGCTATCCCACTCCACAAAGGGGGTGCCACCACGGACCACAGAAAGTACCACCCCATTAGCCTGATGAGCCTGGTCTGCAAGGCCATGGAATGTATCATCTTGGACCTTATAAACAAAGACATAGGTAACCTCCAAACCCTGGACCTCACTCAGTTTGGGTTTGTAAAATATAGATCATGTCTACTAAACCTGACTGACTTCTTTGAAGCAGTCACTAGAGCCATAGAGGAGGGCAAGGTAGTGCACACAGCCTATCTTGACCTCACCAAGGCTTTCGATACCATCCCCCACCCTGGAAGTATAGATAAACTCACTAAACTGGGCATAAATCCCTATGTTCCAAGATGGGTGGCCAAGTGGCTCACTGACAGAACCCACACAGTAAAAGTAGCCGACTCCAAGTCTAACTTCAGACCAGTGACAAGTAGAGTACCACAGGGTTTGGTCCTGGGTCCTCTTCTGTTCATAGGTTCATAGGTAGGTACTAAGCTATCGGCCCAAGGGCCTAAATAAGCCTAGCCAACAAGGTTCCTGGCTTACGTGACCCAAGAAAGTTATTTTCCTGTCCCCATGTCGAACAGCACCACAGAAGTGATCCCCGGGGTGTATTTCCTATTTCCCATCCACTTATCAAGATTTTTCTTGAAGTGTGCTAATGAGGAACTTTGCTTGACATAGATGGGTAGTTTGTTCAAGAGTATGGGAAGTCTCTGGGACAGGAATCTAACCCTCCAGCATGTCCTGTTTATTGTGGTGACAAGGTTTAGGTCCCTAGAGAGTGTAGCTCGGAGGGGTTGGGATTTCTTTAGGTGTAACATGTCCAACAGCTCTGGGTTTGACATAGCTTTATATGTTAGGCATAGATCACCTCGGAGTAGCTGATATGCTACGGAGCAAAGCTGGAGATTTTGGAGATGGTCACTGTATCTGTTTGAGGCCAGTAATCCTCTTTTGAGGTACTTCTGTGGCCTTTCCAGCTGCTGCATATGTCTTGTGAGGTACATTCCAAAAGGGGTGTTGTACTCTATAATGGTCTAATGAGTGTCGAGTAGAGGGGAACAATGACCTCTTTTTTCCTAGATGAGAACCCTTTTGTGATGATGTGTGCCACATAGAAGGATTTCCTGACTACTGTGGTGATGTGATTATCAAAGGAGAGACTACTGTCCACCTGGGTCCCCAGGTCTCATCACACATTCAGTGTTAAGGAGACTGCCACCTATGTGGTAGTTCATGGGTATAGAGGTTTTACCAAAGGGGATGACAATGCACTTTTTGGCATTGAGCTTGAGGCCATGGCTCTGACACCAGGCATCTGTCTCAGTGAGGCCCTTCTGTAGGATGTCCACATCATTTGGGGACTCAGCTATGGCTCCTAGTTTGTGTTCATCTGCAAACTTCGTTAGCCAAAGGCCTTCTGTGTTAGCCTGTACTTCAGAGAAATAGATACCAAACAGGAGAGGTCCCAGGACTGAACCCTGTGGTACTCCACTTGTCACTGGTTTGAAGTCAGATTTGGAGTCTGCAACTTTTACAGTGTAGGTT
This sequence comes from Protopterus annectens, assembly GCF_019279795.1. NCBI lineage: Eukaryota > Metazoa > Chordata > Ceratodontiformes > Protopteridae > Protopterus > Protopterus annectens. Next base: position 511,701,440 of record NC_056730.1, on the reverse strand, counting down.
CTGTCAGTGAGCCAAATGGCAACACATCTTGTGACGTAGGGATTTATACCTAGTTTAGTGAGTTTAGCTATAATTCCAGAATGGGGGATGGTGTCAAAAGTCTTGGCGAGGTCAAGATAGACTGTGTGAACTACCTTACCCTCGTCTACAACTTTGGTGACTGCCTCAAAGAAGTCGATCAGGTTCAGAAGACATGATCTGCCTTTCACAAACCCGAACTGGGTGGGGTCCAGAGTTTGGAGGTTACCAATGTCTTTGTTTATGAGTTCCATGATGATATGTTCTATGGCATTACAGACCAGGCTCATCGGGCTAATAGGGTGATAGTTCCTGGGATCAGTGGTGGCTCCCCCTTTGTGGAGTGGGATAACTGTTGCTGTGCTCCATTCAGTGGGCACAAAGCCTGATGTGAGACTATGATTGAACATGGTGCTTAGGTGGGGAGCCAGTTCGTTCTGAAGTTCATGTAAAATGTAGCCTGGGATGTTGTCTGGATCCCATGGGTGCAGCTTTTACCAGCATAGTTGTGATTACAGGGACTCTGCATTCTTCCTGTATAGATATCGGCCCTTGAGTGGGGTAAAGTTAGCACTGAACCTATCTGCCAGGACGTTGGCAATATCAGTTGGTTCTGTAATTTTCATGCCGTTGTGCTGTAACTCAGAGCAGATCTGGGTGTTGCCATTGAGATTCTTGACATAGCTATAGAATGCTTTGTGGTTGTCCCTAGAATCAGTGGTGATTTTGTTTTCATAGCTAGCTTTGGATGATAATATAAGGGATCTCAGCTTCTTACAGAGGCTGACCAGGGAACTCCTCCACTCATGGGATTTTACTGTCTTTTTGCAACAGTTTCTTCCTTTTATTGTAGAGTTTGTTTATGGCAGGGGACCACCAGATTGGCTTCCTTTTTTTGGAGGATTGTGTCTTGGTTCTGTTTGGGATAGCACGATCCATGCACTTGTGTAAGTGCTTATAGAGTGCATCTGTGTAGGATTCAGCAGTCATAACTGTATTGTCCATCTGCACGGGTGTCATGAAGTTCGCCACTTCTGTCTTAACAAGCATGAAGTTGGCTTTGGAGAAATTTTTACCATGATTTCCTTAATGGGGGGTGGGGGTGGGATGTGGATATCTAGAGTGATTAGCTTATGGTCAGATCTGACCAACAAGGAGTTGACTTTAGGTGTGGAACACCGATCATTCATGTTGGTAATGACTAGGTCTAGGATACTGTTGCCCCTGGTGGGGGTGTGGATAAGTTGATCCAGGGCATTTGAATTTATGAATTCCAGAAAGCGTTGAGCGAAGGAGTTGGTACATGAGTAGTTTTCCCAGTTAATGGTGAGGTAGTTGAAATTGCCCATTATTAGGGTGTTTGGTTGAACCCTAATATTTTCCAGTATATCAAGAAAAGAGGAGTGGGAATCCTGGGGCATAGTGGGGGATCTGTTGCAAGCTACAATTTGGATTGCAGTTTTACCCAGAGTTAGTTGCACTTGAATAACCTCGGATGCATTATGCTGAGCAACTAGCCTGGAGGTGTGGATATCCTTATTGAATATGGACACACCTCTGCCTTTGGTGTTCCGGTCAAGTTTGGTGGCCGAAAAGTGTGGTATGAGTTATAGCCTGGTAATGCAGGGGTGTTTCTGGAGCCTTGAACCAGGTCTCAGTCACTGCATAGATATCAATGTTCTCCATTTTAATGAGTGCCTCAAGGGAGTGCATTTTGAGATTTAGACTTCTAGCATTGAGTAGCGTTATCCTCAGTTTTTGCTTGCCTGTTCCTGTTATGGTGGTGAAGTTGTCATTTGAACCTTGCCTAAAAAATGCACTGTAGGGACAGCAAGAGCCTTAGCCAGTATCTGGAATCCCAGGGGTGATAGGTGCAGGCCATCTCTGGCAAAGCGTCGTGGTCTATCAACCATGTCGTCCTAGGCAGACTGATACTGGATCTCCTTAGAATGATACCAGAAGCTTAGCCAATTGTTGAAGTCAGTCATTTTGTCCTTGTACTGCAGTATCATTCTAGGTGATGGCAGGATGCTACTCAGGGCTAGGGTCATACCTGCCTGGGCTACAAGATAGGAGAGCTCTTCCATGTCTCTTTTCATGTAGTCCTGGGAGGTACGTCTCAGGTTGTTCACACCAACATGGAGAATGACAGAGTCATATTTGTACTTGTTGTGGAGTGACCCAAGTGCATGGGTTATGTGGTGGATCCTAGCACCCGACAGGAAGCTGACAGTGAGCATCTACTTCTCTGAAGTGCAGGCCAACACAGAAGGTCTTTGGCTAACAACATTTGCAGATGACTGCAAACTGGGAGTCATAATAGAATCACCTAATGATGTAGACATTCTACAAAAGGGCCACGCAGAGACAGACGCTTGGTAGAAAAGTCATGGCCTCAAGCTCAATGCCAAGAAGTGCATTGTCATCCCCTTTGGGAAAAACTCGGTACCCATGAACTACCACATATGTGGTAGCACACTAAATACTGAAAGTGTGATAAGATACCTCGGGACACAGGTGGACAGTAGTCTCTCCTTTGATGACCACATTGCCACAGTAGTCAGGAAATCCTTCTACTTGGCACACCTCATCACAAAAGGGTTCTCCACTAGAAAAAAGGAGGTCATTGTTCCTCTCTACTCATCCCTCATCAGACCCATTATAGAGTACAATGTCCCGTTTGGCATGTATTTCACAAGACACCTACAACAATTGGAAAGGCCACAGAAAACTTCACTAAGAGGATTACCAGCCTCAACCAGATGCCATACGCAGACCATCTCAAAAAACTCCAGCTCTACTCCATTGCATATCGCCTACTCAGACGTGATCTCTGCCTAACATACAAAGCTATGTCAAACCCAGAGCTGTTGGACATGCTACACTTAAAGAAATCCCAATCTCTCTGAACCACCTACTCCAGGGACCTAAACCTTGTCACCACAATAAACAGAACATGCTGGAGGGATAGATTCCTGTCCCAGAGACTTCCATACTCCTTATTGGCCCTTTTTAAGAAAAATCGTGACGACTGGATGGGAAATAGAAAATTCACCCTGGGGATCACTTCTGCAGGACTGCTTGACAGGGGCACAGGAAAATAATTTTCTTGGGTGGCAAAAACCAGGGAACCTTTTTGACTAGGCTTATATAGGCCCCAGGGCTGATAGCTAAGTACCTACCTATGAACCTATGAACATATGAGAGAAAGCCTGAGACCAAGGTTAGGGGGAGTGAATGTGGTTTACTAAGGAAAATTACTGGACTGAAGCAATATATGTTGAGTTCAGGATAGCAGTTCAGTTAAGGTTAGTTAGTTCATTCCACATGTCACTACAAATGAAATTAAGCTATAATATAGGCACTGAAGCTTCAGTACAGAAGACAGGTCAAATAAAGACTATTGTTATTTTAGTTTAGGTTGTTCAGGACAATCAGAATATGATGTGCAGTAACTTTGGATATTATCAGCACTGTTAATGAAGACAGTATTCGGATATTGTGAACATCTAATAAAGCCTTATTGAATGAACTACAGTGTTTGGAGAATTCATTCTGAAACGTACACAAGACTTGGTCCATAAAGGAGAGACTGGCACCTGTTCAGCAAGAGTTTTGGTAATTAACAGATAAAGACTTTCATTCTCAGTCTCATTTCAGTGTTTCCAGTTAAATACAGTACAGTAGTCTTATCAATTCTTTCAATGTGCTCTCAACATGTATTCCAACATTTACCTCTCAAGCTTTGCTTCTGTCTGGTCTCAGTATAAATTTCTTGGCATTCATGTCTTGAATACATAATCAGTTGATTATGATCAGAGACCTGATCATAAGCATCAGAACTGAAAAGAAGGCACATATATGCTGCTCCATGATGGACGAAATTAATAAGGATGCATTTGATATTCTTTTTTCATTATCATACAGAAGAAGACACGTACAGTAGTGTATTTGTGACCTGTGTTACCTCTGATTGCAAAGCCTGTGGTTTATGAATCTTCTTTAGTGAGAGAATGCTTTAAATTATATCATACTATAAATGAAGAGATTTGTCTTGCTTAATAGAAATCACACTAAAATAAAAAATGTAAATTATATATATATATATATATATATATATATATATATATATATATATATACACACACACATATATATATATATATATATATATATGTATATAAATATATATATATATATATATATATATATATATATATATATATATATATATATATATATATATAGATAGATATACTATAAATACTGATTTCCTGAAAAAAATGTTTTGCAGGGAAGCTTTACCTCCTGCATCCTCCTCACCTACCTTAATTAAATATACTAAATGCACCTGTCTGCAACAGTAAAGGGAATGCAAACTCCACTAAATGAGAAATATCATCCAAATCAAACTCTAGCACTACCAAAACATAAATAGAATTACAATTGTCATATCTTACCCGGTGCTACTATACCAGATCATATACTGGTGACATTTAATCTCCCTTTGCTAAAGGATTTGGAGCCTGTAACCACACATTTTATCTGACATTGTTAAATTCTGTTATTCTCCACTTTTTCTTATGTGGGTCTGGTTCGCTTTCTATTCTAATGATCATATGTGATTAATCTCTTTGTTTTTTCTATATGCAACATAATGTACCCCATCTGCTAAAACTGCTCATCTAATTATTAATGATTCTCATAAGTATGTTGTTAAGCAAATCAGTGTAAATATTATAATATAAATGTAATGTGGGTAAGTACAAGGCTAGCTGCCCTTGCAGGCCACTTAAAGCATAGCCAATTTCCCTGCAAAGATGAGATTCAAACCATGTACTTTGTGTCTGTGAGGTAAACACCTTAACCATTATGCCAACCTCTAACCTCAACCATTATCCCAACTTGTTTTTGCATTGCACCTGGGTTGTGACTAAAAAGGATTTTTTAAACCCATCCACTTATCTGTTTAAGAAGTAAATAAGTAAAAGCGAATAAGCAAAGTTAAAATGCTCTTTGGGGGTGCTCAGTTAGTGACTATAATGATATTTGCTGCACCTTGACATAGAAATCTGACAAAATAGCACTTTTCCAAAAAAGTGTGCAGATTCCCCACAGCACTAGGAGGGAAGACCCACCCCCTACATCTTCCACTTTATTAAAACCATTTCTGAGTTCACTGCACTCTGCATCTTGGGGAAGACATCAGTTGCTGACAACCTGGTGGCACAGTGGTAGAGCTCCAGACTGTGCTGCCAATATGATGGGTCTGTTATTAAGTGAGAAGGCAAGCTGAAGAGGATAAGATTGAGTAGCTGAAAGCCATCTATCTTACTATGTCTGGCCAGTTAATCAAAGAAATGTATGTTTAGAATCCAGCCAGAAGTAATTCACCATAATTTGTGCAGCTTGCTGTGTCCTGCTAAGCTGGTTGGAAGTATTGTATAACTGCACCTGTACAACAGAAAGAGCTAGGGATGCTTGATGGAAAAAAGTCACTCAGTCTCTGCCATAGACTACTGTGAGGGAAAGGCTAGTTTGCTTTTTCTTATATTGCTTCTTGTAATTGGTATTGCATTATTGCTTTCTTCTATTTTATATATTGTAGTATATTTTCATTATACTGTGTTTTAATTTGTATTCTCTTTTCTGTTGCACAGTTAAACTAGGGAAAAAAAAATGCCTTTGACTCTTACTGTGTTGTTCTGTTTTTAATCTGTCTCTCTAGTTTGCCCACCCCTTATGTTAATCAGATCACATAATTCATTCTCTCTCTTCTTTAATTGGCTATTGTCAATAAGTATGAAATTATCATTTTGTGACATCACTCCTTCTTCAGTTATTTAAACTTGTTGCCCTTCCCACTGTATTCCATAGACCAGAATGCTAAGTATCCACCCCCATCCAACCTATCTTGCTCTTTTAAAATTAGTGATTTTACACTTAGACTGAGAAAACTTGGGTTACCCCCTGTTTTCTATCTAAATACTTAGTACACACACAACTCTTATGATATTAACCCAAATTTTCCATCTGTACTTGAAATCTGCAACATCTGAGGCAAGACCACCACCCAATGGAGAGGCCATATTCTGCCTCGCAGTAGTCATTTTGGGATTAGTGCTTCTGTTTTGCTGCTGGTGAGAGAAGGAGCATCTGGACGTTATTTCTTGGAGACTGCTGATCACCAGAAAGTCTTATAACATTTTCATAAGTGCCAGTTTGGAATTTGTGCTTCTATGAGTGTATCGATTTCTATCTGTCTCTGATTAGATAGTGAGTGTCTGTGTGGGACCTTCCTGATTCATCTGGTTGCTCTTCAAGGCATCTACCAGGAAAAAAGTACAACAAGCCTACAGACTCCTGTATCATCTAGGGCAAGACGTTTGATCACCAAAGAGCCCATGGCCTGCTTCTCATTTTGGGACTGGTGCTACTGTTTTGCTTCTGGTGATGGAAGAAGCAAAGTGGCATTGCATTTTAGCAATGTGAATCTGTGGTAAGACCAGCACTAGTAGTATCCAGGTAGTAGTCAATTTGCTGAACCCCATTAGTCAATATTCTTGACAAATCTTCTTTCTTTTAAGTACTGCTTGATTAGCTACAGTCTAACATAACTAAAGAATATCTTCCTAAATATGTCATCCATAAATCTTCAGGGTCTACTTTAGTAGTTTACCCTTAAATGTTTGGCAGTGCCCTGGATAGAAACAGGCACCTTGAGGTGACATTTGTCTTGTAAAAGAACCCTTGAAATGTCACCAGTACCTAGTAGCACAATGCAACTAGTTTGCAGTGATAAGCACTCTGACAGAGCTGCAAACCAGATACTCCTGACTTTACTTTTTATCCTCACTGCAACTGTCTAATTAGTAAAAAAAACCTGTTACCATGGATATGAATTTTCCACTATCTTTGTTATTAGCGTGGTGGATATCAGCATCCTGATGCAATGTAGAAATTACATCATATTTACTGAAAACCAGCTAATTCTAAAACAAACTGATAAGGTATATGAGAGATGTATTTACATAATGTCACTGGAGGCAAAGCTCTCACATAAAAGCACTCCTAATGTCAATCAGATTGTGAGAAGTACATACTGTGCACCCATCACACAGTATGAGGCAAACATCAAGACCCACATATGCTGAGGCTCTTAAATGTAAACTTCCAAAATCCCAAATACCTACTAGATGAAGTACACTTAACAAATAATGTCAGCAGCCCCAAATGCACTCTTTCAAAACAGCACCCACATCAACACATACAGCCACATCTCATGGAGCCTCTACTTCTAAGCTCTTAATACAAGCCATGACACAAACCAACATTCTGGTCATTGGAGATTCCATTGTGAGACACTCTGATATCCCTCTCACCACACTAAGGTGAAAATCACAGTCAAGTACTTAGCAGTGGCCAGGATCCACTATATTATATATGCACTCAGGTCATTTGGCCACAAGCCATACTGAAAATACTGCCAACATAGCAAACCAAAACTAAGAAAAATCTAAAGGTGTTACTGTCTCAATAGTAGGAGTCTAAACAAGAAACACCACTCTCTACAAGCTGTCCTCATCCGAGAGAATGCCGATGTCTGTGAAGTCATGGAGACATGGTTTAAAGCCATGGAGAGCACCCCAGCAGTGCAAGGCTATAATGCCTTCCATGCATTTAGACCAGCTACTACACAGGCAGGGACTAAGGGTGGAGGTGTGTTGATTTACATGAAAAATAAATATACCTCAAGGCTGGTCAAACAAGACAATTCACTTCTCCATGTTCAAATCACCATAGACAAGATCCCATACCACTTCCTTTAAGTTATAAGTCCCCCCTGTATGACACAGGAAACCCATAACACATAGTTAAGCTTACTGGAAATAGTCACCATTCAAGCCAATACCGTATTCATAGGTGACTTTAATTGCCCTGCTGTTAACTGGGAATCATATACAACACCAAACATGCAGTCACAGTGATTCTGGGATTTTGTAAACACATACTCTCTGGACCAGGTTGTCAGCACACCAACCAGGGACACAAACATAGTGGATCTGGTCCACACCAATATGGGAGAGTGCTCCACATTCCCTAGTGTTATGCCCTCTCTGGTAAGGTCAGAACACAAAATGGTTTCCTTTGAAGCAAAAATAAAACCTGGAACCTCATATAACCCTGGAATGTTCAAGAACTGCTTTAAGGCTAATTATCTACTAGCAACTGATAACATGGCTAAACTTCCCCTTCAAACCCTGAGAACACTGCTGTCTACTCAGAACTGTTCAAAGAAACCCTGTACAAGCATGTTAATAGCTGTATAGAGGCAGTTGTACCTACCAGGAATAAGTACAGAACTAACTCAAAAAATAAGCCACAAGATACCCTGGTGGAATTACATCAGTAGGCTGCATACCAAAAGGAAGAAAATCATGGAAAAATGTAGGAGGTGTAGCACCTAGCAGTTCATTGTTAATAGAGTCAGCTATACTGAACCAGAAGAAACAGCAAACCTGACAGACAAATTCAGCTCTAACTCTAGCTCCAGAGTAGTGTGAGTTTGTACAGACTTAAAACAGAATATGAAAAAATAGAAGTAAAAATATCATTCTTTAACTAGAATGAGCCTAACCTGAAATACATGCCAAGCTCAGAATTGACATTGATGCAAAAAAGACTTACAACCACACATAAAAAGTTATCTTCCATGCAAACATTTGAAGAACTTGTGGCTGATATGCAAACTGCTATGATAGTACTGGCAACAGAAACAGATTAGGGGTTTTCAGAGGTGATGAAGAGAATCCCAGACTATGTGCATTTAGAGAAACATTTGGAATGTGTAATTTAAATTATTCATGTTTAGAGTCCTTCTGCAGGAACAGCATTCCAGGGTATTACAGTACAGATGCTGGAAGGCCAGGAAAAGGGAAAAATGTTTGTCAATTCACTTGTGTAGCATAAGTATGTGTAACAACATGACCATGGAGTAATTTATCTATTACAAAGTTAAACTTTCACTGCCTTTAGATACAGCAACTTTAGAGATGGTTATAAATGGTGAGGGGGAAGCAAGGGGGAGTTTCTGTTAAGCCACCAAAGGTAATTTCAGCAAACACGAAAGGATCAAAGTATGTCTGCCAAAACTGTTTTTGATCAATAGTAGAGTTTGCCTCTTTTTCCACTCTTGTGCAACTTTGGGGTTGGTATATATAAGTTCAGGGGACATGGGGGCTGTCTCCCCACATGGGAAGTGCAGGAAGCTTGCAGCATTGCAAAAAAGTGTTGCATAGAGGTTCAGCAAAGTTAGTTTCAGTGACCATATTTTTAAATGTATTAAGTTTATCAAAACTGCCTTTGGCAAGTCAACATGAATCCAAAAGTTGCACAGCCATTTGTATAGTTATGTGTGGAAAGAGCTTTGCCTAGGACAAAAAATAGTTCATTGTTTGTGTTTTAATGAAAGCAAGCTTGTTTTTACCTAGCATATGTTAGTGCAGTTTGTCATTCTAATTGTTCACATTCTGCACTGAAGGGGTGACAAATGTATTTATGGCAGTATGAATTCTTACTTTTACAATATGGATCTCATCAAGGATGATCATAGTTTGTGTGCTAAGGAAGCCTTAGTAAAGCTCTTACAAGGCATCCGCAAATTGCAAAACAGCGTGCAGTTATTGATGTGAGAAATTTCATCAACATCTATATGAAAAAACAGGTGCAAAGAGGATTCCAGAATTATTATTATAATTGTTTTTATCCAAGTACCACAAAGACTACAAAAGACGTTTATGTAACTTAAAATTATATTCTGTAAATGGACTACATTACAGGTTCATTAAGAAGGCATGTCTTAGAGCTCAAAATAGGTCCACTTACTAATCAGCTTCCTGTTTCTAAAGAGACATTACAAGTTCTCATTAGTGATCATAGCTCTCAACTGTCCAGATTTTTGCATTATGCCCAGATTTTTTTTTCATATTTTTGTCGTTTCCTCGTAAAGTTTGTGGTTTGATGGTAAATCACTGTGGATTGAAATCACTAAATAAAGGCAGATGTTCGAATTTCAGAATTTCTGTCCTTCAGAAAATGCAGGCTAAGAAATCCTGTTATTCTAGCAACTTTCTAAGCTTATAACAGCAATATTTAAATTTTGTCTATGTTTTTGGGCCTTTGTTCTCCCATTATTTTAGGCTTTGTCCAGATTTCTTGAGCTGAGAGGTTGAAAGGTATGTTAGTGCCACATGAATGTAAGCAACTGCATCCTCTCAAAATGATTATTTTACATGACTGGCTCATGCATAGTCACTAGAAGTGAAAAAATGCTTGAGTTTGGGGTAGAACATATGCAGTTCAGCAAGCACAAAGAAAGGAACAAAACTTAATAAATTTAAGGGAAAGCTGCACCAAAAAAGAAACAGAGACCATTTGTAATACATAATCAGTAACACCAGTGTATTATAGCTTACTAGACAGTGGCCAAAACAAAAACAAGTCTGTTAAATGTCACTGAAACTGAACAGTTTCTCACTATTAACTATTTGTTACTCTAAATATGTAGTGATGATGGAGATTGTTACCTCCATTTATGAAAGAAAGGTATATGGGCTGCAGCAGTGCTTTCTGCTTGTCTGCAATCTGTGTCCTGCATTTTAGTGAAAAAAGACATAGAAATCGATGAAGCACTGATCTGGGCTCCCAACCTGCAGCCTCAACAGTCTACAGGACAAAGTAAAAGATTAGGAATGGAGATGACTGTTCACAATGTCGAGTATGGATAACTGTTCACAATGTCGAATATGGATAACTGTTCACAATGTCGAATACGGATAACTGTTCACAATGTTGAATAAGGATAACTGTTCACAATGTCGAATACGGATAACTGTTCACAATGTCGAATACGGATAACTGTTCACAATGTTGAATAAGGATAACTGTTCACAATGTCAAATACAGATAACTGTTCACAATGTTGAATAAGGATAACTGTTCACAATGCTGAATAAGGATAACTGTTCACAATGTCGAATACAGATAACTGTTCACAATGTCGAATATGGATAACTGTTCACAATGTCGAATACGGATAACTGTTCACAATGTTGAATAAGGATAACTGTTCACAATGTCGAATACGGATAACTGTTCACAATGTTGAATAAGGATAACTGTTCACAATGTTGAATAAGGATAACTGTTCACAATGTTGAATACGGATAACTGTTCACAATGATGAATATAGATAACTGTTAAGAATACCTAATAAGGATAACTGTTTAGAATGTCATGAGGAAGCTTCAGGGGGAAAGCATTCCTGAATGTTTACTTTCTGATTGAATTCTGACCTTATTTTCCGTTTTATTTATTTATTTTAAATGTATTTGCTCCTTTAAGTTGTGGTAAAGTAGTGGTTCCTTTCATGTACTGTTGATGAGCGATACCTAACACTGGCAAAAAGTAAAAGGGTATAAGATTTTGTAGCTACAGAGTAACACCGAGACACCAGTTACAGCCCTTTAGCTAGGCAGACCTGGTACCTCCCCTAGAATGATACTATTTCAGCTGCTAAGTTTTCAATCTGGAATCAGACAAGAACTTCATCCATTCTTGAATAAATATCTGCTTAAACCCTGAAAAGGTGGACTTTATTTATTTTTGCTAAGTTAGTTGCGGTCAGGATCTCACATTCTGAATAGTTATCTTTACTCCTAATCTTGCCATGCATTTTGGGAGATGCAGCAAATCTATATCAGGTTTTGTGAGGTAAATGCTATTTTTCAATACAGTCATTCTTTCATTATAGAATGAATATATGGAAAGCTACCACAGAATTACACCAAGTTAAACTCAGTCTAATCTCAAGCAAGGGCTAAAGAAGCCTCCTCCTGCCTTCCAGGCCAGCCATACTGGTACATTATAATCAAGCAATAATGCTCAGCAGATTGGGCATTACATGGAAATAGATGATTGTTCATGGGGTGTTATGAGTCCTGATACCACATGTACAGAGCCACCACACCCCTTGAAGATCTATTATTTCCCTGTAGTGCCCACCCTGGAGGACATTATTGAGCTTAGAAAATGGCATATTTTTAAATTGTTTTATATTTGTTTCATTATTAGTATATACATAATTTTTATATCTCTGATTTAAAAATATTTCCTCCAACTAATGTTTCAAAGTTGCTATAGAATATGTAATTGTTGCTGAAGGATGTATTTTCCAAATTATATATTATGCAAGTATTTAATAATGTCTGCTCATATACATGTACACATTGCTATAGAATATGTAATTGTTGCTGGAGGAAGTATTTTACATCCAGATTATATATTATGCAAGTATTTAATGTCTACACACATTGCTATAGGATCTGTAATACAGATGGTGTAAGAATGGTTTCTTCCTCACGCCTTTCTTCAAATGGTAGCTGTTTTTCCTCTCTCTCTTTCTCTTCATATGTCTTCCTTGTTTGACTACATACCTTGTATTACCTAGCTATGTTGAATAATATTTTTAACAAACTGAACATTATAACTATGTACAAAACCCCTCTATCAACCCTTGCCATAGTAATCTTTGTGTACCAAGCTAGTGCTCTTTCTGTGTGTTATTCATGTCCACTCTTTGAATCACTATCTTACTGCACACTCACCTTTAAAAGTCCTCTCCTTTTCATGCCTGCTGATCTTACCTAGGTCTTAATAGCATTATTCCAGCTCCTACTCACCTTATTTATTAATTATATCTACTTCTTCAGGACATTTTTCCTTACTTGTCAGTTTTTAACCTATTGTGTTGTTTGGTAACACTGACATATTTTTGCTGATCATTTCAATCATTTTTCTCATCCTCACCATTTCCATATTGTGAATCCTGCCTTCTAAATATTCCTCCCCAGCAGGGTCTCTCACCTACTACTGTCTATTTACTTTATGGAATGCCTTATTCTGTAAGCCCTCCCAACTTCCTTTTATATTTCTGTCCAGAGGGGTGGTTTCCCTTCCCCTCCTCTCATTATTACAAATGTTTTACATGACTGCCATTAATGGTTACATCAAGCCTTCAACTGTATAGTTTTCATAGGTTCACAGGTTCTTAGGAGATTACTAGGCTAACAGCTCAAGAGCGCTTACAAGCCTAGATATTTTTACCCAGATTTTACCTGATTTTCGAGGCCTCAGAGCTAGAGGATGACTTAGGTTTGTGGCTATGCTTTGAGTATTTTACAGACTGCCCCTCTCCATAAGGTACTGGAGTGAAATTATGATTCTCCATCCACTGATTCAAACTGTGTTTGAAGAAGGATACAGGCACTCTCATCAAACTAAACAAACAACTCAGAGGACAAATAAAGTCTACCAAAGCCAAATTTGAGGTAAGTATGGTCTCCCAGGCTAAGGATAACCACAACGCATTTTTTAGCTATGTCCACAACCTCAAAGGCAATACACAATTGTGTACAGAGCTCATTGTAAATGGAGCCACCTATACTGAGTCAGAAGATGTAGCAAACCTCCTGGATGATAAATTCAGCTCCATCTTTACTCCTCTGCCCCCCTCAACCTTCCCTCAGGAAATATCATCAAATATAACTCCTCCTACTATCACTAGGGAACAGGGCCTTAATGCTCTCTCTAAGACCAAGAACACTGCATCAGTGGGCTCAGACAGTATCCCAGGATGCCTCCTAAATAGCATGAAACATGACCTATCAGGGCCTCTGGAATTACTATTTAACTGTAGCCTCCAAACAGGCTTTGTGACTCATGAATGGAGAAAGGCAACAGCTGTCCCTCTGCACAAAGTTGGGCCATCTACAGACCCTGAAAACTGCAGACCCATAAGTCTCACTGATCCTATATGTAAAACCATGGAAAGAATTATCATGGAGATGATCAATAGAGATATAGTAAACCTCCAGACACTGGACCCAACCCAGTTTGACTTTGTCAAGGGCAGATCATGCATACTCAACCTGGTGGACTTCTTTGAGAAGGTCACCAAAGCAATGGATGAGGGCAAAATCTTTCACACTGCCTACCTTGACCTGGCCAAGGCATTTGACACAATACCCTACTCTGGCATTGTTGACAAACTCAAGAGGTTAGGTACAAACCCGTATGTCATCCGGTGGATAACTAACTGGCTCACAGACAGGACTCAGGAAGTTAGAATTGGGGAGTCCACCTCTACAAAGAGGCCAGTCATAAGTGGAGTTCCTCAGGGATCAGTCCTTGAACTGCTCCTTTCTGGCATTTACTTCTCAGAGGTCAAGGCCAATGTCAGTGGTCTCTGGCTGACTAAATTGCAGATGACTGCAAATTAGGAGCTGTCATTGAATCTCATACTAACACAAATGTTCTCCAGGAGGGGCTGACACAGACAAATAACTGGTGTCAGAGCCATGGACTGAAACTAAATGCCAAGAAATGCATAATAGTATCCTTTGGGAAGTCATCCATCCCTGGTAACTATAATATGGACAACACACCCCTTAGAGTTGACTCAGTAGTCAGGGGCTTAGGGACACACATAGATAGCACACACATAGATAGCCTTTGATCATCACATGCCTATACTGGTGAGGAAATCATTCTATGTTGCACAACTTATAAACAAAGGTATGGCATCTAAGTCCAAGGAAGTTATCGTTCCATTGTATTTGGCATTCATCAGACATATCATTGAGTAGAATTCACCCTTTGGTATGTACCTAACCAGGCATATCCAACAACTGGAATGTCCACAGAGGTTCCTCACTAAATGAATACAGAGAGTAAGTAATATGTCCTATGCAGACCGGCTCAAGGCCCTATCCCTGTATTGTGTCTCCTACAGGCTTTTGAAGGGAGATCTATGCTTGGCATACAGGGCATTGTCAAACCCCACTCTGATGGACCTCCTGCATATCCACAGAACAAACAGTACCAGAATTACCCGTTCTAAAGACTTAAACCTTGCCTGTGATATAAATAGGACCTGCTGGAAAGATAGGTATGTATCCCAGAGACTACCCTGTCTATGAAACAGGCTCCCCATCCATGTGAAGCAGAGTTCATCCCTAACCCAATTAAAGTGCAACTTGGGAAATTGGATGGGAAACTGGAACTTTAACCCTGGTTTGGCACCTATTTCTCTAATGCAAACAGGTAACCTGTAAATGGGTCATCTCCCAGGCCCATGCTTAAACTTATCAAGGATGTCAGAGCTTGTCAGAGATTTGGGATGCATGGCTAGGCTTAAAAAGGCCCTTGTGGTCGTTAGCCTAGTAAACACATATGAACCTATGAACCTGTAAGAGGGTCAGGGAAGGGATCTGCTTTATGTGAATAGGAAGCCTGCTCCTGAGAAGGCATAATCTCTGAAACACATATCTGTCTATCCAGCATGTTTTGTTCACGTCACAGCCCAGGTTTTGTTCCTTAGATTGGGTAGTCCTCAAGCAGTTTGCCTTGTGAATGTGTAACAGTTTCATCAGGGCTGGATTGGTGAGTGCCTTGTAGGTTAGGCATATATCACCCCTTAATTGCCGGGATGAGACAGAGTAAAGGGATAGAACTTTTAGTCAATCCATATAGGACATGTTGTTTCCACCATGTATTTTTGTAAGGAACCTCTGAGGCCACTCTAGCTTTTGCAAGTGCCTGGTCAAGTGCATGCCAAAAGGTGCATTGTACTCGATTACTGGTCTGATGAAGGCCGAGTACAGTAGAACTATAACTTCCTTGGATCTGGATGCCATGCCTTTACTTATAAGCTGCGCTACATAAAATGAATTCCTCACCACTGTAGACACATGGTGATAACATTTCAGTCTAGTATCTATCTGTGTAACTACATCTCTCAACTCTGAGTAGAATCTTAGGGGTGTGCTATTAATATTACAATTTGCAGGGGTAGTTTGACTTCCCAAAGGGTATGACTATACATTTTTTGCATTTAGTGTTAGGCCATGGCTCTGCCACCAATCATTTGTCTGATTAAGACCCTTCTGAAGAATATCTACATCACTGGGGGAATTTAATGATTGCCCCCCCCCCATCTTGCAGTTATCAGCAAACTTGGTCAGCCAAAGGTCTTCTGAGATGTATATTCCAAACAAGAGAGGTCCCAGCACTGAGCCCTGTCGTACACATTTCTAACTGGTCTCTTTTTTATTTTTTTTTTCAGATATAATGTTTATTTCTTTTTGAATACATAAAGGTATACATTGCATACAATACAAAATGAAGAACATTTCAAAATAGAAAATAAAAGTGACGTTGTACATATAATATAATAACTGGCTATACTATTATACCTTGCTGATACATTTGTATGCTAATACATTGCTTTGAAATATTAATTTGTTTGCACACGTATGAGAAAGAGGTTTTATATTATAACAATATAACTATTTATATCATAACATCACCATAAATATAACCATTCAATGTTTAGAAGGAGAGATAGTTTAATATTATTTAGATTTTGGATTACTTTCTATTAATTATATTTTTGGGATTATGAGTTTGGTAAGAATAGATTATAAAATTATTTCTTAGCATTTAAAACATTTCTTTTCAACTTAATCCTTTAGTAAAGTGTCTAAGAAAAGACTCCAGTACTTCTGGTAGTAAGAATATTTGTTTTGGTTTTTGGTTATTAATTTGTGGGAAGAAACATATGTACAGCCATTTTTTAAGCCATTCCATGATACCGTGGTTCTATCAAACCAGTTTTGAGCTATATTTAGCTTACTTAATGCAAATACAGTAATCATTACATGTTTGTTAAGTTTGGTTAGATTTTGTGGAGTTATGTGAAGTACTGCAAACTACCATGAGAATGTTAATTTTTCATATCCCATGTTTTCTAATTTAACTTTTAATGTACACCACAGCCATTAGATATGTTTACAGCTCCAGAACACATATAGTATATATGCAATTTCTGATGGACAGTAAGGACGGTATGGTGAGAAATTTGAATTAAATTTATTAAGAGACTTAGGGGTAAAGTATGTGTTGTTGTTAATCATAAATTGAATATAAATTAAATTCTTAAAAGGAGTAAGCTTAATCATATCCTCTATTGCTTGTATTTTTTGTTTCATGGTAATGCTTTTGTTTTTCTCACTTCAATAATTAGAGTATATTATTGAAGATTGATATTTGACTGTAGAGATTAATTTATACACATTAGATAAAAGTTTTTCTTTGGGTGGCCACGGTGGTGCAGCAGTTAGCATTGCCACCTCACAGCAAGAGGTTCTCCGGTTTGATCCTTAGCTGGGGTGCCTTCTGTGCGGAGTCTGCATGTCCTCCCTGTGGTTGCGTGGGTTTCCTCCGGGTGCTCCGGTTTCCTCCAACATCCCAAAGACATGCTGTAGGTGGATTGGACACTTTAAATTTGCCCTAGGTGTGAGTGCGTGCATGTGTGTGCCTTCTGTGGAAGGTTGGGTGCCAGGCTGGCAACTCGACAGTGTAAAACTCCACTACCAATCATGAGCAGACAGGTGATCCGCTGTGGCAACCCCTAACCGGGAAAAGCCGAAAGAAGAAGAAGATAACATTTTTTCTTTATATGGTAGACCTTTCAAAATCATTTCAGTCAGAGTAATATTTGGTTCTTTTGCATTTTTGTATTGTTGAATTGATTAGAATGTTAATTTGTCTTAGTACAATATCATATTTTTTCTGTAACTTTATCATTTTCCTAATGTCTTCAGTCAAGTATTCCTTTAATTTATAGAAATCCCATACTGTAGTGTTTTTTATTGATGGATATTTGTTTAAATTTTTCATATTATTATTAATTTTTAGATTTGGATTCAAATGAATTGGTTGTAATAATTCGAGAGTATAATCCAGATTTAAGGAAGTGAATAATTTTTGAAATACGTTAATTTTCTTTTTGATCATTTTGTGGATTTTAATTCTTTTAATATTTTCTTGTTTAATAAAGGGAAGTGGTTTTGGATTTATATTTTGGGTTCTAATATTTTCAAACCATATCTTTACTCACAATCAGGACCATTCCTGATCATTTGAATTGTAATTTGCTGTTTGAATTATTTTGTTTGCGCAAATAATTTCATAACACAGTTTAAAATCAGGGAGGCCAATCCCACCTTTTCCTTTCAGTGGGATTAGCTTGTTGTAGCTAATTCTGGTTGATTTTGGAAACCAGACAAATTTAGATACTTCTGTATTTATTCTTCATAATAATTTATTTGGAATATTTAAGTTAATTGCATTAAACTGGTATAGAATTCTAGGGAGGATATTCATTTTAATAATAGTTGCTCTAAATAAAAAGGCAAGGTTTATATTTCTTCATCTAGTAATGTCCTGTTCAATAGTTGCCCTATTTTTTGTGGGTTTTCTTTCATTAGTGCTTTATGAGTGTGTTTGAAGTTTATTCCCAGATAATTGACCGAGTAGTTTATTTTAATTTTGGTTTCTCAAAAGTAAAATTCTTTGTGTCCTAGAGGGTTAATTGAGAAAATAAAGGATTTAGACAAATTAATTTCAAAGTTTGATATATTTCAAAAATCTTCAATAGATTTTTATAATTTTATGTAGGTCTGTATTAGGGAACTCAAAGTAGATATTGAAATCATCTGCAAATGCAGTACATTTCAGTTTGATGTTCTGAATAACTGGTATATGATGGAATGTTTTTTGGCCCATACAGAGCAAGAGGGGTTCTGTATAGAGGGTAAAAAGATAGGGGGGACAGAGGGCATCCCTCTCTAGTATCATTAGTAATTCTTATCAGGTTTGAGTTTGTTTTGCAAGAGATGGTTTACACCTGTCGCCCCTGGGATTCAGGTTACTGGCTAAGGCTCTTGCCACCCCTATAGTGCCTTTTTTAGGCAAGGTTCAAAGGACAAAACTACCACCGTAATGGGTACAAGCAACTAAATCTGAAGGTAATGCTAATCAATACTAGAAATATAAACCTCAAGATGCACTCTCTCGAGGCTCTCCTAAAAATGGAGAACATCGATATCTGTGCCGTAATTTAGACCTGGTTCAAAGCACTAGAGAGCACCCCTGCAATACCAGGCTACAACTCATACCACACTTTTCGGCCACCAAACCAGGACCAAAACATTAAAGGTGGAGGAGTGTCCATATTCACCAAGGATATTCACACCTCCAGGCTGGTTGCCCAACACAATGCATCTGAAATTCTCCAGATGCAACTAACACTAGGTAAGACTGCAATACAAATTGTAGCTTGCTACAGATCCCCCACCATGCCCCAAGATTCTCCCTACACCTTTCTAAACATACTGGAAAATATTAAGATACAGCCAAACACCCTAATACTGGGTGATTTCAACTACCCTGCCATTAACTGGGAAAACTACTCCTGTACCAACACCTTTGCTCAACGGTTCTCGGAATTCATAAATTCCAATGCCCTAGAGCAACTAATTCATAGTCCCACCAGGGGTACCAATATTCTAGACCTGGTCATTACCAACATGGGAGATCGATGCTCCACACCAGTGGTCACCCCCTTGTTGGTCAGATCAGACCATAAGCTAATCACCCTTGACATCCACATCCCACCCCCCTTGAAGAAAACCTCCATAGAAAACTTCTCCAAAGCCAACTTCATGCTTTTCAAGTCAGAAGTAACAAACTTCATGACACCCATGCAGATGGGAACTGGAAGTTCAACTGCTGAATCTAAGGTGCTGTACAAGCACTTTCATTTGTGCATGGACCGAGCCATCCCAAATAGAACCAAGACTCTCTCCTCTAAAAAAAATGAAGCCAATCTGGTGGTCTCCTGCCATAAACAAGCTGTAGAACAGAAGGAAGAAACCTTTGCAGAAATGAGGAAGAACCCAGGATTCAAAAAACTCCCTCACCAGCCTCAGTAGAAAGCTGAGATCCCTCATAAAATCTTCCAAAGCTAGTTATGAAAACAAAATTGCCAAAGATTCCAAAGACAACCACAGGGCATTCTATAGCTATGTTAAGAATCAAAATTGCAATACTCAGATCTACTCTGAGCTACAGCAGAATGGCACTAGATATACTGATCCCAAGGATATTGCCAATATCCTGGCAGATATATTCAGTGCCAACTTCACCCCCATCTCACCCCCTAAAAGGCCAATTTCAATACCAAAAGAATGCCAAATTCCTGTAATCACGGCCACTCAGGTAAAAAACACACTTTCCAAAGCCAAGAATACAGCATCCATAGGACCAGATGACATCCTGGGCTGTGTACTGCATGAACTACAAAATGAACTGGCACCTCACCTATGTGTCATGTTTAATCATAGCCTCACCTCAGGCTTCGTGTACACAGAGTGGAGCACAGCTACAGTCATCCCACTCCACAAGGGAGGATCCACATTGGATCCTGGGAACTACAGTCCCATCAGTCTGATAAGCCTGATCTGCAAGGCCATGGAATATATTATCATGGAACTTATAAACAAAGACATTAGCAACCTTCAAACACTGGACCCCACCCAGTTTTGGTTTGTGAAGGGCCAATCTTGCCTCCTGAACCTGATTGACTTCTTCAAATCAGTCTCCAGAGCCATGGACAAGGGTAAGGTGGTTCACACAGCCTACCTGGACCTCGCCAAGGCTTTCAACACTATCCCCACTCTGGAATCATAGAGAAACTTACTAAGCTGGGCATTAATCCCTACATCACTCGATGGGCTGCAAACTGGCTTACTGACAGAACACACACTGTAAAAGTAGCCGACTCCAAATCCAGCTCCAGACAAGCGACAAGTGGTGTACCACAAGGTTCTGTCCTGAGACTACTCTTGTTTGGCATCTACTTCTCTGAAGTACAGGCCAACACTAAGGGACTCTGGCTTACAAAGTTTGCAAATGACTGTAAGCTGGGAGCCATTACTGAATCCCCAAATGATGTGGATATACTACAAAAGGGCCTTTCTGAAAGAGATGCCTGGTGCCAGAGCCATGGGCTCAAGCTAAATGCCAAAAAATATATAGTTGTCCTCTTTGGGAAAAACCACGTACCTGTGAACTACCACATAGTTGGCAGTACACTAAACACCTAAAGTGTGATAACAGACCTAGGGACACAGGTGAACAGTGGTCTCACCTTTGATAACCACATAGCCACAACAGTTAGAAAATCCTTCTACGTGGCACACCTCATCACTAAGGGCTTTTCATCCAGAAAAAATTAGGTCATTGTCTCTCTGTACTCATCCTTCATTAGACCCATTATAGAATACGATGCCCCATTTGGTATGTACCTCACAAGACATCTGCAACAACTAGAAAGGTCGCAAAAATACCTCACAAAAAGAATCACAGGCCTAAAGCAGATGCCTTATGCTGACCGTCTAAAGAAATTCCAGATATACTCTGTCACATATCACCTACTCAGAGATGATCTCTTCCTAACATACAAGGCCATGTCAAACCCAGAGTTGTTGGACATGCTACACTTAAAGAAATCCAAATCCCTCTGAGCCACACGCTCCAGGGATCTTAACCTTGTCATCACGATGAATAGAACATGCTGGAGGGATACGTTCCTGACCCAGAGACTCCCCATACTCTGGAATAGGCTGCCCATACATGTCAGGCAGAGCACCTCAATGGCCGTCTTCAAGAGGAATCTTGACGATTGGATGGGAGATAGGAAATTTACCCCAGGGATGACATCAGTAGCCCCGCTTGACAGGAGTCCAGGAAAGTAAATCATTTGTGGGAAGCAATAGCCAGGGAATCATTATGGCTAGGCTTGTATAGGCCCTAGGGCCGATAACCTAGTACCTACCTAAGAACCTATGAAAGTATTGTATAGCACCTCCTGTATGTTACTTTAATAATGTCAATAAAATCTTGAGGTATATTGAAATATTCTAGTATTTTAAACAGGAAGTCTAAGTTAACTTTATGAAATGCTTTACTCGCATCTATTGATATAGCATATCTTGGGTTTCTTTCTTTTCCTAGGATTTCGATGGTTGCATTTTAAGTGAGTGTATTGTCACATAATTGCCTTTTATCCATGAAACCAGATTGCGTGGATGATATAATATTTGGTAGTATTCTTTTAATTCTGTTAGCTAGTACTAAGGTCAAAATTTTCATGTCTACCTTGATAAGTGCAATAGGTCTGTAGTTGTAAGGATTTGTCTTATCCAAGTTAAGTTTAAGAATGAGAATAGTTTTAGAGTTGTTTTGCTAGAGATCCATGATACCATGTTTCCTAATATACTTATATATTTTCAGTAAAATACTTGATAGTTTCAAAGTAAAGATTTTGTAAAATTCAGCCATAAAACCATCAGGTCCTGGAACTTTACTTGTTTTTAATTTATCTATTGCTAATTTAATTTCTTCTTTTGTAAATGGTGCTTTAAGAAGATCTCTTTGTTGACTGCCATCTCCACCCTCTTTAACCCTGGGAATAAGGAAAACCCTCAACCAGAACAAAGTGCTTCTGAAACCGACCTAGCTTCCCAATTTAACTGCTTCTTCATCAACTCCATAACCAAATTAACTTCATCTTTCACTAATAATTCTACTCATCCAACTACATTTCCCACAACCCCCCTTCCTCAGGTACTTCCACCTCCCAGCTAGCTCTCTTCTCTCTCAAACCCATCCCCGTGTCTACTATTAAAAAACTCCTTCTAAAATTAAAACCATGCTCTAATGCCCCTGATAATATCCCTTCCTTTTTCCTAAAAACAGCTGCTGATGCCATTGCCTTCCCCATCTGTATTCTTATTAACCGGTCTATTCAAGAAGGCTATGTACCCCAACTCTGGAAGAAAGCATATATTATTCCCCTCCACAAAGGTGAAAACAATAATAACATCTCCAACTTTAGACCTATTGCCATCCTATCCCCCATCTCTAAACTACTTGAGAAATGTATTCATATACAATTTCTACCCCACCTCATCAACAATCACCTACTTACTCCCACACAGCATGGATTCAGACCTGGTCACAACACTACTACTGCTCTACTCTCCTTCCTTGAAACCATAAATAAAGCATGCGACTCTAGCTGTATTGTTTCCACATTCCTCTTGGATCTTTCTAAGGCTTTCGACACTATCTCCCACTCTCTCCTTCTGACTAAACTCTCTAATCTTCAACTCTCACCTGACTCTATTAACTGGTTTACTAGCTACCTTTCCAACAGGCAACAAGCTGTCAAATGGAAGAAATCCACTTCCTCATTTCTTAATACTACCACTGGCGTACCTCAAGGTTCTATATTAGGTCCCTTACTGTTTAACATTTTCATCAATGACTTCCACCATGCTATCCCTAATGCTAAAATCATCCAATATGCAGATGATTCAACAATTATCTGTGCTGCAAACTCCATTCCCACCCTGATACAACTAACACAAGATGCCTTCTCAACCACAGAACAATGGATGCTTGATAATCATCTAGCTCTTAATCCATCAAAAACTAAACTCACGATATTCACCCCATCCAAAACCTTAACTATCAACTTAAATTCATTCTCCATAGTAAGTCACAACAATACTACCCTTGAAATTGTTCCCAGTGCTAAACTATTAGGTGTTCTTATTGATAATCAGCTTAAATTTGACACCCATATACAAAGTAACATAAAAAAACTCACCAGAAACTTGGTATGTTCTATCGCCATATTCGATTCCTCTCCCCATCCACTAGATTCCTCCTCGCTACCACATATCTCATCCCTTCCCTCCTTTATGGTGCCCCACTCCTTACCAATCTACAATCCTCTACCAAAACAAAACTCTCCTCCTGCTATAATAAAATCGCCAGATTCATTACTGGTCACAGATCCTCCTCACATCACTGCATTGCACTCCACAAATTAAATTGGATAGAACTTCCTAACTATCTTATCTACACTCAGCTAACTCATGGCCACAAGCTCATATTCAAGCCCTCCCTCTGCCCTTCTCTTGCCTCATCCTTCACCATGCACATACCCAGCAGATCCCTAAGAACCAACAATCAGAACCTGATTGAGCTCCACAGACCTGCCCGTCCACCAGGCAAACTCCTACTCTCTTTTTCCCTAGCCCGTCTCTGGAACTCCCTCCCACCTAACATTCGCTGCACCCGCAGTCTCCCCTCCTTTAAAACACTCCTCCACTCTCACTTACAATCTCTATGGGAATGCTCATGTTCCCATCCTGCTTAACATTCCCACCTACTATCCTATCCCTCAACCAATAATCAGATCTCCTCTACAGGAACTTACATACTGTAAATATCCTCTCACAGTTAATCCTGTGTACATGCCTTCACACCATTGTCTTTTACTTTACATTAATCTTCTATAGCTCTAGTAGTTTGATATACTTGTCCATTATTTCTGGATGACCTATCTTCAGTTGGGCTTACTAGTGCATTTCAATCCCCTCTTAGTAAATAATGGTCTAGGAATTTTGTTAGTAAATTATAGATTTCATACATAAAGACTTGTTGATTCATACATGGGCCATATACATTTAGAAATAAAAAAGGGTTGGTGTATGGGGGTTTGAAGAGGTAAAATAACACCATCTCCCCTTATCATCTGTTTTATGATGTATGATTTTGCCTTTAAAAGATTTTTTAACAATAATTGCTACTCCTTTTCATTTTGTACTATTTCCAGCTGCTATAATTTGATTTATCCAGTTTCTGCCTCTATCTTTTTCCCATTGTTCATTGTACATATGAGTTTCTTGGAGAAAGGCTAAATTTGCGTTTAATTGGAATGTTACATGCATAACAACAAGTTATGTACTCACCATAACGTTCAATGTATATAGTCCATCTCGCCTTACATTTTTATCCCTAGGTTCTTACTCTAGCTCAAAGTCTTCAACTGGCTCGTGGCTAAGAGGTATTCCATCATGCAACAGGTCCATTCCCCAGATCTTGTTTGCTGCAAGTGCACACACACACACACACACACACACACACACACACACACACACACACACACACACACACACACACACACACACACACTGAGAAGAAGAACAACCCTAACAGAAAGGACTACTGACACTCAGAGACTATACTGCCAGGTCCTCAAGGAGGGGGTAGAAGGGGGGATTACTAAGAATGTAAGGCAAGATGGACTACATACATCAAACGTTATAGTGAGTACATAACTTCTTGATGTTATGTAGTCCAAACTCGCCTTCATTCTTACCCTTGGGACAGCGTCCCTAGCACCTTGACCTTGGGTGGCTCAGTGAGAAATACTCTTGAGCACTGTTGAACCAAAGGAAGATCTGCCTCTAGAGACCAGATCTAATTTGTAGTGACTAATAAAAGTATGAGGCGAAGCCCATGCTGCTGCAGCACAAATATCATCCACAGACATCCTAGCCTGAAATGCAGTAGAGGTAGCCACAGATTGTGTAGAATGAGCCTTCACTTTAAAGGGTAATTCTTTGCCATTGGAACCATAAATAAATGAGATGCAATTGGAAATCCAGTGAGACAAGGTTACTTTAGAAACAGGAACCCCAAGTCTAGTGTCTGAAAATGAGACAAACAGTTGATCTGATTTCCTGAAATCTTTTGTCCTATGTAAATAGAAACACAATTGTCTATGAACGTCTAGCTGATGAAACTTAAATTCTGCCTTGTTAGCAAATTCAGGAAAAAACACAGGCAACTCAAAGGATTGGTTGATATTGACAACAGAAGCAACCTTTGGAATATAGGAAGGATTGGTTCATAAGGAGACCCTGTCTTTGTGAAACACCAAATAAGGTGGCTTAATCAATAAAGCTTGGAGCTCAGAGACCCGCCTAGCTGAAGTTATGGCTACCAAAAATACTGTCTTCCATGACAAGAATTTTAGGTCACACATAGCTGCGGGCTCAAAGGGAGCCGAGGTGAGCTTCTGTAATGCAAAATTGAGGTCCCATGGCATTACTAGCTCAAAGACTGGAAGTCAGAGTAACATTGTCCCTTTCAGAAAGGCCCTACAAAGCCTATGAGCCATAAGGTTGGACTCATTAGCAATGTGAAAGGTAGAAATCGCTGCCAATTGCACTTTTATGGTTGCTGCAGCTGATCCCTGACTGAACAGTTGAGAAAGAAATTCTAATATTGCCGAAATAGGAGCTGTATAAGGATCAATATGTTTTTCATGGGCCCAAATGGAGAATCTCTTCCACTTATTGGAATAAATCTTCCTGGTAGAAGGCTTGTGGGAAGAAGACAGAATGTGGACCACTTCCGGGGAAAAATCATGAAGCCTGACTAGGGATGGAACTGGAGCAGCTAAGCTGTCAACTTGACGGTCTGGATGGAGGGATGGAACTGTCCCGACATATGTGTCAGCAGATCTGGATCTGGATCTGGGTCCAGAATTCAGGGATCGTCCATTAGATAGGGGTGAAGGAAGGGAAACCAAATCTGATGAGGCCAGTGTGGGGCAATCAGGATCATCTTGCTTCCCAAAGACTGTGATTTCTGAATGACCTTTGATATCAGAGGAAACAGTGAAAAGGCATAGAGAAGACCGGAGGGCCAATCATGAACCAGAGAGTCCCTGGGTGTCTCCCCCTCCGGGGGGATAAGGGTGAAGTAGCTGCTGCATTTGGCATTGAGGGGACTGGCAAATAGATCGCAGCAAGGCTGACCCCATCTGTGGAATATCTCCTCCACAACATATTTGTTCAGGGACCACTCGTGAGGCATTAGGATAGCTCTGCTCAGCCTTTCGGCAATCACGTTGGACATCCCCGATATATGCGTTGCAACTAGAAAGCGTTAGGAAGACTGCCAAACTCGAAGTGCCTCTTTGCAAAGGGGGTATGATTTGGTTCCTCCCTGTTTGTTCAGATGCCATACCACTGACCTGTTGTCTGAGTGGATTGCAATTGTCCCTAAAGGGAGAAAGCTCTGAAGTGCTTGCAACGCTAATAGTACTGCTCTCATCTCCAAGACATTGATATGCAAATGGGTCTCGTGATCCTGCCACATGCCTTGGACTGTCCTGCCGAGATATTGCCCCGCCACCCAATCTGGGAGGCATCCGTGGTCACTGTGGCAACTGGAGAAGATGGGACAAAAGGCTTGCCCACGTTGAGATTGCTGGCCTGAAGCCACCAGCGTAGATCCTACCTGCACGTATCCGTAATCAGAATAGAATGAGAGAGTGGAAGATGTTGTAGTGGCCACTGGGTGAAAAGCAGCCACTGAAGAACCCTCATGTGTAGTCTGGCAAGGGGAACTAGCATGATTGTGGCAGCCATGGTCCCTAATAACTTGAGAACCACTTTTGCCTTGACCTTCCTCAATGGTAGTAAGGCGTACACCTGCTGTTGTAGAACCTGAATTCTTTCTTCTGGTAAGAAGGCCCTCAAGAGCACCGTATCTAGCTCGGCACCGATAAAAGTGACATACTGCAAGGGCAACAAGGCAGATTTTTCCCAATTTAGAGTAATTCCTAACCTTTGGCACAATGTAATGGTGGAGTCCCTGGTCTGTAACAGTAGATGCCTGGTGGTGGCAGCAAGGGGCCAGTCATCCAGGTACGGAAACACTTGGAATCCCTGATGTCTCAAGTGAGCCATTACCACTGCCATGCATTTGGAGAACACTCTGGGGCTGTGGTGAGACCAAAGGGCAGGGCACAAAACTGAAAATGACTTGCTCCCAGCCAGAAGCATAGATGACTTCTTGATGCTCTCTCCATCTTGATATGATAGAAAGCATCTTTGAGGTCAATGGAGCACATCCACACATCTTTCCCTAACACTGGGAGCATTGACTGTAAGGTGACCATGCGGAACTTGGACTTTTGTACATGTAGGTTCAATCGGCTGAGTTCCAAGATGGGTCTCAGGTCCCCTGTTCTTTTCGGCACCAAAAAGAATCTGGAGTAAGTCCCTAATCCTACTTGGTCTGTGGGGACAGGCTGGATGGCTCTCTTTGCAAGCAACTTTTTTATTTCTAAAGTTGCAGAATCCCTGTGACTGGGTGGAACATCTGGAATTCTCTTGGTTGGCAAGGGAGGAGAAGAGAAGGGAATATGATAACCTCTGGAAATTATCTTTAATACCCACTTGTCTTGGGTGACATCTTGCCAGGCTTCTGGGAATAAAGAAATGCGACCCCTGACTGGCTCCAGAGATGCACAGTCGGACCTCCTTTCAGGAGTGCTGGTAGGGAGAACCGCGAGAGGAATCACAGTCCCCCTGGTTACGTGGGCCTCCTCTGCCTCTAGGGCGGTGTCTACCTGAATTTCATCCCCCTCCCCTGCCTCTGGAGGAGGAATCACTTTGTGCTTCCTGAAAAAACCTCTGTGACTTCCTGAACCACATTTTCCCACCCTTCTGGCCCTTGGGGTAAGGTCTAGAAGGCATGGAAAAATGGACTCCCACAGCAGACAGGGTTTTTCCTTCCTGCTCGCACCTAGTGACCGTGTTCTTCACCTCAGTTCCAAATAACGATGAACTGTCAAATGGGGCGTTGGTGAATGTAGACTTGAAGACCTCCGCAAAATTACACAGGCGCATCCAGGAGTGTCTTCTCAGAGCGACTCCAGAACCTGCTGCCCTGCTTGCTCCATTGGCTGCATATGAGATCAGCCTCATGGAGGAGTTAGTAAGGGAATTTAGGGTAGACATCTGTGCATTGACCTTCTGTGCCACGGCATCAGAAACGTTACCCTGTAGAGAATCTCCTAGCTCTTTTAGGACATTTCTCTGGAGCCTTGTAAAATGCATCAAGTAGTTCAGCCACCACAGAGTAAAGGCCGCTGAGGTAAACACATGCTTCCCATCCCTGTCCATGGCCCAGGACTCCTTGTTAGGCGGATGGACGATAGATGAAGTTTCAGCAACTTCCTTCTTGGTGGCTGCTGCTGCCACCACCATGGCATCTACTAGAATGCCTTTTGCCAGATATTCCTTGTCTGTGGGAGCAGACAAAAACTTATTGGGTCTCCTAGGGACCGGTTCCACAGTGTCAGGAGTTTCCCACATCTTTCGACAGACGAGATCTAGTAGCTCATTGAAAGGGGGAGAGACACCCAAGAGGTGGAAGGTTGAGACCCGAAAGCCTTCAAGAACACTGACTCCTCATCAGAAGGGGATTTGGTGGGCCAGCCACCTCTCTGCTTCATGTTTCAAGATCTCAAGGATATCTGAAAAAGAGATATCTTCAGAACATGACTTGGGGGACGCCTCTGATTCCTCGAGGTTGGTGTCCGACATGAGAGACTCATCCAGTGAGTTGACATGTTTCCTCTTACACAATCTCTTTCTGACAGGCTCCTCAGACAAAAACTCTGGAGAAAGTCAGAAAGTTGGGGACCACTCATGGAGGTATCCAGAGGCCTTGGGTCTCCACTGTCCATGGATAGAGGGTGATCTGAAACTGACACTGGTGCTAGAGGGGGCAGAGTGTCAGTGTCTTAGGATGCAGCTGATGACCTGGCCAGCATGGTCCTCATAACCTCGAAGGCTGATCCCCCCGGCTCCAAAGGCTGACTAACCATGGAGGGTACGGTAGTAGCCCTTGGTGCCGAGGAAATGAGGTCCGAAGCAGATGTCGGGTCCAAGCTCATCCAAGCCAAAGCACCAAGAGGAAGGCTGAGAACTGATGAAGATCAATCCAAGCCCCCCCCTTGGGTCCGATTGGGGAACTGTGGACCCTCGACCTAGTGGACGGAACCGATGGGGTTGGAGCAGAAATTGGAACCAAGAGGCCAGGAGAAGCTACTGGAACTGACCTAACGACACCCGATGGAACTGACAACTCTGGCTCCGAGGGCCGAGAAAGGCTTGGAGGAGGAACAACAAATGATGAAGGGGCCATGGTCTCCGGAGCCGACTGGGTCGGAGCCAAAATCAATTTGGCCAGCACCGATGACTGAAGCAGTTTCTTCACCACTCTATCAACGTCCTCATCAGAAAGGGACCTCAAGGACCTGGAGGATATAGTTGGAGATCTGGATCTCCTCACAGAGGGAGACTGATGTGAAGGAGAACCTGGTCGAACAACTGGAGACCGGCTCCGAACCAAAACATCTGTGACCGGCTCCGAAAGGCTGGGAGCTGATACAGACTTATTCAATACACTACCTTCTGTCAGCACCAAAGCCAATGGAACTGAAGAAGGAGAAGCTGTTCTAGCAACTTTCTCTGGTGGCTCTGAAGAAACAGACGGAGCCGGAGAGTGCTTCTTAGCAGTCTTTTTGTCCTTTTTAGCTGGAGAGGATATGGCACTGGAAGACTTAGCCAAGTCTTCCTCGAAGGAGTGTTTAAGCAGTCCTTTCAGAATGAGCTTGTTCTTCCTCTCCTGTAGCACATGGGGACTGAAGGAATGACAAAACAAGCAGGACTCTTGGAGGTGAATAGCCCCCAAGCAGTACACGCACACAGAATGCGCATCAGTCAAAGACATTTTATTGTTGCATTCAATACACTTTTTAAACCCCGAAGGCCTGTGTTCCTTAGAACCCTTAGAAATGCTTTATAAGGAGTACACACACAGGGACAAGCTGCAAAACCACACGTACACACAAAAGACCTAACTAAACCCCACGCGGGAAACTAGAGCCTCTAACTAAAAATGGCCTAGTAACCGACGGGAACAAAAACTACAGGGAGGACTAGGTCCTCTAATTTAAATGGGCCTAACCCGGGGGAAACAAAAGCAGGATAACACCACTACCAGATGACAAAAACACTAAATAAGCTACAAGTAACAGGAAACACAAGACAAAAAGACCACATGGAAACAATGGGGAGGACTAGGTCCTCTAACTGAAACGGGCCTTGCCCGTGGGAAGAAAGGGAGTGAACAGGATACAAAAACACAGTCCACGAAAAAGGCCACACAACCAGCAAGAGAGACACACACACAGTAGCTATAAAAAAAGCTTTTTATGATTAACAAATATCCAAAACTTTAGAAGAAAGTTTACTTAACCATGGCCAAAAGTGAGACCACGTCTGAGCGTAACGAGCGGCAAACGAGATCTGAGGAGTGGGCCTGTTGCATGGTGGGATACCTCTTAGCCACGAGCCAATTGAAGACTTTCAGCTAGCGTATGGTCCAGTTGGAGCCGAGGTTCGGCTCCAAACCCAGGGGTAAGAATGAGGGCGAGAGTGGACTACATAACATAGTAGGTTTTTTCCTCTTATCTTGAAGGCCATTGATGTTCCATGATTCTATTATTATCATCTCCTTTTAAATATTTCTATATAATTATTGTTTATTTTACTATATTTATTCTTTTTATATTGACAAGGTATACTGCTTATTGGCATTAAGTTGTTAGATATCATGGTGACATTTATCTCTTTCAGAGCTTTGCCAGCACCTACCCACCTAAACCCCTGATCTGAAAGAGAATAACAATGAACTTTTGTAAAGAACTTTTCAAAATTAGAATTGTAAAAATTAAAATATAATGGCAAACTAAAATACAACATTTCTTGTATCACAAGATTCAGCAGTCCTTATTCAGCTATATGATTGCTAATGCTACCTATCCATTTTTTTCTGGGATGTCTGGAAATCAAATTGATTCTCCAGTAGTCTGGAAAACACTGTACAAACTCCGGTATTCTGTTCCAAAAAAGGAAACAGACTATCAGAGTTTGTTAACTCGGCCGATCTACTATGCTTTTTTACAGAAAAGCATAGTAAATTGGTTAAAAAGCAGGCATCAGGAACAGAAAAAGGGGTGTTCTCATCAGCAGATATCATAGTGACATCATAAAATAGGCAGAGCATTGGCTGGAGAGGGGTGGGAATGGGCGGGGTTACTGGTGATGCGAGGGGTGTGGCCTAACTCCAGATTTTGCCACAACGAAAGGTGGCAACCCTATTCAACTTTGCTCACTCCTGAGATTAAAAGTTTAGCTATTTTATTTTTCTTCTTTTTCTTTTTCCTCTCTTTTCTTTCTTCTCTATTTTTTAATTTAATTACATACTAGCAGAGATCTAATATAAGAGGACATTTTAAGAGATATTTACATTTATGGAAATTTATAACATTTGACTTTCAACATTTTTATCATTACAATTACAACTTCCGAAAGAAAGAAAAAGCATCACTCACTTATAGTATACGACACCTCTATTTTCACCAAAATGTTCATGAAAGAAAAACAAGACAACAAGAAAACAGACAAATTTCATATTCCTTATCAGCACAATGTGAAACCACATAAAAAGCTATATGAAGCACAAGTACAGCATAGTAAAATACTATAAAAATACAGGTAATCACACACAGTCAAACTGTTATTCAGGGGTAATAATGCTCTGCGTAACTAATTTGGAAGTTCATGTCAAAGTGAATGCTTGTTTAGGGGCTTACATTTACAGATTTTGTTTAAAGTACTTTGTTGACATTTGCAGCACAGCAGTGCTTGTCAGAGTCAGCATACGCAATATCACAGCCAGGGAATATAGAGGGAATGTAGAAAGGATTTGGAAGGTGCCTATATAAGCCATTTCTCCCCTCCTTTCTTTATAGGATTTAACACTGTAAACTCTCTGTTGTAGCAGAAATTAAGGATTGATTTCTTTTCTGGAATCCAGTCTGTGGCTGTGTTTCTAGTCTTGTATTTAAAAAAAGAGGGTTCAGCTGCATTTGCAAAAGGTAATGTACTCAATTTGTGAACTTCATATTCATTGAATCACCTGATTTCAGCTGCTTCAGCAGGAAATAATGTACTCAAAACTTTTACCAACCTGCTCTTGTTGTCTTACTAAGGGTGATATGCCCATTGTGTGCTCAACCCTTCACACAAAACCAGAAAGCCTGGCAGGTGGTGATGTATCCAAAGTGTGCCCTGCCCCAACAATTGAACATGAAGTCTTACTTGTGACATAAGGGATCGTATACAATTATTACCTGACATTGGCTGTTTATCAGAATGGCTCTTTGATGGTTATCTACTCTTTTATCCCCCTGTCCCCCCACAAACACCTCCACAGAGACCAGGTTATTTGGTTTAGATTTTACACTTGAATAAGAGTAATTTAAATCTTATTTAGTAAGTTGCCTTTTTTAATTTAACTACTTTTCAACTTATATAAACAGACCATTGTGTTATCAGATTGTAGACTTGGATTGTAATTTTGTTTTATCTTGTATGCATGTCTAAAGTATTCCATCTCAGACCAAGGATTTAGCATTTTATACAGATAGTGTAACATATTTTGCAGATTCATAGTTCCAGGAAAAATGTGCTTTATTAACTTAAATGCAGCAGTCTCAGCTTCATTTTTCCCACGAACGTTGTTTACTTTGGGTCTGAAGTATATTTTAATTTGTCTGTTCCAAATGTCGTTCTGTTTTAAGCTTCATTGTATAGCCATTGCAGAGACTTTTAGGAAGGTAACAAAAGATGCATTACAATGATATGTGTAATATTGGCGACACAAAAAGAAGCTTTTGGTCCATTTGCCTTCTCTCTTCATTTCTGTTGATTTCTGGTTCCTTTAGAATGTTGCAATGGAATTGTTGTAAGGAAAGTTTCCTGTTTTTGTTTTTATATTTGATTATTCTACATTTATGTTAATCCTTTTTAATTTGTAAGATTTCCAAACTGAGCATAAAACAAAGTTTCCTTTTTTTAAGAAAGAGGAGCTTCACTGAATGCCTGGAGGAAAGCAGATTTGGCTTCCCTGGGTGAGTTTATTTGGTATTTTTGATCTTTAAATTGGAAGACCAGCATAGCAGGGTATTTCATTTGAAATTTGACTTTCTTATTAATTAGATATGTGCAGTAAGGAGAAAGTGATTGTCTTTTTTGTTTAATTTGAATATTCTATAAAGAAGACCTTGAGCAAAGGTTATTTTGTGGCCTTTCCACTGGACAATTTTTTTTTTATTTAGCTGCTGAGATTATTGTTTGGACATGTAAAAAGTTTAAAATTCTAGCATATATTTGCCTGGGGTTTTCAGCAGTTTGTGATTTATGTATCACTCGATGGACTGTCTCTACAATGATTTCTTGAGGCAACTCTTTATTGTTAAGCAACGCAGCGAAGATTTCCTTTAAGACATTTTGTAGCTGGGATTGTTCAAAGCTTTCAGGAATACCACTAATAAACATATTATTTCTTCTGCTTCTGGCCTCCAGGTCTATTGTTTTTTGTCGGATCTTGTTTATAGAAGATTTCTTCATTTTTTTAGGTCTTTTTGTAATTCTTCAATTTTTATTTTATTTGTCGCTTTTGCTTCTGTTTGCTCAAGTTTATACCAGCCTGTTTTGCTAATTTTGTTACTAGTTTATACACCCCCTCTATTAACAGATAGATCCTTTTCTTCCACCTTTAGGTTATGTCCTTTTTTGTAAATAGTGGTGCGATCCATATCACGCTGAGTTGTTTCTTAAGCACTTGTGTTGTCTATCTTATGAAAGAGAGACATTTTGTAAGTTTTACATATCCTTTTGCTATTTTATCTACTAACTCATGCAGTTATTTTTTTTAACTATGTCCATCTTTTCATTATCCCCTCACGTCTCTATCTGCCATTATTCCCTAGGACCATTTTTTTCATTCCTGCTGAGTGTATAAAATAATGAAATAGTCACTTCCATGCAAATATATGGAACCTTCATGACTTTTTTGCTTATTTTTATATTTGGTACACATGATCTCACTCCTCCGTTATGTCACTATCCAACTCCTTCTCCTAAGGTCTCTTCATCTTCTAAACCACTTCTGATTTCAAAATTCACTAATGCCTTATACATATTAGGTAGGATACTTTTAAGCATCCATTTTCCTTCTCTTGCCTCAGCTTCCCCTAGTTACTAACTTGGGTTTTCTATCCTTTTCAGTCAATTTCTGAACTATACCGATTGCTCCTAGGTAATCACATTTCAGTTTCTGTTCTGAGTTGTACTCTCTTTTACTTTCATCCATGCATTTACCCTACTTTCTCTTGCTAATTAATTCCAGTGAATTGTCCTACTCCATAATTATTCTCTACTCTATAGTCTGCCATTCTCTATCCTGTGGTGTATTACCTATACTACACACTTCTGTTGTGCAACCATTAGCTCTTTTTTTCTCAGAAATTCCTCATCACTTTATGTGTTTCCTCTAATATTCTCATACCCCAAACTCCCTGTCAAGTTCTTAACAACACTGTAAGTAGATCCCTTTCTGTAGTCAGTCATATATGGGCCTTCTAAACCATCTTCTTCCACTCTGAATTGTACCCCTCTTGCAAGTGTCTCATTAATTTGCCAGTTGACTTGACTGCAGATACATTTCATATTTGATACACCTAAGACTCCGTTATCTCTGGGAATAATCATCAATCCCCAAGCCATCCTAGGTTTAAATATTGCACCATTATCAACTTCCATCTCTTTAACTCCAGCCCTTGTGGTACTCACCAGAATATTTGCCCTGAATATAATATCTTGGGTAGCAAAAAGATTGCAATACCTGAACCCACTGATTGATTTCTAAGGGTATCATGTGGCACTTCTTCAGTAAATCTCTAGTTTTTTCTCATGATTTACTGTAAGTGATCTTAAATGACTCCTCCTCTGTCTTTCTTTACAATATTCCCAAGTACTTAACTGCCTCCACAAATGAATGACTCTGACCTTTATTTGGAACTCTTTCCTCTGGGTTCTTATTAATCCTTTTATCTTTGATTTTTCCTTCTTTACTTTATATCCACTTTTTTCCCATATTTCTCAATTATCTCTCATAAAACTTCATTATCCTTTTTTGAGTTCATGTTAAGAGCACATCCTCCTACAATAACATCACTTTTCTTTGTGACCCTTGCCAGTTATATCCTCTTATTCTACATGCCCTTATCTGTATAGCCAAAAGTTCAAGGTACATTGCAAATAACAGAGGGGACATAAAGCACCCTTATCTAGTTCCCTTTCCACAGTAAATTTCTCTGATAACTTTGCTCTAATTTTAATCTTTACTTTGGGCCCACTCATACATACCCTGCAACTTCTCAATTGTAGTATTAGGAATTCCCCATCACCTCATTAGGCTAAAGAGGAATTTCTACCTCACCTTGTCAAAAGTCTTTTCAGTGTCTAATGATACCATCAGCAACCTTTCATTCTGTAGTTGAGCATCCTGTAGAATCAACAGGGTAGGTATCACACTGTCCACTGTCCTCCATACGCCCACAGATCTACACTGATTGCCATGTATTATTCCAAACAGTATCTTTACCAACCTATTCGCCATTATTACCATGAATACCTTATACTCATGGCTAAGGACAGATATCGGTCTGTAGGAGGATGACTGGCCAGGATCCTTTCCCTCCTTGTGTATTGCAGATATGATGGTCTGCTTCCAATTCTTGGTGGTCTATCCCCTTTTAATGCACCACTGAATAAGATCACCCATCCATCCAATAGCTGGTCCTTTATAACTGATCGAACTTCTAATGGGATGCCATATATCCCCTGGCAATTTATTCTTAGCCATTTTACCCAACATAGTTTGAATTTCCTCTGCTGTTTTCCTTTCCAAACCTCTCACATACCCCTGCTCAATCTTTTTTAACACCTTTATTTAATTATCACTTGTGACGTAAGCAAATTAACATTTATTTAAAAGTGATCAAACTGCATTAACAAGTTCACATTTACAAACATCATACTTCACATATATTGCTATATATTATATAACCTAAGTAGCATTACTTAAATTATTCAATTCCTGCCCTTTTTTAAACAAGAAACATTTTTATTAAACCATCACGTGTGCCATAGGCAATCATACATTTAATAAATGAAAACAAACCACACCAACACTAACCTAGTTGCAAGCACTTAACATCACAAATTATACTGACACACTCCCAGTTGCAAACATTATACATCACTTACAATCTACCCAATCATTTTCAATCAAACATTACATAGCTCATTTAAGTCCTGCCTCCTTTTAAACCTCATTCCTCCCCTGTATGTATTGTTCCCACAATTCTCATTTTTTCCTATGTAGTTTGCTCCTACCCTTTTCTAGTTCCAGTTGTTTTATTTCTGTTACTATAAACATTACTTCCAGTATAGCTGGTTTAGATTTTGATTTCCATTTTCTAGTAATTGCTTTTTTGGCAGAAACCCGAAGTATACATAGCAAGACCTTACTATGTCTAGGCAATTCTGATTCTGTATCATAGCTCAGACAAATCATCTCCCTCATCACACCAATTTGCCCACCCAGCACCTCTGACAGTGCATTCCTTACAGAATCCTTAAAGTCTGCCATCTCTCTGCACTACCACAAAATATGTTCCCAATTACTTCTTTCTTCCCTGTCATACTGCCAACATTTTCTGTCTACCCGAGGAAAAATTCTCTGGAGTCTACTTGGGGTATTAAAATATCTATGTAAACATTTCCAAGCAAAATCCTAAATCTTCTAGATTTTTTTGCATATTCAGGAGCATACATATACCCTCCCATTGTTTCTTGTGAATTTATTATCCAATCTCTCTTCCCAATCCTTTCTAACCTCTTCTGATTGATCCTTATAGTTATCTTGCAATATTTTATATGCTCTACTAATTATTCCCTTTTTAATGGCAACTTCATTTCTAGATTCTAAAAACATTTTTAATGACAGCTTCATTTCTAGATTCTAAAAACAGTATCACTGCTGGTCTTTTGTTTAGGACCGTCTATTTCTTTCTCTTTGCCTATACTTTGATATCAGTCCTTGATAGAGAAGGCAATCTCTAACCTGCAGTCCAAATAAATTCTTAGTGTCTTCCCATTCTATTATCATTTCCTCAAGTTACTTGCTCCTAGTACCTTGGCTCCTTTCCCAGTTTTCTCCAATAAATTCCAGCCACTTCTTCCCTATTGTCTATATCCCTAATTGCAGTCATCCCTATCAACAGAATCTCCTTTCTCCATTCCAGTGTTGGCTTAGTTCTTAGGATACTTTCTACTACTTATTTATTTATTTATATTTGTTGACCGGGAGTGTCCGACTGGTCGTAGGTCCATTTTCAGTGGAGGCCCGGGGAGAAAAGCTCCACAGTTAAAATAAACAGACAGTAGTTACATTGGATTACATAGCGATTAACAATTTACATAGCCATTACTTACAACATATTTACAGATGAAGAACATAGTACATCAGTAGACAAGTAGAATCTTTATCTGTGAAGTACATAACAGACATTAACAAATGTTACAATAAGAAGTTCCTGCTGTATAATAAGTACTAGGCTTATGAGCATCTGAGCTTGCTGTAATCAAGGTAGTTAGTGGAGTGGAGTGGAAAGAAAGGTAGTGGTTGGATGGGGTGGGTGATATTAGAGTGGGAGTTGCAAGGGCATTGCCAGCATGTTTTTAGGTGCACTTTTAGTAATGTTTTGAAGTGGGTGCATGATGGTATGGAGGTAATTGTGGGTGGGAGGGAGTTCCATAATTTGGCTATGGTGCAAGAGAATAGTGCTTCACCAGCAGTTACTGGCTTTAGTGATCTGCAAGTGATTTATGTTGCTCGATCTTAGTGGTCTGGTGGTGCGATAGGGTTGGAGTAGATTCTGGAGGGATGGGACATTTAGTGGATGGTTAACTAGTTTGTGGGTGAGTGAGAGTTGATACCATTGAAGGAGGTGAGGGAGTTCAAGCCAGCCCAGTTCAGCATGTGAGAGACAGTGGTGACTATGGTAGGATGCCCCTGTGGCGAATTTGGCGATTTTGTTGTAGCAGGTCTCTAGCTTGTTTAGATCGCATTGCCTTAGGTTGGTATATATTGGAGAAGCATAAAGTAGGGTGGAGATAAGGTGGGAATTTGCTATTGAAATCTTTGCTGCTTTGGTGAGAAGTTGCTTATTTCTGTATAACGCTCCTAGTTTTTTGTGGGCTTTTTTTATGGTCATGGATATGTGAATGTCAAATCCTAGTTTATTGTCTATTTCCACTCCTAGCAATTTGGTGTGTTCAGTTGGGTATATAGTGGTGTTGTCTTTTGCTGTGATGTTAAAGTGAGAGTTGTTTTGAGTATGTTTGGTGGGTTGGAAGATGAGTAGTTTTGTTTGGGTTGAGTATTAATTGGGCATCAGATAACGAAGTTTCAACAGAGGAAAAGGCGTCCTGTGTGACTTTTTGCAGTTTGGGTAGGGACTGGGGTGAGCAGATGATGGTTGAGTCATCTGCGTATTGTATGAGTGTGCCATGTTTGGTGGCAGAGGCTAGATTATTGGCGAAAACAGAGAAGAGTAGGGGTCCAAGGATGGATCCTTGGGGATCCCCTATGGAGACAGGTAGTTGGGGAGATATGTCATTCTGCCATACAATGGATTGTTGGCGGTCAGACAGGTAACTCTGAAACCAGTTGGTGACCGATTGTGAGAAGGATAGGTTATTGAGGACAGAGATAAGTTGTTTGTGTGGGACCATGTCAAATGCTTTAGATAGGTCTAGGAAAGTAGCAGAGGAGAGATAGCCATTGTTTTTATGCTGAAGGATAGTGTTAGTAAAGGAGAGTAAGGCAGTGGTGGTGCTATGGTTTGGTTGGAAACCATGCTGAGTATTGGAAAGGAGGTTGTTAGTAAGGAGGTAGTCTGAGACCTGAGAGTGTATGCATCTCTCTAGTATTTTGGAGAGTGGAGAGAGAATAGCTATGGGGCGGTAATTGGTTAGTTCTGTGAAGGGTCCGCTTTTGTGGAGGGGAATTAGATGTGATACTTTCTACAGTGTGGGAATGTAACTTTCTGACAGAGATTGGTTAATCAAGATGGATACTGGGTAGGCCAAAGCATCAGCTGCGATTTGTAGGTATTCACTTGGGAGGTTGTCTGCTGCTAATTTGGTGGGCTTAAGTTTAGTTAAGAGTTTTTTTTATGTTGGAGGTAGGTACAGGAGAAAAAGAGAAGGCAGTGGGGAGATTACTAGTTGATAGTGTGGGTTGGAGGGGAGGTGGGTTGTGTTGTTTAGCTAGTGATAGTATGGTTTGTGTGAAGTGTGTGTTGAATGAGGTAGCAATATTTTCTGAGGAGTGAGGGATGTTAGGAAGAGGGGTACTGACTTTACCTGGGTGGAGGATGGAGTTTATGGAGGACCAGAATTGTTTGGGGCTGTGTTGGGAGGAGTCTAGGGCAGACTGGTAGTATTGGAATTTGTCCTGTTTTATTAGCTTTTTGACTCTATTGTGTAGTTCTAGGAATTTCTGTCTAGTTGAGGGGGTTTTGGTTTTGCGCCAGTGCTCCCAGGCTTTAGCCCTGTTTTTCATTTCTGACTTAGTGGTTTTCTGTAGCCATGGGGAGGGTTGTGCTTTGATTCTGGAAAGTCTTATGGGGGCATGGTAATTAAGGATGCTCAGGAAGGTAGTATTAAAAAATTCAACTGTGTCATCAAGACTGAGGTACTTTAGAGGATGCCAGTTACATTCTTTGAGGGATGAGATGAATGTGAGTGGGTTAAAGTTTAGTTTTTTACGTATTTGATGGTAGATGACAGGTTTAGCTTGGTATAGGTATTTTTTGAGTAGGAATGTTGGGGAGTGATCACTGAGGCTATCTGATAAGCTGCCTGTTATATATGACTGGGGGTTCTTACTGACTAGTATCCATTCCAGGGTAGTGTGCTTGCTGGAGTTTTTATTTATCCTGGTTGGCGACTGGACTAGTTGGGTGAAGCCATGAAGGTTTACATGATGGGTTGGATGGTTGCCAGAACAGGATTGCCAGTCAATATTGAAATCACCTAAAATGATAGTTTCTTGGGGGAGATGGTGGGTAGACCAGCTGAGGAGGTTTTCTAGTGGAGGGATGTTTTGGTCAGTTGGGAAGTAGCATCCAATTATGTTGATGGTTTTGTTTTGGTTTATGTTGAGGTTGGTATATATTATTTCTTCATTGTCTATTTGTAGAGCTGATGATTTTAAGATCTGGATGTTTAGATGCTGTTTAAATATTATAGCTACATTGCCTTCTTTCTTGTTTAGCCGGTCTACTCTTAGTATGCCATAACCTGTAGGGAGTATTTGCTCACTGGTAATGTGAGGTTTTAGCCAGGTTTCTGTCAGGATGACTATATCTGGGGAGTACAAGTTTATGGTGGCATGGAGTTCATGGACTTTGTTGGATATACTTCTAATATTTAGGCTTAGTAGAAGGAAGTCACTTGGCTTTCTATTGGCTGTAATATGGGAGATGTTGTGGTGTCTAGCCTGATTATGAGGATTGGGGTTAGAAATGGTAGTGCCAGGGTTGGGGTGGATGTCTCCACTTAGGGCTAGTTTTGTTATGCATGAGGTTATTAGTTTTCTCAGTTTTTGAATGTGTTTGTTTATAAGGGAAACTTTATGATTGTGCTCTGTGGGTAATAGGTATGGTGGGAGGGTTACTATGTTAAGTTGTAAGGATGCTTTATGTTTGAGTAATATAGTTGGCAGAATATGTGGGGGGTACATAGGGATGGTTCTTGAGTTGGTGGGAGGGGAGCTGAGTGAGGTTGAGACATGAGTGGTGGTGTGAGTAGTAGTACAGTGGTAGTGGTTGAGTGGGGGAATGATGAAGCTTTGGTAGGATGTAAGATATGCAAGGAGAGTGCATGCAGTGAGCATAGGTAAGGTATGCTTGTACATATTAGTTGAGGAGGTGTGATAGTAGTGGGAAGATGGAGGAGGTAGTGTTACGTTAGCAATGTGGTTGGCTATTGGAAAGATGGGAGGGGTTTGTGAATGTAATAAAGGTGGGACCACTGGGGGCGGGAGGAAATAGGGGGCGGGGTGGGGAGTGAAGCGGGTAGAGACCCTGTTAGTTGCTCTTATGAGGGGGCTGGAAATAATCAGGTAACAGAGTTAACTGATAAATGAACATATGATAGTGACAAGGGTGGTTGTAGTTTTAAAAATGGTGCCTGCCATAGGTAATATTTATTAACTTTGGGATTGTCTTAAGGTAATAAACAGGGAAGGGGGAGGGGAGAACAAGGGTGTGAGCAGACAGTTATCTCTACTACGTTATAGATATAATATTCTGCATAATTATAGTTATTCTCCTTAAAGGACCGTATCCACAATCCCAGTCCCACCTTATTTCTTGAGCTTCCTCCCTGTTTCATCGGTCTCCTTTTCCACTTTGAATTATACTTTTCTGCTTGTGCTGTGTATAGCAGCCTTAACTGTGAAGCTTGGAAATTCCTCTTCAAATGGGGTAATCCCAATCCTCCCTGTTCTACTGGATGAATCCGCTCATCCCACTTGACTCTTGCCCTCTTCCCCTCCCAGATAAAATCCTTCAGCTATTTATTAATTGCTATCCACAACCTCTCCTCTGTGCCTGACCTGTGTATAACACTAATGGGACTAAAAACATTTTAACTGTTTGTATCTTACTATCCATATCCATATAACAAAGCTTCCATTTTCTCATTTTTTGTATTATCATTTGTTTAGTCTCTTCCCACGTATCCTTAGCTGCCACACCAGAATCATTTTTAATCCATACTCCTAAATACATTCTTTCATGTCCCCATAAATATGGATATTGCTGAACCAGTTCATATGTGGATACATAATTTCCAGCTATTACCTTTGCTTTAGCTTCACTAATTTTGTATTCTCATAAGACTTGAATCTGTCTCAAAATGTTTCACAACACTGTAATGTCTTTTTCTTGTTTTGTCAGGTATAAAATGATATCATCTGCAAATAGAGCAAGCTTTTCTTGACTACCATACCAATTATATCCTTGAATTTCTGAGTCCCTTATTTTCTTTGACAATGGTTCTAAATATAATGCAAATAACAAAGGGGAAAGAATACAACCCTGCCTGGTTCCTTTGCTCAAGCAGAAATTATCAAAGAGGACCCCATCCACTTTAAATTTCACCTCTGATCCCTCATATATCCCCTAATCAACCTTATATTATTTTCATGAAATGCAAATGCTTCCATTGCCATGCTCATAAAGTCCCAACTTACTCTGATGTAACTGACTCTCATATGTTTGCTCTGCATCAAGACCCACCAACAACAATGGTAATTTCTTTTTAATGTTGTCAGAAGTTTGCTCCCCTCGTACTTTTGCCATTCTTTTAACCATTCTAGACATGAGCGTCCTCCTGCTCAATCTTGGGCAGGTCTGTAGTATCTCACCAATCATCCACTTTTCTTTCCATTCTTATTTGCCCCCCTTTCTCC
The DNA here is from genome assembly GCF_019279795.1 of Protopterus annectens. Classification (NCBI taxonomy): domain Eukaryota; kingdom Metazoa; phylum Chordata; order Ceratodontiformes; family Protopteridae; genus Protopterus; species Protopterus annectens. Next base: position 511,658,276 of record NC_056730.1, on the reverse strand, counting down.
TTGTATAATTCTTCATAGTATCTTTTGAACTTTTCTAAGATGTCTTTGAGCCTTCTCATCTTTGTCCCAGTCACCTGATCCTTTATTTAAATACTGCCTTCTCCACCTCCTGTTCTCTATACCTAAGTACCAATGTGTGTAAGGATTGGGAATTCACAATATGGTAGACTGGTTCTACTTTTGCAAGTCTGAACTGCAACCTCTTATCTATTTTCTCTTTCAGAATTTTTTTTATGTTGCTTCTCTATTCCTTTCTCTGTCTCCCCAGTGGCTTTTTCTTGTTTGCAACTCTTCCAGCTCTTGCTCTAAGGCCTTCACCTTCCTCTTTGATGTCTTCCCGTTAACTCTTGTGTGACTGTCCCCTTCTCTAGCACATTATTTTTAGATTGATGTCTGCCTTCTCCTGCCCATGTGGTTATTCCCTGAAAGAAAATCTCCCTCATCATTACTTTCACTCATAGTTTCTCCTTTTGGTTACTTAATTTATGTTCTGGGAATCTCCAGTGCATGAGTTTTGTTACAGATACCTTGTAAAGTGATGATCTTATTCCATAAACAATTTTAATTACAATGGAAAGGGTTACATCATATGTTTCCTATTTTGTTTTGATGCTTGAGTTATTATGGACTTACTGATTGAACATTTACTTGGCTGATCGTTGTGTTTTTATATGCGACCTCAGAGGATACATGCCAAAATAGATTTTTTTTAGCGCAACAATTTTTTATGAAAATGGGAGCACATGTAATATACAAATGATTGCCTCTGTTATCTACTGGTTACATGAAGTACTGAATCTGATTGGCTATATATTGCAGAAAGCACAAATCAATGGGTTGAATGCAGCTGATTGATGTTGATTTCTCGGTCTGCACATCCATTGGTTTTCTTGATGCGTCAGCTCTGATTGGTGATAGCGCTTTGAGCAATGACTCTATTGGATTTCAGTTTAATAGATTCTATTGGTCGAGCCTTCATATGCATGAACTTTTAATGGAATATACTGATAGGTCACATCGTCTGAGTAACAAACTCATTGTTTTTTAGAATTATTGGATCTGATTGGCCTTAAGATAGAATTCAAAGGCGAATTGGATAATATACCTTGAATTTAAGAATTTCTATTGGCTCTTTACTCAATGAATTTTGTGAATTATAATTAGTGGGGTGTGCATATCGATTCTATATTACGACGTCAAAATGTCATAATATTGAACACCTAAACATCGAACCGTATTCATCTAAATGCATTTACGTGAAATGAATACTTCCAGGGCAAAGATGTAGTCGGCTAACTACACAGTGTTGCCCTTTTCTCCACTGTATGCGATCTCGGAGTTGGTATATTTAGTTAGGGAGGGTGTGGGGGGCACAACCCCCACATTGGGGGGTGTAAGGTTGTTTTAGGTTAGGTTAGTTATGTGGGATTGCGGGGCAAGTGTTTTTTTTTGCACTGTAAGTATTCATCAATTAGTGTAAATGCATTTTGGTGAATACGGGTCGGTGTTTAGGTGTTCAATATTACGATGTTTCGATGTTGTAATATAGATGCTGAATACCTTGATGATGCATGTGTGGTTGTTATTCTCTATTTTAATGAATGGTTATTACTGTATTTCCTGAGCTGATGAAGTCAGTAACACAAAAGTGCTTATCCTTTTTTGTTTTTTATGTTATACAGAAAGTCTTTTATTAAATTCATTGTATTTTATGTACTTGGTCATGTTAATTGGTTTTCATTTTACTTATTTTGCTTGGTGCTGCTTTGGAAATCGATTATTTTTAGCTGCTGCTGTGTGTATTTACTTGGCATGGTTAATTACCAAAGGTTCCTCAGAAAATGAATTTGTTCAATCAGCATAAGGTGAGAATGGTACATTCCAACTCAGAGCAATTGAAACTAACAGCCTGGATGATTATATCTTGATATTTTTTGGGCACATGTTCCATGAGGATGTGCAGCAGGTATTTAAGGAGGCAAGAAAACCTGCAGCTAGAATATGTTTATAAGTGGAACAGGTTTTCTAGGTGGTGCCTAGCCAATAATAGAGGTCCCAAAAGAGGTTCAACCCCTCTGGTTTTAAAAATGCTTGTGTAAGCTACTTAGAGATGATTTATCATATGCTTCTATCAAAGTGCATCTTGCAGCAATCTCAACTTGTCTGTCCATGGATTCCCTTCTTTTTTCTCTTTTTGTGGTCAAACAGTTTATGAAAGGAGTGTTGCATATGAGACTCCTTTAAAAGCAGTATTCTATCCTCACACATGATGCTGCCACAATATAAAAAAAAATGATAGATTTCAACAATTGGCTCAGCTTCTGCTGTCATTTCAAGGGGATCCAGAATCTGTAAGCCTGGGAGGATATGGTAGACAGACCTCGCTGATTTGCTAGAGATGGTCTGCACTTGTCACCCCTAGGCTTTTGGATACTGACAAAGGCCCTTGCCCCCCCAATAGTGCCTTTTTTAGGCAATGTCAAAACAACAAATTTTTCAAAGTAACAAAATCTAATCAAGATGAACTCAGGGTCATGTTGCTTAATGCCAGGATTTTAAACATGAAACTGCACTCCTTGGAAGCACTCCTTACCTTTGAGAATGCTGACATCTGTGCAGTTACCAAGACGTGCTTCAAGGCCACTGATAGCACCCTGGATATACAAAGACTAAAATGCCTTCCACATGTTCAGACCTCAAAATGTGCATGAAGGAACCAGAGGTGGAGGTGTATCCATCTTCATTAAAGCCAAATACATATTAAGACTGGTCAGACAACATGAATTTCTTGAACTACTCTATGTCCAATTAACTATTGGGAAAGTACCATACCACATCATTGCTAGCTATAAATCCTCCACCATGAACCAGGATAAGCACACCACCTGCCTCGATTTACAGGAATCCCTCACCATACAGCCCAACACCTTAGTCATAGGAGATTTCAGCTATCCTTCCAGAGACTGAGGGACATACACAAGCTAAAACACACTTGCCCAGAGGTTCCTGGACTTTGCTAACACAAATGCTCTGGAACAGATAGTCTGCACCCTTACTAGGGGCTGTAATGTTCTGGACATAGTACACCAACATGGGCGGGTCACTGTACTTCCCCATGTGTGATGCCCTCCCTGGTTAAGTCAGACTACAAATCAGTCTCATTTTATGTAACTACTGGAACTGACACCCTCACAGGAACAAAAACTATAAAAAACTTTACCAAAGCTAACTACAGCCTACTAGGCGATGGTATGAAAAGCTTCATACCACCCACAATCGCAGACATTAATAATCACTATGCAGAAGTGCACGTAAATACCCTGTACAAACACGTAAGCGACTGCATAAACTCTGCTGTACCTGACCAGATCAAAACCAGGTCTTCCTGTAAAAACAAGCCATGTTGGTGGACTTCACTTATAAACAGATTATATAAAAAGAGGAAAAGACTGTTGTCCAAAAGCAAGAGGGACATCACTCTGCATACCAAGAGTTCCCTCCTAAGCCTAAAAAAGAAAATCAGAAATCTTGTAAAGTCTTCTAAAGCAAATTACTAAACTAAAATCACATCCCCAGCCAGGGATAATCATAAGGTGTTATTTAACTACATCTGAAGTCTAAAAGGGAATGTCCAGCTATGTGCCAAACTGGTTGTAGACGGGATCACTCATACTACATTGGAAGATATCACCAACCTGCTAGCTGACAGATGCAGTGTAAACTTTACCCCCCTATACCCACCTGTCATATCCCAAAGCATACCTGACACCAACTGTCTGCCTAGTATCTTTAGAGAACAGGTCTCTGCACTCAACAAGGCTAAAAACATGGCCTCAATGGGACCAGATAATATCCAAGGTTGTTTACTAAACAATCTAAAACAAAAACCTAGTAGACCCACATGCCATTCGCTTTAGTCATAGCTTGAGAACTGGCTATGTTCCTGCATAATGGAGAACAGCAACAGTAATCCTCCTGCACAAAGGGGGTGGGGGGGCATCAGCTGACCCTGGGAACTACAGACCCACAAGTCTAATCAGCCTCATCTGCAAGGCCATGGAAAGAATTATCATGGACCTTATCAAGAAGGACATAGGAGACCTCCAAACACTGGACCCATCCCAGTTCTCGACCTTGCCAAGGCTTTCAACACAATTTTCTACTTTGGGATCATTGAGAAACTCTCCCAGATAGGGATTAACCCTTACATTTCTAGATGGGCAGCCAATTGGCTTACTGACAGAACACATTCTGTCAAAATTGGTGACTCCACCTCCACCAGTAGACCCATAAACAGTACCACAGGGGTCTGTGCTGGGCCCCTTACTGTTTGACATCTATTTCTCAGAAGTCCTGGCCAAAGCAGATGGCCTTTGGCTCACCAAGTTCACTGATGATTGCAAATTGGGAACAATCACTGAGTCCCGCAACGATGTCAACATATTACAAGAAGGGATAACACAAACAAATGATTGGTGCCAAAGCCATGGTCTAAAACTAAATACAAAAAATGCATTATTATTCACTTTGGCAAAAATGGAATTCCCAACAAATTACAATATTGGTAGCACCCTGCTGAGCTCCTACCCAGTGGTGCGAGACTTGGGAACACAGGTTGATAGCAATCTGAACTTTGACCACCAAGTTTTCACAGTGGTAAGGAAAGCCTTCTACATAGCACACTTCATAAGCAAGGGCATAGCATCCAGTTCAAGGGATGTTATAACTCCACTGTACATGACACTTAGCAGACCACTAATAGAGCATAATGTACCCTTTTCATGTGCATCAACAGACACCTGCAGAAGCTGGAAAGATCTCAAAGGTTTCCCACTAAGAAAATACAGGGACTCCAAACCATAACCTATATGGACAGGCTGAAAGCTCTGTAACTTTACTCTGTATCTTATAGGCTGCTGAGAGGTGAACTGTGCCAGGCCTATAGGGCAATCTCCAACCCTGCCATAATAGAAATCCTGTACATCCGCAAGTCAAATGGCACAAGAGTCACTTGCTCTAGGGATCTCAACTTAGCTTGTGACATTAACAGAACATGCTGGTGAGACAGATATGTCCCAGAAACTGCTGGCTGCTTCTCTGGGATATACATCCTATTCATGAAAAACAGAGCTGCTCACTGGCCCTTTTCAAACACAACCTAGATAACTGGATGGGAGACTGCAAACTCACCCATGGGTTGGCACCCATGTCTCTCAAGGACAGGGGTAGCTGGTGTTGATCACAAACCCACTTTGTTCATAAATTCATTCTAAGAGTTACCCAAAAAGAACAAATGTGGATACTTGGGATTAACATGGCTAGGCTTGTAAAGGCTCTCTGGCTGCTAGCCCTTTAACCTCCTATGAACCTAGGAACCTATGGAATTATTCACAGAGATCCTTTACAACTATGCAAATGGCTGTATAGAGGCTGTTGTACCTACTAGAAATGAGCTCAAAACAAACCACACTGGTTGAATCCTAACCTTAATAGGGTACACAACAAAAGGAAAAAAAGGTCATGGATAAAATCAGGAAGAGCAACTCCCATAATGAAGAACGCTCTCTAATTAGATTAAACAAGAAACTAAGAGGGCTAATTAAGTCCAACAAGGCCAATTACAAGGTCAATATAGCCTCACAGGCTAAAGACAACCACAAGGCCTTCTATAGCTATGTCCAAAACCTCAAAGGCAGCACACATCAGTTTGCCAAACTGATGGTCAATGGTGCCACCTTCACTGAGCAGAGTGACATAGCAAGTTTGAATATATTATATATATATTATATAATATATATAATTATACTACTGAGTCTGAGAATGACATTCAGGCATACCCTCCTCTTCCTTTACCACAGGAACCAGAAGTTCCTCAGCAACGTTTTTGTAACAATGGGGAAGGTACAACTGATAACAACAGAAAGAAGAGGGGAGCCTACAATGCATCGACAATGTATGAAGGACATTCTAAACCTTTGCATAAATGAGGTAGATGACAATGATTTTAATGTGTGTAATAATACATGTGTTGTTAATATATATATATATATATATATATATATATATATATATATATATATATATATATATACAGGGGAAGTTGTATTTCATTTTTGTCACTCTTTGAAGGCTGTGTTTGGCTGAGGCGCTAAGTGCAACAAAATCTGATTTTGGATCTGTATTGTTGTTTTCTTTCTTCTACATCCTTGTGGTTTTGCTGACATAGCAAGTCTGCTGGCTAATTCATCTCAAACTTCATCTCCCACTCATCACTGCCTCCTCCCATGAAATACCTAGTAGCATAACCCTCACAACTCTTTGCAGGGAGCAAGTCCTGCTGGTGCTTGTGAAGGCCAAAAACACTGCCTCAGTGGGCCCCGACAATATCCTAGAATGCCTTCTAAATAGCTTGAAACATGACCTATAAGGACCACTTGTATCACTTTTCAACTATAGCCTCAGACAAGGCTTTGTACCATGAGAATGGAGGACTGCAACATTTATCCTACTATATGAAGGTGGACCAGCAAACGAACCCAGAAATTGCAGACCTATTAGTCTGACTAGTCTAATTTGCAAAACCATGGAAAGAATTATCATGGACATGATCAGCAAAGACATAGGTAACCTTCAGACACTGGACCCAAAACAGTCTGGCTTTGTCAAGGGAAGGTCATGCCTACTAAACCTGGTGGACTTCTATGAGAAGTTCACCCAGACAATGAATGAGGGAAAAAAGGGTGCATACCTCCTACGTAGACCTGGCTAAGATGTTCGATATAATACCCCACCTAGGTATAGTTGGCAAACTCACTGTGAACTAGGCATAAACCCTTATATAGCTTGCTGGATTGCCAGTTGGCTCACAGACAGGACTTAGGAAATCAGGACTGGAGAGACCACCTCCACTAAGAGACCTGTCACCAGCTGGGTACATCAGGGCTCAATGCTGGTACTGTTCCTATTTGGCATTTACTTCTTGGAGGTAAAAGCTAATGCTAAGGGCCTTTGGATGGCCAAATTCACAGATGACTGCAAATTGGGAGCTATTGTAGATTCCTCCCATGACACAAACATCTTATAAGAGGGTCTAACATAGACTAGTGCCAAAGTCACAGATTAAAACTCAGTGCCTAGAAATGCATTATAGTGCCTTTTGGGAAAACTGCCATCCAGGCTAATTATTCCATCAATAAAATTCTCTTGAGAGTTGACACAGTAGTCAGGGATCTGGGAACATATGTAGACAGTAATCTGGCCTTTGAGTAACATGTGGCCAAGGTAGTAAGAAAATCATTCTATGTCATCCAACTTATAAGTAAGGGCATGGCATTCAGGTCCAAGGAAGTCATAGTGCCACTTTATTTGGCCCTTATCAGAGCCATCATTGAGTATAATGCTCCCTTTGGCATGTATCTGACCAGATATATTTAACAGTTAAAATGCTCACAAAGGTTCCTTACCAGGAGAATCCAGGGTATAAACACATTGTCCTATATGGAGTATCTTAAAGCCCTATCTCTATATATCTGGTCTCTTACATGTTACTGAAAGGCGATCTATGTCTGGCATACAAGGCATCCTTGGATCCAGTTCTGATGGACCTTCTGCACATTTGCAAAATGAACAGCATCAGAACCACTAGATCCAAGGATTTAACTTTTGCTTGTGACATAAATAAGACAGGGAAGACAGATATGTTTCTCAGAGGATTCCCATGTTCTGGAAAAGGGTCCTCATCCATGTGAATCAGAGTCCATCTCTAACCATATTTAAGTGCAACTTTGACCAATGGAGTCTATATTAGAACACTGAACTTTCAAAATTTCAAGTGATTTAATATCGACCTGTTTTCAGCGAACGCTGAAAATATCAAAGATACAGAAAACCAAATTTTTTCCTAGGGAAAGAATTTGGTTGTCCGTTTCTGTTGCTTCGGTATTTTCAGCACTGTGGTGGAAAGTTACAAGTCGGGTTCAGATAAGTGTGCGATTGTGTGGACGCGAGGGTTATGGCAGGGTAGGTGAGTTAGGGTTAGGGCGTGGGTGAGGTGACTGTGTGATAGTGACGGACCTTAGGGTTAGGGTTTGGGTTAAGGTAAGTGGATAGTTAGTGGTGTATGTATAGTTTAGTGTAGGGCTAGGTGTAAGAGTTTAGGTGTATGTGTGTGGATTGCTGTTTGTTTGGTGTGCTTGTGTTGTGTGTATGTGTTTTGGAACAGCAAACTTTTTCCCTAGGAAAAATTTGCTGTTCTGTATGTTCAATGTTTTAAATTTTCGATTAATAGAGTTCGATATTAGAGCACTCGAAATTTTGAAAGTTCGGTGTTCTAATATAGACTCGACCAATGGATGGGGAAATAAGAAATTCATCCCGGGTCTGACTCACATGTGTCTGATAGAGGCAGACAGTAATGCCCAAACTGTTTTTGCCTTGGTAGTACAAAAAATAAATCTGAAAAGTCATCCAAAAACATTGTAAAAATTTACAGAAGAATTTCAATATGAAACTCCTGCTAATTGGTGGAATACAATACAAAATGACAGTGCTGTCTAAATTATGTGAAAATTACAAATTTGGTGAACGGCTTTTAGATGAACTGAGTTACAGATTTACACCTAGTGTATGTTAACAAAACATACAAAAGAGAGTTTTGTGAGTCTTTTTGGAAGTTCAGTCTTCTTAATTATACTGAATTCACTTTCAAATTGGCAAGAGATTATTTACAGAGTTGGTGCTAGTAGTGATGTTTGCAAGGAATGGAATTGCCTACAGTTAAGATCAGAGAGATCTGAGATGTTTGTGAATCAAAATTCTATAAACATCTTACCTTCAGAGAAACCCCCAATTGTGAAAGATGTTGATTGACCATTTGTGGAAAGATTTGAGAAGATTGTTAAAGAGGTGTGTACCCATGACATGCCCTTACAACACAAGATAGATAATTTTCTTATCCCATCTCAAAATGTAACACATGTAGCCACCAGTGGTACAACTGCAATGCAACTCTTCAACAGAAACTTAATTTCAGATAGATCATAGTGAAATTAGATGCATGCAAGCAATGTCACAACAAAAACGTCAGCAGTATAAATGAAAGTCAAATGGGAAGCTGTATCAACGGTCAGAAAGAGCTGGCCGAGACTATAGGACTGGCAAATGTGACAAACTGTTTCAAAGACTGGGCCCCAAGGTTACATTTTTGTGTAAATCTGATGCATGGAGAAGAGATTTAAACTAGTTAAAGGAGAACAGCACCCAAAAACTGAAAATAAATAAATAAATAAGACATATGTTTTTTAAGCAAATGTTATCTGTCAAATGGAGCTCTGCTACCACCCCCGAATGCCCTATACAGATGGGAGTACCCCAAGGGTCAATTCTAGGACCACTCCTATTTAATATTTTTACTAATCAACTATCTACCTCTACCCCACACTCATCACTGGTCCAGAATGCAGATGACTCCACAGTCATCGCCATTGCTGACTCCCTTCTCAAACTCCATACTACAACACAGAACTCCTTCTTGTCTGTTTAAAACTGGCTCAGCCACACCAAACTACTAGGAGTCATTATTGATGACCAGCTAAAATTTGACCTGCATGTCCTAAGTAACATTAAGAAAACCAATTAAAAACTCAGTCTCCTTTATAGAAATAAAAACTTCCTCTCAAGCAAAGCTGAAACAGCTCGGTCGCATGCCTACCTACTATCAACCCTTCTCTATGGCTACCAAATTCTCACCAATTTACAGGCCACACTTACATCTAAACTAGAATCCAATTACAACAAGGTAGCTGTTAGAAAAATGTGTATTTGAATACATGAGAAATGCTATTTTAAAAGCAAAGTAGTATATAATGCATTTTATTCTATTAATCATATAGTAGTAACATTAATTCATGTCTAAATATGAAGTAGTTTTGAAACTGCAGTGTGGCTTGAAGCAAAAGCTGATCCCTGACCCTGACAGAATGCTAGCTTAGCAAGTTTTAATGTTTATGCTTTTCACAAGTGATTATCTGCTGGGTCAGGAAATTAAATGTGTGAAATAATAATCTTCTGCTCTTCCTGTTAGAATGAGATGGCCTTGTATATGTGTTACTTAGATACCACGCAGCTGTGTGAGAAAGTGTAACAGAACAAAGACATGCATTAAAAGACTGAAGCTGCTATTGTATTCGAACTGATATGAAACCTTAAATAAATAACTTTACAGAAAGACATTATGACTGACTAGCTGGATAGCAAGGCCGTATTGTATCTAAAGGAAAAGTTTTTTTAAATGTACTGCATCAGCATTATTAGATGAATAGAATACTGTTAGTAAAAGTGATGAAGATGCCTTGTGACTAACCACGTCAGTAAGGTGGGCATAACTTGAATGCAAACACTATAAAATATTCTGTACTTCCTGCATCATGTCAGACAAAATTCTGTACCTGTATGGTTTTCTGCCTACTGGTGTACACTAGTAAACATTTGAATCTGAACCTCCTGTGTATTGAATTCTGATTTTTTATTTAACAGTTTGGTCCTTTCAAGACAGAATTCCCTTGGTAAGCTGCAGATCAGAGCGTATCAGTGGTCGAATACTGCGCAGGAGAAGTTACCGAAATGGTTCTTCTTGAGTGAAAAGACCTCCGACTGAATTGTCGTGTGTAAAGAGGCTGGCCACTTTCTGATCTGTGGCCGAAGAGCAGAATTTGAACGTTTTTCAAAACCAGGAGGCTCAGGTAGGAGGAATTTGCCTTTTTTCTGTTTTAAGATCAAGGACTAGGTTACAGTATATTGTTGTCAAGATTTGTTTTGCAGATCAGGGACAAAAGGAAGTACTGTATATTTGGTCATAGATCAGGGTAACAGAATAAGGTAGACAGTTATTCTAGATAAACTGTAAACAGGAACTAAGAATTTGATATCACGTGATAAAAAAGGGTTACGTAACATTTTCTTTGACATGGGTAATCAGTGCACTAAAACCTCGCGAGATCCGCCCCTAACCGAAGATGCAAAATACATGCAATTACAGCGTTCTGATAACGTTAGGTATTATACAAAATGGGTTAATAAATATGAATTTGATGGTAAACTAGATAAACCTTCACTGGTTAAACTCCTTAAACAGCTTAAATCTGATGCAGGAGGTCAGGCAAAAAAGCAACGCCAACTAGGCATTCCTCAAGCACACAGGTGGATTGAGGAAGCAAATCGTAGAGAACAGAAGCTTAAAAATTCAAAAACATTATTTTTAGACAAAGAGGATAATAACTTGGTAATAGCGACAGCTCCTCCTCCCTTACCCTTTTTAGGATATGAAGCGAGTGGACAGGCTGGTCCACCTCCATGTTATCCTGAAGTTTCAGTAAGACCACAACCATTTGTTAGAGATCCTATTGAGACTAGGTCCCGAACACGTAAAACACATAGGGACACAGAATCATACCAAATAGAGAGAAATCTACAGGATGAGAGTGAGGAAGAAATATGCCCACTTATAGAAGTTCCAAATCCTCAGGCAGGACAGGAAGGGCAGGATCCAACACTCTTAGTATATAGACCATGGACACCGGAAGACATCTGGAAGGCTACTGAGGGAATCCCCCATCCGAAAGTTAATTTTACGAAATTTTTAGAAGATTTAAAAGGCATGAGGTTAAGTTACCACTTGAATGCAGAAGAAGTAGAAAAAGTAGTAAGACAAATTATAGGTCCAGATTGGCACATGATTTGTGGCACCTGGAATCCTCGTAATGCAGAGCTTAGGCCACTCCCACATAGTGACGCAGAGTTAGACAACAGAGTAAAAGGTCTGACAGACCGAATTTCTGAGAAATGGAAACCTAGAGCAGACTGGACTTGCATTAATCAATGCATACAACAGGAAAATGAGACAATAGATGGATACTATGCTAGATTATTAGAATGTTTTAATAATCATAGCGGTATGTCGGTTCCTGAGAACCAAACAAATGATTCCCCGTATGAACAACAATTAAAAAATGCATTTTTGAAAGGTTGCATTGCACCTATTAGTAGCTTCATTACGAAGCATATGATAGATCATCAAACAGGGAGGCTACAAGCCTTACTCGAATATGCTAGACATGCTGAGAGACATTTTAATAGTAAAAAGAAAAAGAAGGCACAAGTCTTCACTGCTGAAGATGGAGCTGAAGTATTTGTATTACAGTCAGGTAAAAAGGGCAAGAAGAATGTCCAGGGAAACAAACAGTCTGACAAACGATCAGAAGATTTTGAAGAGAGGAAAAAGAGAGGTGAATGCTTTAAATGCGGGAAAAAAGGGCATCTAGCAAGGGATTGTAGGCAAAACAAGAAGGTAATTACAGAAGATAAAGGAGATGAGGACTGACTATATGATAGTGAGGATACATCAAGTGAAAGTCAGAAATCATCAGGAAAAGTTAATAAACAGAAAGCAAATGTAAATGTGATAGAAGGAGTAGAGGAAGTGCAAATAGATATGGAGGATGAAGAAAGTGAAATTTTGGACTTAGCATTATTGAGCTTAGAGCTCTACTTGGCAGATACGAAACCGGAAGTTACACTTCTGGTGGAGGGAAGGGAAGTCAAATTCCTGTGTGACTCAGGAGCGTCACGGACTTTGATACACCCCTCCAAGTTACCAGAACATTCAGAATCACCTGATTTTATACTAGTAAAAGCCGCAAATGGACAGCTATACAGGGAACCACTTTCCCATGATATAGCAATAACTGGCCCTGTTTCAGGTATGACCCAGAGAAGTAAAATAGTTGTGTCTGCAAAGTGTCCAGTAAACCTACTGGGCAGGGACCTTATGCAGATATTTGGCATAGCAGTAGTTCCAACTGTGCAAGGTATGGAGGCACAGAGACAAATGGATACCTTTGTAGTGCGAGCGGAGGGTGAAACCTTTTATTGGTACAGCCAGGACCTAGTCACGACTGGTCCAGGGGCAGTAACCGAGGAACTGATGAACGTAGCCATCAGTAAAGCCCCCTCCCTTGACACTGATTGACAGAATTTGTTACACTGTACTCTATACTACTGTACCACACCAGGACCTGATAGAGAGTATGAGCAAGAACTGTTTAGAAATCGTGCAACTAGATTGGTTTTGCGTACTCTGTACTGGGATGCTAAGGGGAACAGTGTAGTTAGCTGTTCATTACCTCAAGAATTCCTTGCATTGTATAGATCAAATCGGTTGCCACATGTCAGCTTGACAAAGAACAAAAGTGTTAAATGGGCAGATTTAGGAGAAAAAGTAACAAGATGGGAGAAACAGCCTGATTTAGAACTATCAGAACAAGGGATACAAAAACAAAAACTGAATTGGTTGACACAGACACATCCAGCTGTACACTTGCAATCTAGCGAGGACAGCTGATTAGCATTTTTATTAGAAGAAGAAGAAAAGACCTTATGTGAAATTCTGACAACTCTCTGGTCAACAGGCAAGTCAGATGTAGGACTTATTTGAACAGCAGGACCAGTTACAATAACCCCAAAGTCAGCTTTCAGACCACAGAAAAGACAATACCCTTTGAGAAAGGATGCAGAAATAGGAATTAAGCCTATAATAGCAGCATTAAGTACTGGTAGAATCTCCTGAGTCACCATGTAATACACCCCTATTTCCTGTTAAAAAAGCAAACGGAGAATGGCGGATGGTACAAGATTTACAAGCTGTAAATAATGCAGTAATACCTAGAGCACCTATGGTTCCAGACCCACATACTTTGTTAAATTATTTAGAACCGCAACAGAAGTATTTCTCTTTGGTAGATATTAGCAATGCTTTCTTTTCAATACCTATACATCCTGATAGTCAATATTGGTTTGCATTTACATTTCAGGGTAAAAGGTATAGGGATATTGTGAGAGCCCAACAATTTTTGCACAAGAAATGGCTAGCAACCTGGCAGGATTTACCCCAACAGGAGGTAGTCAAATTCTACTTTATGTAGATGACATCTTGCTAGCAGCCCCCACCCAGCAACAGTGCAGGGAGGATACAGTAGCATTATTGAAATTTTTAGCAATACAATGGCACAAAGTAAACAAAAATAAGTTACAACTTTGGAGAAAACAAGTTAGATACTTGGGATATGTAATATCCAATGAAGGTAGAATACTAGATGAGGAAAGAAAAACAGCGATTTTGCAAGCACCCAAACCAACAACCAAGAAAGAAATGATGTCTTTCTTAGGTACAACTAATTTTTGTCGGAGCTGGATACCAAATTATGCTTTGGAATCTGCTCCACTGACTGATTTGATATATAAGACACCAATGGCAGCACAAGATTTCTTACAATGGACAACTGAAGCAGAAACGGCTTTCTGCAGGTTGAAGCAGTTGATAGCTTCTTCATTAGTTTTAGGACTTCCAAATTATCACAAATGGTTCTTTCAGACCGTAGATTGTAAGCAAGGATATATGACGTCAGTATTGACGCAACAACAGGGGGACAAGCAACGCCCCATAACCTACTATTTATCACAGTTAGACCCAGTGGCGTGATCTTTGCCTCACTGTGTACAAGCAGTAGTTGCAGCCGCAATGGCAGTGCAGGCTTCAGCCTCAGTGGTGTTATTCCACCCTCTCACATTGAGAGTGCCTCATGCAGTTGCAATAATTTTACTGCAAGAGAAAGTGGCATACCTTTCTCCTGCTAGACATCTTTCATGTATGACTATAGTGCTGAGCCAACCTCATATGACAATTGAATGATGTACGACATTGAATCCATCAACATTACTTCCAACTCCTGTGGAGGGCACACCACACAACTGCCTGCAGGAAATTGAACAGTTAGCTTTACCTAGACAAGATCTTACAGATATGCCCTTGGATAATGCCGAGGTGACATATTACATGGACGGCTCATGCAGAAGGGGTCCTACAGGGAAGAATCTGGTGGGATATGCAGTAGTTACAGACACTGAAATTTTAGAAGCTCAATCCTTACCACACAACTTATCTACACAAGCAGCAGAGTTGATAGCTTTGACGAGAGCATGTACTTTAGCAAAAAACAAGTGTGTAAACATATATACTGACAGTCAGTATGCTTTTTCTACAGTACATGTATTTGCACAACAATGGAAAAATAGAGGAATGATAACATCTAGTGGAAAACCTATTAATCATGTGCAATTTATTTTGGAGTTATTAGAATCTATTCAGTTACCTACCAAAGTAGCTATTTGTAAATGTGTAGCTCATACAAAACAACAAGATAAGATTTCGAAAGGCAATGCACGAGCTGATGCAGCTGCAAAGCAAGCAGCCTCAGACTCAGAAACTTTACTTTGAATTACAACCCTCTGAGATTTTAGATTTAGACATGTTAAAAACAATGCAGACGCTTACTACAAAAGCAGAAAAACAAAAATGGGTAAAACGAGGTGCAATTCTTGAGAATGGACTGTACATTTCCAAAGAAAGAAAACCGATATTGCCGTCTAATTTATTTAGATATGCAGCTTTGTTGAGCCATGGGCAGTGCCATGTCTCAACAGGGGGGATGGTACAGTTAGTAAATCGAATATTCCAAACATACGGATACACAAACTACACAAAGAAATTTTGTGCAGCTTGTCATACTTGTAACAAGTACCATGCACAAGGAGCATTTAAAACCAAGCAAGGAAGTTTTCCTATACCACCATACCCATTCCATGCTATTTGTATGGATTTCATAGAATTGAATAAATGTGAAGGGAAGAAGTTTTGTTTAGTTATTATAGACATGTTTTCTAAATGGGTAGAAGCTTTTCCAACCAATAACCCGGGTGCAGCAACAGTGGCGAAAGCCCTGATAAAAGAAGTAATCCCTAGATTTGGCATTCCGAAGAGGATTTATAGTGACAATGGCACACATTTTGTGAATCAGATGATTCACCAGCTTGGGAGATTTTTTGGTATCTCCTTGAAGAACCATTGTGCTTACCACCCACAGTCAGCAGGACTGGTGGAAAGGTACAATGGTACCCTAAAGAACAAGTTAAGGAAGCTAGTAGAGGAGACCCAAAAGCATTGGATATACTGTCTGCCTTTAGCACTGCTGAGTATGAGAATGGTTCCAAATGCAAAGGGTTTGACTCCCTTTGAAATGATTTTTGGGAGAGCATATTATGTGACTCAGTGGAAAGCTCTCATGCCTGCAGAGCAGGAGGCTGACAGTTCATTAGCAGAATATATGAAGAAATTGTTAATGAATAAGTCTGTTTTGCAGTTTAACTCTCTTTCAGATAAGGAACAGACCAGACCGGTGGAAACAGTCGTGGGCCCTGGAAGTTGGGTGTGGCTGAAAGTGACGAAAAGGAAAAACTGGGTGAGTCCAAAGTGGGAAGGTCCGTACCAGGTTTTGTTGGCAACACCTACTGCAGTTAGAGTGGCCGAGAGGATGTCCTGGGTTCATTTGACGCATTGTAAACCAGTAAAGAACTTTCAACTTGATAAAAACTTTCAGACGGATATACAACCAGACTGAGATGGCCAAAAACAAAGCGAATAGAAGTTTAGATCAACCCCAGAGATGTTGCATAATCATTTTGTTGTGTGTACATTTATTAACTGTAATTGTGACAATTTTTCTCTTGCTGTGGTTCATCCTACACACAACCACACAAGTGAAAGTGGGAAGGTGTGATGAAACGTCTATAGACTGGCATCCAAATTTTAACACATACCTGGCCATGAAACGTGTGTATGCAGAGACTATGAACATTTCAAATTGCTGGGTTTGTACAGCTATATCAATAGCATATGGAGGACTGGTAATGTCCGCTGTCCCTTTGGGGATAAATGAGACTTGGGAGAATTTACTTTTTGACACAGGAACTGTGAGATCACAGGACAAAATAGCTTTATTTTTACCTGTCACACAAAAAGGAGTTGTATGTTTCTATAAAAATGACACTCTCCAGGTGGGCTGGAGCAATTGCAATATAACCATATCTTACCGATGTTATATTAAGAATAGTAATGGCAATACTTTTTGCAATACTAATTATGACTCATATTTAAACTCATTGAAAACAACTATGAGTGACATTCAAAAAAATCCAGTTTTGTTTAAACAATTGTCAGTTATAGATCAAAAAATGTTTCATGCAGGGCTGATGAGTATTAGTACTAAAGTAGAAAACTGTTATTTTATTTGTGGGAAAAAGGCATATTAATGGTTACCTCAGAATTGGTCCGGCAGTTGTTTTTTGGGTTACTTGGTTCCAGCAATAAGACATACTGCAGAATTACCTTTGGGTAAAATATGAAACGTAAGGGAAACAGCTCGAAAATCTGAAGGTCCAGTTAAGAAACCTGTGAATCCAGTTGGGAAGATCGAAGCTGGTTGGAAAGACCATAATTCAGTAAAAGATAAAAGTGAATTGACTCATATGGACTTGAGTGACAGTGTTATATCCTGGGCAGGAATACTCCCAGCTTATGGAGCAGTCAAATCGATCTGGGAGCTGAGGAAGTTGTCGAAACTTCTCGAAGTAATGAGTAATGCAACTTTTTCTGCCCTAGAATTGGTGACTGATGAACTGAATGCAATGAGAACTGTTGGGCTACAAAATCGGATGGCTCTTGACTTCACCCTAGCGGTGAGAGGTAATGCGTCTGCGCTTATCAAAGAAGAATGCTGTGCTTTTATCCCTGACAATCGCCACAAGATAAATAATCACCTAGAGGTAATTCAGCAAGTATCAGCCATGACTGAACCAGGCCCAAACCCACTGATGGACTTTTTCCAGAATCTGTTTGGGGGGTGGGGTTCCATCCTAATGAACATTCTAATTGCTATTTGTGTGGGTATACTCCTAATAGGGGCATGTGTTTGCTGTGGAATTCCCTGCATGAAAAGATTAATCAAAGATTTTGTTGATGTATCTGTTACTGAAACTTTCTACCAAGATATTGAAATTGAAAGATTGATTTCAGATGACGCTTTTTCTGAAGTATAGATTAAATGACTCACCTAGCTGAAAATCCTGAGCGGAAAAGGCTAGGAGATGAAATAACACTATGCATACTTCAAAATAGAATAAAAAGTATTAATAGGGGGAAAATGTTAGAAAAATGTGTATTTGAATACATGAGAAATGCTAGTTTAAAAGCAAAGTAGTATATAATACATTTTATTCTATTAATCATATAGTAGTAAAATTAATTCATGTCTAAATGTGAAGTAGTTTTGAAACTGCAGTGTGGATTGAAGCAAAAGCTGATCCCTGACCCTGACAGAATGCTAGCTTAGCAAGTTTTAATGTTTATGCTTTTCACAAGTGATTATCTGCTGGGTCAGGAAATTAAATGTGTGAAATAATAATCTTCTGCTCTTCCTGTAAGAATGAGATGGCCTTGTATATGTGTTACTTAGATACCACGCAGCTGTGTGAGAAAGTGTAACAGAACAAAGACATGCATTAAAAGACTGAAGCTGCTATTGTATTCGAACTGATATGAAACCTTGAATAAATAACTTTACAGAAAGACATTATGACTGACCAGCTGGATAGCAAGGCCGTATTGTATCTAAAGGAAAAGTTTTTTTAAATGTACTGCATCAGCATTATTAGATGAATAGAATACTGTTAGTAAAAGTGATGTAGATGCCTTGTGACTAACCACGTCAGTAAGGTGGGCATAACTTGAATGCAAAAACTATAAAATATTCTGTACTTCCTGCATCATGTCAGACAAAATTCTGTACCTGTATGGTTTTTTGCCTCCTGGTGTACACTAGTAAACTTTTGAATCTGAACCTCCTGTGTATTGAATTCTGATTTTTTATTTAACAGTAGCTAAATTTGCTGCTGAACTACCATACTCATCTCATCACTGCCTAGCACTCAGGAAACTGAACTGGTGAGAATTCCCCCATAACTTCCTCCTGTCTCAGCTCCAGGTAATTCATTCCATTCTATACCAGCCCACTTTCTGTTGGGTCTATATCAGAAGATCGAAGTCTTGAAACTTCAAATCTTTTAACGGAGTTCTCTGTACAGTGCGGAAAGGGAAGATTTCCTTTTTCTGCACTCTAGCGTGATCTCTGAGTTGGTATATTTAAGTAGCAGGGAGTGCAGTTGGGCTTGCTCCCCTTCTTAGACCATTTAAATGGTTTGTTTTTGTAGGTTGTTGTGTTTTATTACATTTTCAGCGTTTCAAGACTTCGATTATGTGGTGTCGACCATATCAGATTCGAAGTTTTGAAACTTCAGTAATGTAATATAGACCCTTTCTGACCCAGCATTACATCTATCATCTCCCGCTATACCCCTGCAAGAAAACTCCGGAACTCTGACCAACATCTCCTGTCCATTCACAAACCCAAGATCAACATAGGAAAAAAGTTTTATTGCTATCAGCCTGCTGAGAACTGGAATAAACTCCTACTAGACATCTGACAAATTAGACCCAAACCCGAATTCAGAAAGGCATTAAAAAATCACTTAAGCAAAAATAAACTATGTCTTTACTGTCTTCCCCCGACTGACCCACTTCTCTAAGTTATCCTATCTCTCGCCTTTCTACTACATCAATGCAACCTTACCTTCTCCTAATCACTCTTCATTTCAACACTGCAAGCCATCTTTCCCACCTCTCTGCCTCTAACCTATACTCTTATAAAATTTTTCTATTTGACCACGTCTTCTGTCATTCACAGTCAGTTAAATCTGTTTCTGGTATATAACTATTCAACAGTCAAATGACTAAGCTTTAAAACCATTACACACTTACCTTTACTGCACTGTAACCACTATTGTTTGCCTTATAAAATTATAACTGTATGATTTCTTGTACTCTGCACTGTACCTTCACGTGCTGAAATCTAGATTCTAATAGCCATGTATGTTAAATCTGCTAATAGATATGTCTATGTATGTTCTTGTATTATTAACTAACTACTAAGTCAACTCAATTGTATGTATTTACTGTGGAGCTTTTCTCCCCGGGTCTCCACCGAAAAAGGGCTCTGTCCCACCTGGACCAACCCGGTCAACAAATATCAAATAAATGTCAAATAAATCTTCTTCCTTCAGCTTTTCCTGGTTAGGGGTCACCACAGCGGATCACCTGTCTGCTCATGATTGGCAGTGGAGTTTTACTGTGTTGAGTTGCCAGCCCAGCGCCCAAGCTTCCACAGAAGGCACACACATGCACGCACTCACACCTAGGGCCAATTTAGAGTGTCCAGTCCACCTACAGCATGTCTTTGGGATGTGGGAGGAAACTGAAGCACCCAGAGGAAACCCACACGACCACAGGGAGGACATGCAGACTCGGCACAGAAGGCACCCCAGCCAAGGATCAAACCGGAGAACCTCTTGCTGTGAGGTGGCAATGCTAACCGCTGTACCACTGTGGCTGTGAAATAAAATGTTGACCTTTTCTGCATTACTAAAGTTTCTGTATCAAAGTAAGTGGTTACTATTATTTTCTAATTTGTTATACCCCAAAATGATCTGAAGGAGGCTGCCATAGCCACCATGATTTTGTTTTACAATCAATGCCTTTGTCTTCCTGATGTCATGTTAGAGGGACAGAAATAAATCCTTATAATGAGGGGATCATTACTGTGGTTTTCTCCGTCTCTCATCAGCTTATAACACTATTGTGACTGCCTACTTTTCACTATCATCATCAATCTGTATTTTTAATTACTTTGCTTCCTTTAATTTTTCATTAGTGGCTGTCTCTGTTACAACATTTTAAGGAATGTTTGAATGACAGGCTTGAAAAGCTAGCTGAGGTGATTGTTCTTTTCAAAGTAAAAAACTGTAGATCAGTGCTCAAATGGGAGAGATCTGACCCCTGTGATTAATAGATGTTAAATGTGACTAAGATGCTTTGTGTTGTATTCATTGTTTTAAATGTTGTAGCTAGAATTAAAGTCTTTAATGTTAGTCTTCTTTCCCCACCTCAATGACTTATCTCAACAAAACACTGCATGCATTGCAAAAATGCTGCAACAAAATACCAGAAGAAACATGCATTTTTTACGGAAATTACAGTGTAAAAAACACAAAATCAAATACTGACAGAAAGTAAAAAGGTTATTTTGAGATTAATATATTTTCTTTCTTTGTGGCATTGAGTTTTATTAAAGGGAAAGGCATTTGCATCTGAAAACTAAGCTTGAAAGCCCTGCCTTTGTTCAGACTTCAGGTTAGATATTTATCTGAGGTGTGATGCTGGCAATCTGTAACTGATAAGTCACATTTAAATTTCATTGTCTAAGAGGCATTGTTTTTTCTAATGGCACTGTAGTTGGGATAAGTGACCTAACTTAATTACTCTGCCATTCTTAATAGCTAGCCTTTGTGATATAATAGGTGAGACAAATGTAGGAAAGAAAGGCAAACAATTATTAAATGATATTTCTTCTTTATCTGAAGTCTTAAGTGCTGGATGACAGGGAACGAAAATCAGTTTTTGGAAAGAACTTGACTTTTGGGTGGAGTTCTCCTTTAAGAAATGTTCAAAAGGTGACTGGCCTTTAGCCATTTACGAGACAAATGATTGAGGAAGAACTCATAATGTGAAAATTAAATCATGTATACTATGCCTGCTGGTACATATCTGGCATATTTATGGCTAGACCAGTCATTGATGAAGGATGGATTACCAGGGCTAAATTCAAAGGATGACAGGTGAAACGTACTGCAAGAAGGATGACAGACCAGATCACTGACCACAGTCCAGAATGTAATGACCACATAGTTTCACATTGCAAGAGGGATTACAGACCTGACCTGTGGCCAGGGAAGGGATAGAACAGATAGAACACTTAGTGACAGATATTTTGGATGTGTAGTACTCTGAGGAGAAAGAGAACACTGCTAGAAAGAACTGTCCTAGTCAATGTTACAAGCACAGTGAGGAAATGGAGACACATTCCTCTGCACTTGAGTTGATAGCATCAGACATTAAATCACTGAGAATCTTTGAGGCAGAGACTCCACTTTTATTAAAAAATATGGCCTGCCTAAACTATTTGCCCTTTGGTAATGCATTCAGTCATTTACAAATCGGAAAATATGCTTAGTTTAAAAAGGCCTCCCAGGGCTGTTAGTCTAGTAATTACCTATGAACCCGTGAACAGTGCAGGCTGTACTAAAATGAGCACTGTAATGTACTAATATCAGTAAGTAATCACTGCTTAGTAACATGTCAATCCTACATTATATTACTGTCGAAAAGTCTAATTACTCATACAAAGAATATGATTAATACTGGAGTTCAAGTGGTTTGACTCAAAGACAGCAATACCAAAAAGATACATGCATCTGAAAACATAATCTGAAACATATCCTGTTAAGTAATAACCTAATTTTATGTTATGTTGTTCTTTTATCCTGGGTTGGAATGTAAAAAAGGAGGAGTGTGGTGTATCAGTTAACTGACGTGTGTGCAGTGTGTTAACATGTCCCAGATGGGTACAGCAGGTGAGCAACACCTACAGTGAGTAATGGATGGGTTAAACAGCAGACCTTGTTGTCATGTGCTTATGCTTACTCTGAATGTACATATGAGTAAATGCCCAATAAGCATCTTTTGAAAACAAATACAAATTTCAAGGTCCAGTTATCTGCAAATCTGTCTCCCATTTCCAGTGTATGATAGCAAACTGTTAATGTACTTAAATTTTTTTCAGGTGATTAACAGGTAAAACGTAAGATACTCATATGGAAACCTGTCTAATTTTCCTTTCACATTCTGATCACGTTTGCTGTGATGTCCCTGTGTATATGACATCACTGTTACTGAAGTTCCATTGGAAGCTGAATGTAACAGTTACATTTCCAAAGGGTCAAAATGTCTGAACTTTCAATAGCTAATAATTTCAGATGATTTTTACTTATTTATTTTGCAGTTTCATGTTGCTTCTTTATTTTCCCACTGAAATGTGTTGGCTCATTAAATATTTTGTCAGTTTCAGGGAACGCTGCATAATTTGTATTAATCTGACCGCTGATGCCACTTGGCTTTCTTCCACATGCCACTTGCTTTAGTTTACTAGTAATAGTTTAGAAATGGAGCTTCTATTTTCTTGCTGTTCTCAACCAAGTTCTGGTGATGTGTCTGTTAAACATAAGACATACTGTGATGCAATCTAAAATAACAAAGCTCAGGGTTTAGAAACAGGACTGCAATTCCAAAAATCAGATGGTAAACCACACTGACTTTTTGCAAAGCATAAACACATCTTAAAAGTAGACTATTTATATGGGGGGGCACTACCATCTCTCCACATGAAGGGCTGCACCCACACTTCCTTACTTTATTGTTCTAGTTCTGATAGAGCCAGTGGTTCCAAGCAAACTATTTAGTTAAATCAGTGGTTACTTGTGTGGACACTACGTGTCACACTACAGCATGAAACAAGCAGGATTTGTAGCACTGTGACTCACACACTCACAGCAGCTTGCAAACAGGCTTGAATATGTCTCATTTGATCATATGGGTTTTGAGGTACTGAACGTCTCCCAGTGTATGGCAGAGACTAGTCTGATATGTTCAAATCCTGCATTCACAAAAGTTCATTTTGTTAAAATTCCAGTGATTTGTGAATGTGATAACTGGGTAATAGATACAAGTATCTTCCTGAATGGGTTTTACTTCTAAAACCTTGAAGAAGTGACAACGGTGGCTGTATTAATGAACTTCTCTTCAGCATAACTAAAAGATACTTTATCTGCTGGAGAGTCAGCTCAGTTTAGGCCACGCTTCTATCTGTGGAAGCCTTACCAGCATTTGTATTACAGATTTCAGATGCAGATGTTTTTGGCATCCTGTTCCAGAAAAAATGAAGTAAACCAAAAGATATCCAGGCTTCCCAGAGGAGGAACCTTTAACTCTTATCTATTAAGCAATAGCTGGCTGTACAGCCCTTGAATATTTTTATTTACTTTTATTTTTTTATTTTACATTTGTTAACCGGGATAATCTAACTGGACTGGCCTGGAGAGAAAAGCTCCACAAGAAACAACAATAAAACAGCACTATAATAATACAAAAGTATAAAAACATAAACACATTTTCAAGGTAGTAACAAACAACTGAAATGCTGAACAGCAGCTTTGTTGAGAGAAAATATCAAAAACTACAGAGAAGGTTAAGAGAGAAAAATAAAGGAGATGCATGGTACAGAGAGATGAGATTACCTGTCTACCAGGTTAGCCGTATAGAGGTCAAGACCTATATTGTGTATTTGATTAATAGTAGGTGGAAGAGAAAAGAGAAACCGGGTGAGGTAAGTAATGAGGTGTTAGTCATGTTATACATGGGAAGATCCATGATTTTGTGAGATGTGATTTGAGTAATTTTTTGAATTGTGTGATATTTAGCATGTCGAAGGGTCAGATGCTGGCGTCCTCTCCTGCCCAGTTGGTGAATCTGGGAATTCTGAGACAATGTTACAATTGCCTCATGTACACGGACAGCCCTCTCCTCCTTCCATGTAACACCAACACTTGTGAGAGATACAGCTATTTAGCCAAACTGGAGGCTGAGCTCTCTCAACTCAGGACTGGCAAGACCAGGCAGGAGGAGAAAGCAACTACACACACCACAATACCAGTCTCACATAACTCAACCACACCACTGAATCAAACACATAAACACACTAAGACATACTCGGAGGCTCTGAGTAAAAATTTACCTAAACAGCAGAGGCCTCCAAAGCAGACACCCAAGCAACTGCAAACTCAATACACCACACAAACAACACATAAACAACAAAATCAGTGTGCAAAGCAGTCACTGCCCTTAATGCCAAATACAACACCAAACATACTTGTCATAGGTGACTCCATAGTCAGACACACTGACGTCCCGCTCACCAGACTGAGTAAGGAGAAGGTCACAGTAAGCTGCCTGTCGGGCGCTAGAATCCACCACATAACGCAAGCACTCAGGTCTCTCAACAGCAGGTACAAGTCACGACTCAGTCATTGTCCACGCTGGTGTCAACGACCTGAGATGTACCTCCTTGGACTACATGAAAAGAGACATTGAGGAGCTCTCTGATTATGTAGCCCAGGCAGGTATGACCCTGACCTTGAGCAGTATCCTACCTTCACCTAGAATGATGCCACAATACAGTGATAAGATGATCAGCTTTAATAATTGGCTTAAATTCTGGTGTCATTCAAAGGGGATCCAATGTCTGTCTGCCTGGGATGACATGCTGGACAAGCCACGCTGCTTCAAGGGACGGCTTGCACCTGTCACCCTAGGCTTCGGATATTGGCAAAGGCTCTTGCCACCCCATAGTGCCTTTTTAGGCAAGGCTCAAATTCTAAACCTACCACCCTAGAACACAAAAAGGAAATAAACTAAGGGTAATGCTGCTCAATGCCAGAAGTCTCAATCTCAAGATGCACGCACTCGAGGCCCTTCTCAGTATGGAGAACATCGATATCTGTGCTGTGACAGAAACCTGGTTCAAGGCTCCTGAGAGCACCCCAGCACTATCAGGTTTCACCTCATATCATGCATTCCAGACCCCAAAATCCGGACAACACCAAGAAAGGAGGGGGGGTGTCCATATTCATAAAGGACACCCACACCTCAAGGTTGGTGGCAATGCACGATGCATCGGAGACCATCCAGGTGCAATTAACCATAGGCAAGACTGCTCTGCAATTTGTAGCATGTTACAGGCCACCCTCTCAAACTCAGGAACCTCACATGGCCTTCCTGAAAACATTGGAGGGGATAAATGTATCTCCAAACACCATCATACTAGGTGATTTCAACTACCCTAATATAGACTGGGAACACTACTCAAGCCCAAACACTCTAGCCCAAAGGTTCCTGGAGTTCATAAACTCAAATGCCATGGAACAACTAGTCACCATCCCCACAAGAGGAGAAAACATACTTGATCTCATCATCATGAACATGGGATCACAATGTTCAACACCGAAGTATACCCCTCACTGGTGAGATCAGATCATAAACTAATCTCGCTGGAGGTCCTCATCCCGCCCCACCTGAAATAAAAAGACCACAGTGAAAAACTTCTCAAAAGCCGACTTCACACTTCTAAAACTAGCGTGGTCTCCTTTAAGGCCCCTGAGCCAGTGGTAAACATTACTCAAACCGCTGAATCACTTACAAATGCCTTCTACCAGCACCTACAGGACTGCATGGATCAGACAATCCCAAACAAAACTAAGACTCTTTGTACCAAAGGCAAGCATCCAGTCTGGTGGACCCCAGCCATAAACAAGCTCTACAACAAAAGGAGGAAGCTACTACAAGATAGAGCAAAATCCTTGAAAGGTAAGACACCTTTGATCATTATAAGTAAAAAACCTAAGAGCTCTCATAAAATCATCCAAGGCAAATTTTGAGAGAAAAATCACCAAGGACTCAAAAGACAATCATAAGGCCTTCTTTAGCTATGTTAGAAACCTAGGAGGAAGCTCCCAGATATGCTCAGAATTAGTTCAAAATGATGTGAAGATTACTGAACCTACACACATTGCCAACATACTGGCTGACAGGTTCAGTGCAAACTTCTCCCCCAAAAGGAGAGATATCTATACCAGAGGATTGTAGCCCCCCCAAACATCTCCAACGCCCAGGTGAGAACTGCACTCTCCAAGGCAAAAAACACAGCATCCATGGGACCGGATGGTGTCCCCGGCTGTGTGCTCCACGAACTCAATGAGGAATTAAACCCGCAGTTAGGACAGCTGTTTAATCTTAGCCTCACCTCAGGATACGTACCCAAGGAGTGGCGCACGGCGACTGTGGTCCCACTTCACAAGGGCAGTGCCTCCACCGACCCTGGTAATTACCGTCCCACTAGCTTGACAAGCCTTATCTGCAAAGCCATGGAGAGGATCATAATGGAACTCATAAATAAAGACATAGGGAACTTGCAGACTTTGGATCCAACCCAGTTTGGCTTTGTCAAAGGCAGATCATGCCTTTTAAACTTGGTTGACTTTTTCAAGACAGTCACCAAGGCCATTGATGAGGGAAAGGCAGTCCATACAGCCTACCTCGACCTGGCAAAGGCCTTGACACAATACCCCACTCAGGTATCATCGAAAAACTCATCAGCTTGAATGTAAACCCATACATCACAAGATGGGTTGCAAACTGGCTAAGTGACAGAACCCACAGGGTCAGAGTTGCTGGAGCCATGTCAGACTCAAAGCCTGTCACAAGTGGTGTCCCACAGGGCTCAGTCCTGGGTCCACTCTTGTTCAGCATCTACTTTTCTGAAGTACAAGCAAACACAGGAGGGTTATGGCTGACAAAGTTTGCAGATGACTGCAAACTGGGTGCCATAGTCGAAAACACATCTGACACAGATATCCTTCAGAAGGGCCTCACAGAAATGGATAACTGGTGCCAGAGCCATGGCCTAAAGTTAAACGCCAAGAAATGCATAGTCATACCCTTCGGGAAAAACAAGGTTACCCCTAGCTACCATTTAGGTGGCAATCCACTGAGCACAGAAGAAGTCATCAGGGATCTGGGGACCCAGGTTGACAGTAGCCTTTCGTTTGACACTCATGTTGCTAAAGTAGTTAGGAAAACCTTCTACATTGCCCACCTGATCATGAAGAGATTCACATCTAGATCAAGGAGGTCATCGTCCCCTGTACTCATCACTCATTAGACCTATGATTGAGTACAATGCCCCATTTGGAATGTATCTGACCCGACACCTGCAGCAGCTGGAAAGGCCCCAAAAGTTCCTCACCAAAAGGATAAAGGGTCTCAAAAATATGTCTTATGCTGCCCAACTGAAAGAACTCCAGCTCTATTCAGTCTCATACCGCTTGCTCAGAGGTGACCTGTGCCTGACATATAAGGCCATGTCAAACCCAGATTTGATGAATATGCTTCACCTCAAAAAATCTAGATCCCTCAGAACCACAAGGGCGCGAGACTTAAACCTTGACACGGTTATTAATAGAACATGCTGGAGGGACAAATTAATCACCCAGAGACTCCCTATGCTGTGGAACAAAATCCCGGTACATGTGAGGCAGAGCACCTCGCTGGCCTTGTTCAAGAGGAATCTTGACCAATGGATGGAAGATCGCAGATATACCCCAGGGATTACTTCAGTGTCACTGCTTGACAGAGGCACAGCAAAATAATAGGCATAGTTTTATTCAAACTAAAGGGGTGGCGAAAGCCACATAACTATGGGCTAGGCTTATAAATGCCCTTGGGCAGATAGCTTAGTATGAACCTATGAACCTATGAACCTATTTGTGGTGAAGGTTATGGAGGGGGGGAGGTTATTCCAGGTTTTAGCTACAGTATGAGAGTATAGAGATTTACCTGCAGTATATTTGCTCTGGTGGTACAAAGGAGAGATTTTATAGTTGAATGGAGGGGACGACTAGTAGAGTAATGGGTGAGAAGTTGTTTTAGGGATGGTGTTTTTTCAGGGTAGTTCAGGATATTAAAGGAACTGGTTAGCTGTTGGTAGGTGAGTAATTGGGGAAATTCAAGCCATTGAATATTTCTTAGTACTTGGCAATGATGGGTTCTGAAGGTAGAATTATTGGCAAATTTAGCAATTTTGTTGTAGCATGATACAATTTTGTCAAGATCAGTTTTCTTATATGGGTGAATATTGGTGCCGCATACATAAGTGTGGATAGAAGTTGAGTTTGGGCCAGAGTGATTCTTGCTTTATCGGTGAGAAAATTCTTGTCTATAAAGTGTACTCATTTTTTGTGTACCTTTTTGATAGTTTGGGCTATGTGGACATTAGATAAGAGATTTTTGTCTATTTCTACCACAAGGAGTTTAGCATGGGCTGAAGGAGTGATTAAAGTGCCATTTTTGGATGAGATAAAGAAAGTTAGTGGAGTGGATTTAGATTTATTCGAGGTAAACAAGAGTAATTTAGTTTTGTTGGGGTTAAGAATGAGTTGGATGTCAGTGATCCAGTTTTCAACAGCGGAAAAGGATTCTTGGGCCAACTGTTGTAGAGTAGTTAGAGATGGGGCTGTGCAGATGAGTGTCAAAGTCATCTGCGCACTGTATGAGTGTGGCTTGTTGGGTGGAGGTATTCAGGTTGTTTGTGAAGATAGATAAAAGAAGTGGGCCCAGTACTGAGCCTTTAGACATGCCACTGGACCAATTGCTGTCTGTTTTCTAGGTAACTGTTAAACCAGGATATAGTAGAGGGGCCAATGGATAGGGATTTTAGAGCATCTATTAGTTTTGGGTGTGAGACCATGTTGAATGTTTTGGAGAGATCTAAGAAAATAGCAGACACAAAGTTGCTACTGTTTCTATGATGATTAACTTGATTTGTAAAAGAGAGAAGAGCAGTGGTTGTGCTGTGATGTGGACGAAAACCATGTTGGGTGGGGGAGAGAAGATTATGTGTGTTCAAGTATTCGATGACTTGAGAATGAATACATTTCTCAAGAAGCTTAGATAGTGGAGGGAGTATAGCTATTGGATGGTAGTTGGGGAAATCATTGGAATGGCCACCTTTATGTAGAGGTAGGATGTAGGATATTTTCCATATTTGAGGGACATAAGCTTCCTGAATGGACCGATTGATAAGGATTGAGACTGGGTAAGATAGGGAGTCGGCTGCTATTTTTAGAAAGTTAGCAGGTAGTCCATCAGCAGCTAGAGTAGAAGGTTTCAAGTTCAGGAGGAGGTTTTTAATTTTAGAAGTTGGAACAGGTGAGAGAGTGAAGGAGGGTATGTTATTTGGAGTTCTGGTAGTGTTACATGGAGAGTTTTCTTTTTTAGGGGTTGACGACAGCTGGGTGGACAGTGTCTTGATCAAGTTTATAAAGTGATGATTACATTGGGAAGCGATGTCTTGATTATTCTTATTTGGGGAGGTGGGGGCAGGGGTGGTTGTTTTACCAGGTTTTAGAAGGGAATTGATAGCATGCCAACATTTTGGAGGGTTTGTTTTGGAGACCTAAGAAGTAGTTTTGTTTATCTAGTTTGGTTTGTTTTTTGGCCAGATTCCTGAGCTGTCTGTAGTTTTGCTTGGCTTGGTTGGAGCTGTCTTTTTTCCATTTCTTCCAGGCCTTATCTCTAGACTTTAGTAAGGCTCTTGTGTCTCTGCTTAGCCATGGAGCATAATATGCTTTAGCTCTTATTTTCCTGATAGATGTGATTGAGTTAAGAACATCGATAAACATGCTGTTAAAATAGTCAACTGCTTGGTCTAGTCCTAGGGTTAGTAGAGGTTTCCAGTTGCATTGTTTTAAAATGTCATTTAGGTCCTGTTGGTTTATAGTACGGTCATCCCTGATTTGTCTGTAGATTATAGGCTTGTCTGGTAGTATTGTTTGGGGCAGTTTACTAATGTCTAATCAATAATGGATTGTTTTGGGGATTTTTTATCTACTCTGGTGGGGTCTTGTATGAATTGGTTAAATCCATAGAGATTCATTTCACATGTTTACTGTCATTAGACTATATCCACTGATACTGGAGTTTTATCTTTGATTAATCTTTTGAAGAACTTGGTCCAGCAAGTGATCTGGGCAATCTGGGTGCGAATGAACAAACCACAGGCTAAACTGATCTCATTGTCCCTTTCATCCCAGTGGTGTGGTTTTCTAGAAGTGTAATACTGCTCCCTGTTGAACACCAGAAAAGATAGCTGTCAGGCTGCAAATACATTGTTTAGCCTTGTCTGACAAATGTCTATACTCAAGCAAAGTAGAAAAGCTCTGCATCATTGAACAAAGTAATCACTCCTAGTAAAAAGTAGACAATATACCCCACAGGAGCTGCAATTGATGGTCCTAATCTTGCCTTCTTCCCTGAGTTGTAAGTGCATCTGCCAATAACAATAAGCAACAATGCACTCTGGACATGGTAGTTATATGATGGGTGATGGGGACACCAATGAGTTAAATGCTGTTGGGGTAATAATTAAAGATAATAATTACCTAAAATGGATAGTTACTGTGGATTATAGTATTAGACGTGTTCAGTTGAAACCCAATGAAAACTAAGAAATGAAGAAGGGCTCTTTGAACTGGATTAATTTAACCTTTTTTTTGCAGTTTTAGTTGCACTGTCCTCTCAATGATAATCTGATAAGCCTACCAAGATAACAAAAGAAGCAAAGGAAAATATAAAGGTCTTACTGACCAATGGGAGGAGCCTAAACAAGAAACTCCAGTCTCTACAAGCCCTTCTCACCCTGGGGAACACTGATGTCTGTGTAGTGATTGAGACATGGTTTAAAATAGTGGAGAACACTCCAGCTGTGGAGGTCTATAATGTCTTCCACACAATTAGACCAGCTATGGCGCAGGAGGAGAAATAAAGTATATTCAGAAGAGACTCACATCAAAGCTGGTAAAGCAGCATGACGCACTAGAGCTATTCATGTCCAAATGACATCTGAAATGTCCCCAACCATATATTAGCTAGCTATAGAACTCCCTCTATGACACTAGAAAGCCACAATTCCTATCTACAGGAACTAGACTCAATCAGTATTAACCCAATACCATTTTCCTAGGTGATCTAAACTAACCAACTATAAACTGGGAAACCTACAGCACCACTAGTGCACAAGCACAGGGATTCTTGAACTTTGCCAATGCAAATGCTCTGAAACAATTAGTCAGAGTACCCACTAGGGGAATAATATCTTGTATCTTGTCCTTACTAATATGGGGGCATCTTGCACCATCCCTTGTGTATCTTCATCACTTGTTAGGTCTGACATTAAAGCAGTCTCCTTCGAAATAAAATTGAAACCAGAGATCTCTTCCACACAAAATACCTTTAGAAATTTCTTTAAGACAAACTACCTACTCCTAAGTGATACATTGACAAGCTTCAAATCCCCACAAAACCCAGGTAACTTCACTGAATATGTGGAAATGTACACTACCACAGTATTCCAGCATGTAAACAATTGCATAAATGCAGTTGTACCCTGTAGGTATATGCGCAGGACAACACTCATAAACAAACTTACATGGTGGAACCATAATAACAACAAGATTTACAATAAAGAAAAATAATTTTGACCAAAAGCAGGAAGAGCAATTCCCAGAATGTTAGATCCCTTGTCACTGAAACAGAGAAACAAAGAAAAACAAAACTCAGGAGCTTAATAAATCCACCAAATCCAATTTTCAGACTAAAATAGCAACCCAAGCTAAAGACAATCACAATGCAGTTTTTAGTTGTGTTTGTAATCTCAAAAGCACAATGCAGCAGTGAGATGAGCTGATTGTGATCGATGTTACCTACATGGAGGCTAAAGATATAGTGAACTTACTGGCTGATAAATTTGGTTCTAACTTTACTCCTCTCTCCCCTCCATCTGTCCCTCAAGATATACTTGAAACTGTTTCACCTCCAACTATCATACAAGCCCTAAAAATGCTACCAAAAGCTAAAAGTACTCCATCAATGAGTCCTGGATGCATCTTAAATAGCATGAAGCAAAATTTAGTTACAGCCCTAACAACACAGTTCAATCTCAACCTCCATACAGGTTTTGTACCAAGCGAATGGAGAGTAGTTGCAGTCATTTCCCTGCATGAGTAAGGACCCTCCAAAGACCCAGGTAATTACAGATCCATAAGCCTGACCAGCCTTATATCCAAAGCCAATGTAAGACTTATCATGGAACCAAGTCTAGAAATGCCCAGTTGGACTCTTTCCTCATCTCTAAATGTTTCTGAGCTATCTGTCTTATTGTAAACATTTAGTTATTTGTGCCGCATCTTCAGCTGAATTTGAACTGCTCACCTCCTATCTTACTTTCTGTTAGTCTCCTTATGTGTTTTTGTCAACTGTCCTCTCCAGAACTTTCATGCAGTGTGACAGGTTTTGATAACTCTATGCTGCCCATTTGTTCATGTACACTGGCACTAGAATGCTTATTCATCTGGGATATGCTTTTCTCTCCATACTGCTATGAATACCCTTTGGAGCAATTTCTCCCCTAACTCACCCAACATCTTGATCATATATGATATGACCTCATCTGAGCCTGCTGCTTTCCCTGACTTCATTTTCCTTAGTGCTATTCTTACTTCTTCTAGATTAGGACCCTCTTCTTCCTTCATTCTAGGCTGTGTCTGGGGCAGTGCAACTTCTGTGTGGTTTTCTACATTCAGAAGCTGCTGGACGTAATTCTTCCATCTGCCTTTGATGTCTTGTGGACTGATGAGCAGATTGTTGCTGGCATTCCTCATGAAGGGTATCTAATGACTATCTTCTTTATCTTTCTGTCTTTGCCTTGCAACTTGATAGAGTTTCTTTGTGCCATCTGCTTAGTCACTTTCCAGAAGCTGGTAGTGTACCTCTGATACCTTGTTCTTTGCTATTGCAACTGCTTTCTTAGACACTTTTTTAGCCAAGCAGTATTAATTCTTAGCCTGGTCCGTCTTTTCTATCTTCCATTTTTTTCTGCACTCCTTTTGTTTCTTTTGATGGCTTCCTGGATGTCTGCATTCTACCATGACCACCAGCTTTCCTTATGTACCTTATTTCCATGCCTGCCTGTCTCTGCTGCATACCTGCTCTATAGTCCTTATACATGCTGTTTTGAGGTGCTGCCATTTTCTTTAACTCCACCTATTTCCTCTTCTTCCTGTAGTGTTATAGCCCTGAGTATTTTCTTGAACTCGTGTGCTTTATCTCTAGTCAACTACCAGGTCTACAGCTTAGATGTTTTTGACCGCAGAGCCTTTTCTAACCACTGCTTGCAGCTGATTGTGGCAACCACTGATTTATGCAATGATCCAACAGTTTCACTGGGAATTACTTTACAATCACTGCTTCTACCCCAAAGTCCTTTCCTTACTAGGAAGAAGTCTACCTGAGTTGCATGTTGACCTCTCTTGTATGTGATCTAATGACAGTCTCTTACTGATCAGTGCGTTGACCACTATCAAGTCATTTGAAAGACAGAAGTCTAAAATGGCAGCTACTTGTTTATTCCTGTTGCCCTACCCATGTGGACCCAGACAGTACTCATATCCTGTTCTGTCTGTCCTGATACGTGCATTCATGTCCCCCATTATCAACACCAACTCGTGTTGTCTTGCTTTATCTAGTAGTTCCTGCAACTGCTGCCTGAATGGCCTCTGTACACCGCTGTGGGGCATAGGTAAGATTATGAATACTGCCCTACCCTTAAACTGGAGTCTGAATGCTATGAGTCTGTCACTAATTCTGATAAAGTCTTTTACTGTCATATGAAATCTCTCCCTCACTAAAATTCCCACACCATTTGTAGTCTGTCCTGCCCCTGAGTAGTAGGCTCTTGATCCCAGGCCAAGTGGCTTTCCTGCACTGCCCTTCCACCTTGTTTCCTGGATACAGAGAATGTTCAACCTACTCCTTACAATTATGTCACCCACTTCCAAACTATGTCCTGTCAGGGAACATATACTGGGTGTAGCAAACATTAGTTCATGTTAAGCAGGTTCACTGGTTTCTATCTAGCTTTCACTCAATAGAGGTATCTCAGATAACCCAAGCTGGACAACTGGATGGACAGCCAATAGCTTATTGACCCAGAGCTGCTGGGCTTTATGGCAGGCACACATTGGTCAATAGGAGGCACACAGGCCACTCATCATTAGCATGGGTCCCTGGCATAGGTCAGAGTAGACTAGGTCATCAAACCACTTATCATTGGCAAATAACCTTACCCTAATGTTACCAAATCACCTAGAGTCAGCTTTTTCACCACTGAGTGGCTAGCCCTGATACTGTGTACAGTCTATGATATGCGTTGTCCTATCTATAGGATACAGCCATTGCCCAAAGCATTTTCTCTATACAGCTCTTACCATGATAGGCACCATCTAGAATCTGGGCTGCTGCCCACAACTCCATTTGTGGGTGAATCTGTGTTGGAACCATCCAGTATGTGTTTGGGAGGTGGAAGGACCCCTCAGCGACACAGGGAGAAAATGTACACTCCACACATGTATTAGCTGGAAATCAGGATTGAACTTTGTAAATTCTGCATGGCAGGTGAAGACCTTAACAATTATGTCAACTGTGCCCCTTCCCCTCTACAACCTTATTAAAAACCTTATTTTTTATAATCTTAGCATTCTCTCTGATAGTAAATGATGCTATATATTTCCCAGCATAGGACCATTGGGTTAAGCCTCAACATATAGACTATATGCCTGTGACAGCCCAATCTGTGATTGATTAGATGCAGCCTGGCCCATGTATTATCTTAATGATAGGTCAGGATGGGGTCAGTGTCCCACAGCAAGGTTTGGTGTTGTATATACCAGGAATTACTTTAAAAAGTCAAGAATTGTGAGCATTGTCTGTGAACACAGCATTTTCTTTGACTGTCTAAATGTTCATTCCATTATATTTCTTCACTGTACCTTCAATGAAGCCTTACCTTTAGTCAGGTTAGTTTGGGTATACATAATGCTGGCAAAATCAGAAACAAACATCTGATAATAGCTAGCCAGGCTCAAGAAATGTTTTACTTTCTTCTTGATGGTTGATATTGTCCAATTTAACATGACTTTCACTTTTCAGCCTCTGGTTTTACAAATCCCCTGCCTATTGCATATCCCAAAACAGCAGGTTTTTGTCATCCGTAACTTGAATTTAGCTGGATTAGCCATCAATTCAACCTGATGGAGAGAGTTTAAAATGCCTTGGACCTTAGACAAATGACTCTCCCAGGCTTCAGGAAATACTGCAACATTATCCAAATATGCTGCTGTATGTCTAGTGTGGGAGCCACAGGGCTTTGTCCACCGGCCTCTGGAGTGTTGCAGGTACCTCATAGAGACTAAAAGGCAACACCTTACAATGGAAGAGGCCATAAAGTTTGAAAACTGCTGTTTTTTTTCCTTTAAAATTTGCAGACAGTGGGATTTACCAAAAACCTTTGGATAAGTCTAAAGTGGACAGAAACCTATTATTGCCCAATTTTCTTAGTCAGTTCATCAACTGTGAGCATACGACACAAATCAATTTTAGATATGCTGTTTAGCTTCTTGAAGTTATTGTAAAATCTTATAGACCCATCAGGTTTGGCTATCAGTACAATGGGACTGTTCTACTCATTCGAGGATTCTTCTATAACTCCAAGTTTAAGCATTGTTCATACTTCATCCCTACCTGCTTGGCACCGTGACTCAAGTATTTTATTTAATTTTAACTGTACTTGCTCTACAGGTACAGTTTATGTGTTATGTTGAATTAAACTATTTTTACCAAGCAGTTCTGAGAATATGTTATCTCTAAGTACATTTTTTATTCACTTCCTATTTTTGAGATAAGGATAGTATTTGAACATGCAAACATATTTATTGCAGAAAAAATAAGTTTCTCCCCTTGGTGTCAGAACATTTATGTGATATAACTGACCTGATTTCTTTTATTCAGTTGTTTCACTTTGTAATTTACTTTATTTACTTTCTTTAGTACTTCAGAGAGAGGCCTTGCCATTTTGCATGGAACTTGTTTTTCACAGCAGTCACTGTTATGAATACTTTATTTTTAAACTTTTTCAGAAACACATTTCTGTTAAATATTTGCATTCTGAGTTGTGCCTACTGTACTTTCTCCATATGCTTTCGCACTAAAGCTATTACAGATATTAACCTGTTCTGCAGGCCCTGGACTACCTTGTTACACTTTTAAAGAGAGTGAGTTTTTCCCCTGCTATCCTCTTTTGCTATATCTAGTAAACCAGTGGGATGTCTGCCATATAGCAATTCAAATGGAGTAAACACAGGGTGAAGCACAGGGTACTTCTGTTAAAGCAAATAGAAGATATAGCAGCAGATGGTCCCAGTTTTTCCTATCCATCTATATAGGTGTTCACAGCATAGATGGTAATGTTTTAGTAAAGTGATCAGCTAGCCCATTTATTTGAGTTTGGTATATAGATTCCCTTAGATGTTTCGTTTTAAAGTCCATGTATTACTCCAGACATGAATGGGTGCCTTAACCAATAAGAACTTCTTGGGGAATTCCTACCCTACAGAAGAACACTACTAGTTCTTTCATTATGGATTTTACATTGACTCTTTTCACAAATTTTGTTGCATAATCAGCAATTACTAGGATATACTGATGGCCGTTATTGGATTTCACAAGCTGACCCACAATTTCCATTGGCATGTGTTCAAAGGCGATCTTTGCAATGGGCAAAGATATCTGAACTTTCTTTAATCCTGGATTGAGCCCTGACCTTTGGTACTCAGGGCAGGCTACATAAAAGTTCTCTAAGTTTTTTTGCAATATCAAGCCAGTAAAATCTAGCTAAAACTGTAGCTTTTGTTTTATCCACTTCTAAATGACCACACAAAATGTAGCTGTGTACCAATTTCATTACAATTGTTCTAAAAGCTCCTGGAATTAATAGTGTCTGTTCCCTCTTTCTGGTTATTTTATACAGCTGGTCATTTCTTACCTCAAAGTATGGGTACGCAGTGGGTGTGTTATGGTCTTCTGGTTCTCCATCTACTCCATCTCTATGTTTCTGTTAGCTCTGTTTTGGAAATTTCTCTCCCACTGAGCTTTATTGAAATTGATATAGCTTATCTGGATGTCAGCAAAGTTAGTATTTACCTCCATATTGTGATGTGAAATGGGGGCATGGGGGAGAGAATGTATTCTCATGCAAACACAGGTACAGGCCTTTCTCTATTATCTAGTTCCTCCTCTATGAGCGCAACTCCTGAAAATAAATTTTCATCTATCAGCAGTAGTGGCTGTTTCCCTTTCTTTTCCTCAGGAGTAATTTTACCTGCTTGAACCTCAGAGTCTTGCTTATGTTTCTATCTGTCTCTTTGCTTTGGTATAGCAGAATGAAGCTTAAGTTCAGGTTCCCCTTTTTATTTTTGTTTAGTGTGAGACCCTTCTGTCCTCTCTAAGTTCCTGTTCCTATTTCTCTCAGTGTATTCTGAACTAGGGGCATCTTTCTCTTAGTCGATATGCTCACTTCTGTTTATTTTTTTTTACTTTATCTGCTAGAGTTTTTTTGATAACACTCCCTGTTATCACCTGTATTGATCTTCTTCAGTCACCCAGAGTCAAACCCCAAAGTTCTTTCTTTTCTTCCAGTCATGCTGGGGCTTTGTAGTTCTGGCAGTGTATATGGCTGATACTCTTCCTGCCATAGCTTCCATAATTTCATAAACTGGGGAAAATCCTTGCCTATGATTATATCATGAGACAAACTGCACACCAGGGCAACAGAATCTAAAACTTTACCCAGGAGAGTCGGCATTATTACTTGTGTTACAAGATATTCCCTCTTGTCTCCATGTATACACATAACTTCAGGTTCCTGGTTTCTTGATCTTTTATGACTGAAATTTTCATGAGTCTAATAATTCTTGTAATTCTTTCAATTCTTTTATAGCAGGACAATCCGTAAGTCTGGTGGTAGCAAATAACACAATGATAGAAGACATATTATTGCGCTTCTCACAGTTAGCCATCCAGTGTTATTACACTCCAGTGGTATACTCTCAGGCATAGTTTGTTTAACAGACTTCTAACTAATATTAACACTGTTAACGGGTGTGATATTACTGTTATTAACTGTACAATATATATCACAATATGTCTTTTTCTTGAACATTTAAAACTAGCCCTTTTGTGTATGGAAGTCTGACTTAGCATCTACAGTTTCACTTAGTAACAAATGTTGTGTTGTAACAAGTAGTTCTTAGAAGACTTGGGGTCACTATGGATTACCCACTTCTTTAAGTTACTAGGGAATGCCCTCTTAAATCTTTCTACAGCCAATATTTCCAAAAATAATGCTTACATTATTTATGTATGGTACTAGCCATAGTTTGAAAATATGCAACAGATCTGCTATTTGAGCTTTCCTTGGTTTATCCTTGCAAAATGTCCATTGATAAAAGTAACAGATGCTGCATATCTGAATCTTTCAAATCCTTATAGATTGTCAGGGCATCTGCAGTTAGTTAGGACCACAGAATTCTGACCCATACACTCCTGGTCCTGCTTTCAAAATCATTTAGGCAAGCTTCCATGACACCATCAGGGGCATACTCAGGGCTGGCCTTAGCTGAAATGGCGTTCTAGGTGAAGTAGTGCTCTGACGCCCTTAAGCCCCACCCACACCATAGTCATGAAACACCCCTATTTGAGCCACACACACAGGGTCACTCCCCAAGAAAGCCACTCCAGTCATTTCTTTAAATTATTTAAATGCATAGGAAGAATAACTACATTACAAGGTATCTTTAACTGCAACTACCTCTGCATAGTATTTTCTACTTTAAATATCAGAGCCGGATCATAGTCAGATAGGGCCCTAGGCAGGGTAATAGAGTGCCCCCTCAGAGCAGCCCCTTCTGCAGCAACCCCCTAACCCCAGCAGCAGCCCCCTTCTCAGCCATTCCAGTGTTCCATTATTTGGTTATTTCTTACCAGTTACCATGCATACTGTTCTCTTATTTGCTTCTACAGTGATTACAGATATTAAAATAAAATAGCACAAACACAGGTAGCTATTTGCTAAACAATACAGTCTCACAATGAAAACAGACTTGGCATAAGCAGTAAATGTTTCTGCCCTTGAAACTTGCATTCATTGAAATAGAAAAACTCACATTAATTGAAACGGCATGAAAACCCACATTAATAGAAAATGCATCTGGCCAGTGAAGAATTAAGTTTGCCTGTGGGCTGTTTTCAAAACAAACTCCATGCACACATTTTTTATGGCCATGCATACATGCATTTGTTCCTTGATTCACCTTCCTGATTGCATTGAATTATATTCCTTGTATAATACAGCACCACTTGTTAGAAAATGTTTTAAATTTGTAATTTTAAACATTCTTTTAATAAGCAATGAAACAAAATGTATGAACCTATAACTACCCCTCAAGACATCTGTCATCACAATCCACCAATATTGCTCCATGCACACAATCTCTGCAGAAGTAAAATCATCTGAATTCCACGTTAAAGAAATCTGTAACTAATGAAGAGATTGCTACTGGCAAAACAACTTCACAATATCAGTGTTTTATCTACAAATTCAGTGATGCTGCCCTTGAAGAATTAATTGCCTATATTACATTAAAAAATTGGTAAGTTGGCAATATTGCAATAGGAAATATCCAACAAGTTTATAGTCACTAGGCATCTCATTCAACGGACATACTCAGGAGTGTAGAACCCCTACCCCCCTTATAATGCACTAAATAATCAACAATCATATGGGCAATGCAATATCAGCACTCCATCTATACGGTGTGGGAGTAGAATCCACAGCCTTCTGCACCAAAGGCAATTATGCTACTAACACTGCTTTCAGATTTTACAACACAGTGTGCCATTTGATAAACAAAAAACAGCTAGTTGCACATAGAAACATTTACACTTGTTGGGGTGTGTTTTAAATTTGTAGGTGTGAACATTTTTCCAGTAAGTAATGAAACAAAATGTATGAACTAATAATGACAAAACTACCCATTTCAGAATATTTTAACCATAAAAGGCATATCAAACATCTGTCATTACAACTCACCACTATCAGTCAATAAGGACAATATCTGCAGAAGTAAAATCCATCCTAATAATTCTACATTAAAGAGATGTGCAACTAAT
The DNA here is from genome assembly GCF_019279795.1 of Protopterus annectens. Lineage (NCBI taxonomy): Eukaryota > Metazoa > Chordata > Ceratodontiformes > Protopteridae > Protopterus > Protopterus annectens. The sequence goes on along the minus strand of NC_056730.1, from coordinate 511,617,652 downwards.
GAATAGGCTGTCACTGGCAAACAGCTTTACATTTCAGTATTTCATCAACAAATTCAGTGCCTGCTGCCCTTGAAGAATTAATTGCCTACATTACATTAAAGAAAAAAAATGGTAAGCTGGTAATATTGCAATAGAGGATGACTGAGAAACCAACAAGTTCATAGTTATGAGGTATCCTAAACAAAGGAGGGCACACTATGGAATACAGAACCCCCCCCCCTTAAAATGCATCAGATAATCAGCAGCTAGGGCACTGCATACCATGCTTCCATACCTCTCAACCGCTTGGCACAAGAAATCTGAACAAAGGCTAAAATAATGGGAGGGGACAAAGGCCCCCAACCAGGGGCAGATTATAAATATTGTTCTTATAGGCTTAGAACGTTGCTGCAATAGCAGCATTATTCTTAGCATGCATTTTCTGAAGGAAATGAAGGGTGAAACTCAAATGTATGACATTTAGTTATTTAAATCCTCAGTGATTTGCCAGAAAACCACAGTTTTTATGTGGAATAGTCCATCTGTATTAGGCACACTGTAGGATACTGAGTATAGTAATAAATCTTTGAGGTGGTCCATGCAAGACCTATCGTTTAGGACTTGTATCCTTTTAGTAAGGTATGTCTGAAGGTGTTCCGATTGCTGCATGGGTCTGGAAGGATACATGCCAAAGTCAGCATTATACAAAATAATTGACCTAATGAGAGCTTTGTAAAGGGGGACAACAACATCTCTAGATCTAGTCACAATCGATTTGTTTATAAGCTGTGCAATATAGAAAGGCTTTCTTATGACTCTGGGCACATGTTGGTCAAAAGTTAGGTCACTGTACACACAAGTTCCCAAATGCCAAACAATTGGGTCAGTTCTCAGAGGGCATTGTCATGATTTTGACCCCAGTTACTGTTTCAGACAAACCTTCCTGCATGATGGTTAAGTCATTTGGGGATTCAATAACTGCTCTTTAGTCATCTCAAACTTAGTCGGCCAAAGCTCTTTGGTATTTCCTTTTAGGTTCATAGGTTCATAGGTTCATAGGTTTATACTAGGCTAACTGCCCTAGGGCATTTATAAGCCTAGCCCAAAGTTATGTGGCTTACGCCGCCCCTTATGTTAGAAATACTGTGCCCATTAGTTTGTTGTGCCTCTGTCCAGTAGTGACACAGAGATGATTCCCGGGGTAAACCTATGATCTCCCATCCACCGGTCAAGATTTCTCTTGAACAGAGCCAGCGAGGTGCTCTGCCTCACATGGACCGGGATTTTATTCCACAGCATGGGGAGTCTCTGGGTGATAAATCTATCCCTTCAGCACGTCCTATTTATATCCCGTGCTAAGGTTTAAGTCTCTTGCTCTAGTGGTTTTGGTGGATTTGGATTTTTTGAGGTGGAGCATGTCCATTAATTCCGGGTTGGTCATGGCCTTGTATGTCAGGCACAGGTCACCTCTGAGCAGACGGTATGCAACTGAATAGAGTTGGAGTTTCTTCAGTCTGGCAGCATATGACAGGTTTTGGAGTCCCTTTATCCTTTTGGTGAGGAACTTTTGGGGTCTCTCCAATTGCTGCAGGTGTCGGGTGAGATACATCCCGAATGGGGCATTGTACTCGATCATTGGTCTGATAAGTGAAGAGTACAGGGGAACAATGACCTCACTTGATCTGGATGTGAATCCCTTCATGATCAGGTGGGCAATGTAGAAGGTCTTTCGAACCACTTTAGCAACGTGAGCGTCAAACAAGAGGCCACTGTCAACCTGGGTCCCCAGGTCCCTGATAACCTCTTCTGTGCTTAGTGGGTTGCCACCTATATGGTAGCTTGGGGTTACCTTGTTTTTCCCGAAGGGTATGATTATACACTTTGTTGCGTTTAACTTCAGGCCATGGCTCTGGCACCAGCTATCAGTTTCCGTGAGACCCCTCTGAAGGATGTCTGTGTCCGATGTACTATCCACTATGGCACCCAGTTTGCAGTCATCCGCAAACTTTGTCAGCCATAGTCCTCCTATGTTTGCCTGTACTTCTGAGAAGTAGATGCCGAACAATAGGGGGCCAAGGACTGAGCCCTGTGGGACTCCACTTGTAACCGGCTTGGAGTCTGACATGGCTCCAGTAACTCTAACCCTGTGGGTTCTGTCCTTTAGCCAGTTTGCAACCCATCTTGTGACATATGGGTTTACATTTAAGCTGGTAAGTTTCTCTATAATACCCGAGTGGGGTATTGTGTCGAAAGCTTTTGCAAGGTCAAGGTAGGCTGTATGGACTGCCTTTCCCTCATCAATGGCCTTGGTGACTGTTTCGAAGAAGTCGACCAAGTTCAAAAGGCAAGATCTGCCCTTGACAAAGCCAAACTGGGTTGGGTCCAAGGTCTGCAAGTCCCCTGTGTCCTTGTTTATGAGTTCCATTTTGAGATGTATATGTCAAACAGAAAAAGTATCAGCACCGAACCCTGGGTCACTCCATTAGTGACTGGTCTCTTCCCCTATTTTGATCTCCTGCATCCTGTGAGCAAGTTGGCAATCCAGCTAGTGATTCAAGTGTTTGCTCCTGCATTATTCATTTTTTGTACTACACCTGAGTAGGGGATTGTGTCAAAAGGCTTGGCTAGGTCAAGGTAATGTGGTATGAACTGTTTACCTTCAACCATTGCTTTAGTAACAAGAGTAAAGCTTAAAATTTGCCCATGATTTTGATCCTTGACTTTCCTCTGGGCTGTTTTCAAGCACATTTTTAGGGCCATGCATACATGTATGCATTCTTTGATTCACCTTCCTGATTGTATTAAATTATATTTCTTGTATAATACAGCACACTTGTTACTGTGTTAAATTTATCATTTTGAACATGTTTCCAGTAAGCAATGAAACAAAATGCATGAACCAATAATGAGAAAACTGCCCAGTTCAGAACATTTCCATCATAAAAGACTACTTAATTTTCTACAATCCACCAGTATCCGTAAATATGCACAGTCTCTGCAGAAGTAAAAGTCATCTAAATAATTCCATATTAAAGAGATCTGTAACTAACGAAGAGGTTGCTGCTAGCAAACAACTTTATATTTATTTCATTGTTTCATCTACAAATAAAGTGCCTCTGTCTCCCTTGAGGAATAAATTGCCTATGTTACATTAAAAAATGATAAACTAGTAATATTGCAATAGGGAATAGATGGCAAACTGATAACAGGTTCATAGTTACTAGGTATCTCCACCTAGGCGGACATTCTTAAGACTGCAGCATCCACCCCCTTTAAAAGTACAACACACTAGAGTATTAGCAATCCATCTATATACTGTGGGAGTAGAACCCACAGCCTTCTGCATCAAAAGCAAGTGTTCTACTTGTTGTGCTAATAACACAAACAGACATGGCCTAAGCAGCACTAAACTTCCCTCCCCTGAAGAACTATGCAGCACAAGAAGCCAAAATTTATTTTTTTGGGGGGGGGGGGGGTTGTTGCAGTACATTGTTTTAACAGCCCCATAGCATGTTCATGTGTTTTTTTAAACTCAGTATCAAAATGTTACATGCAAGGGAGAGTCAGGTATTGAGTTTAAGGTTCTTGTAGTAGGGGACTTTCTGCCGTAAAGAAATGCAAAAAAAATTATTTGAGAGAAATGAGCAGTAGTTAAGAAGCAACAGGTTATACACTGATGAACAAATTAGTAATGTTGTGGGAAGGACGTTTTCTGTAGTGAAAGACAGTGGCATTCTCTTCAAAATAACTTTTGTTTTTTTTAAGAATTTGCTGGTTGTAGAAGCAAGGTAATAATATGTTAATGTGTGAGGAGACCACTATCAACAAATCTTCTGGCTTCTTGTGCAAGAAACTTAGAAATTCTATAACCAACAGCAAGCATCAAGCATTGTAAATGACTTGCTATTTATTTTGTGAAAGTTCTGCCTGAAACATAGAGCTAGAACACTAACATTTTTATATGACAATACAGGCTGTCTCCACTGGATACATTACTGTGTATTATTTATTTTAGCAGACATCTGAATGAGCATGGTATTTGCTTATAAAATGTTTCTTTTTAATTCTTTGTGAATCATACTTCTTTCTCTGTGTTTGCATGGAAAAAACATATAAACAGATGCTTGGTTGGCAACTATTGTAAATGCACTACAAATTAATGTTTTACTTATGCATTTGGCCGACAGATGTCTGCTTATGTTTTTTAACTAGTAGACAAATACTAAACATCATGTGGAGGGTGTTGGGTGGTGCTTGCCACTGTGCATCTAGTGGGGTAGTGTTCCAATAAAAAACATATGTTGTCCGTCTGAACTAGAAAATCTCTCTCAAAGTGAATAAAGTAACCATCTGAACTAGAAAGCGAATCAAGTAAATCTCTCTCAACCTACTAACCAAAGTAATCAACAAACAAGCATTTAGTAAATCAACAGATGAGCAAGTGAAATGAATTGTCCGTCTTGTCTGAACTAGAAAGTAAATCTCTCTCTCTCAAAATGAATCAAGTAAGGCATACACACAGCTACTAAGCAAAGTAAATCAACACACCCCTCTCCAAATGAGTGAGTCAGTGAAATGCATTGTCTGTCTGAACTACAAAGTAAATCTCTCTCCCTGTGTTACGAGCGATGGGCAGTAAAATATAGCATCATTGCCAGCCCAGCACATTTACATTGACACTCAACAGTGGCACAGGAAAATAATTTTCTTGGGTGGCAAATGCCAGGGTACCTTTTTGGCTGGGCTTGTATAGGCCCCAGGGCCGATAGCCTAGTACCTACCTATGAACCTATGAATCTATGACGGCATTAAATAACTAAATTAACAGCAGTAAATAATATCATTGTCTATGTTATGAGTGTGTGGCGACCGAGTTTTCAAATACAGCAGTAAAATATACAGCAGCACAGTACATACCAGTCCAGTACCAGGCAGGAATTAAATTAACAGTCAGCCGCGACTTGTAAAAATTAAGCAAAACAGTTATAGAGGAATTAAATTAACAACTGCATCTTGTTAAATACAGTAGGAACTAGTACTAATGTAAAACATAGCAGCACACACCAGTACCAGCCAGGCAATTAAGCAAAGCAGAGGAATTAAATTAACCGCCATATTCTTCTTTTTTGCCTTAAGGTTTGCTCCTCATGAAGCTAACATCATTGCGCCCTGCACGGGGGGGGGGGGGGGGCGCTCCCTCCCTCCCTTTCGCTCTATGGTTCTGGCACCTAACACCCCTCCCCCTCGCCCTATGGTTCTGCTGCCCGCATAAGTAGAAAAGTAAATTAAAATGAATAAATAAATACCTGCAAATCGCGCCCTTTATATGGCCGGCCTGTACGGCGCTCTAGGCGGTTGCCTAGTTTGCCTATGCCTAAGGCCGGCCATGGGCATACTTCTTCAGGATTGTACTGAGACACTGGACTCCCGAGGAGCTGGATATCTGGTTAACCAAAGGCTTGGGGAGAAAAGCTCCAATTACATTAGCAAAACTATAGTTACAAAAAAACATATTTACACGTGTTGAAGAGGAACAATGAAAATTTTAAATGGCCCTATTTGTAGCTGTCTCACATTCCCTGTAACATACTTAAAATACTTATTTGTTTCTGGGTTCATCTCCTTAAACAGCTGCCCACCACTATGCTTTACATGCTAGGCTAGCACATTTAAAGGGATCAGCACCACTATGCTACTTGAGACACACACACACACACACACACACACACACACACACACACACACACACACACACACACACACACACACACACACACACACACACACACACACACACACACACATGTGTGTGTGTATGTATATTTATTCACTAATGTCATACCTGTCTACCTGCAGACAATTAAAATGTGAACAAGATGCCTGAAAAGTAGGGACATGCAGCCCAAAATCTAGACATCTCATTACCATAAAATAATGAATGCCAAATAACTCAAAACTCATCCCAGTTCCATTCAGAATATGGGATACTACTCAGAAATGCATATTAAAAAACAGAGTAACAAATATAATAGAAACATATAAACACATTATCAAAGAGACAGTAAAAAATCTGTAGACTTAATAAACTGCATTGCCAAATACTACCATACAAGGTTATTTATTTATTTATGCTTCTGAAAAAGGGAGATGTAAGATGTGTGTCCTCTTTGTTTAAATTATTAGTGATACTAGAATGATGGTCATGTAGTGTGGTTTTCTGTGTACTAGACAAATTCAAAAATGATGTGAGTTGGGGGATTCAAAAAACTGAGTGAAGGGGTAAATCAGACCTGAAAATAGGAACATACCTCAAAAAATAGGAGCATCATGTGCAGGAGTACATCGGGCCTGAAAATAGGAATGTTCCTGCAAAACAGAGAAGCTTGCAAGGTATGCCTTAATGTTGAATGGTGAGTGGCACAAATGTCGACATTGCAGATATCAGCCCTGTTTCGGCAACTCAGCTCATCAAAATAAACAGAATGGACTCCTACATGGGCCCTGTTGCGGGCGGGGCATATGATAAGCAGTGGTTTTATAGTAATTCAGCAGCTGTCAAAAGGTGAATTGATCAATTGTAAGCAATGAATCGATGGATCCTGTGTCTTCAAATGCACCTGCTACCAGATATAATATATATATATATATATATATATATATATATATATATATATATATATGGGTCTACTTTCATAGACCGAAGCGCCACTTTACCGACACCCGGAAGACCGAGACGGAACGACCGAACAGGTAGGTTGCAGCGTGATATCCCGACGGCTGTGAGACCGACAACGGCAGCGTGTGAGCGCATGACGGGAAGTGTGCGAAAGTGACAGATGTAGTATTGGGGAGCGGACAGGTAAGTGTACGATACTGAGGGATTTTAGGATAGTGTGTGGAAAATGTGAGTGTGCGGTGGTGTCGGACTAAGGGTTCCGGTGAGGTAAGTGTGTGGAAGTGACGTAGAGCTGTGTAGGGTAGTGTTAAGTGTGTTAGGGTTAGAATGCGGGTGGAGTGAGTGTGCGATAGTGATGGGCTGAATGTTTTAGGGTGTGTTAAGTGAGTTAGGGTTAGGGTGCAGGTAGGGTGAGTGTGCGATAGTGACGGTGTTGGGGTTTAGGGGTGTGTTAAGTGAGTTAGGGTTAGGGTGCAGGTAGGGTGAGTGTGCGATAGTGACGGTGTTGAGATTTAGGGGTGTGTTAAGTGAGTTAGGGTTAGGGTGCGGGTTGGGTAAGTGTGCGGTAGTGTCGGACGTTAGGGTTAGGGTTTAGGTTAAGGTTAGTGGATATGTTGTTGTGTGCAATGTGTATTTGGCGTTTTTTGTGTCGGTGTTTTGGTGTTCGGTATGTTGAGTTGTCGGTGTGGTGTGTTGTCGGTTGTTTGGGGTGGGGAAAATGTGTGTCGGTGATTCGTACGTTCGGTCTATGAAAGTAGACCCATATATATATATATATATAGGTTCATAGGTTGGTACTAGGCTATCGGCCCTGGGGCCTATACAAGCCTAGCCATAACAATTCCCTGGCTATTTCTTCCCACAGTATTTACTTCCCTGGACCCCTGTCTAGCAGGGCGACTGACGTGATCCCCGGAGTGAATTTCCTATCTCCCATCCAATCGTCAAAGTTCCTTTTGAAGAGGTCCAAAGAGGCGCTCTGCTTGACATGTATGGGCAGTCACTCTATTCCAGAGTCTGGGGAATCTCTGAGTCAGGAACCTATCCCTCCAGCATGTTTTGTTCATTGTGATGACAAGGTTCAGAATCCTGAAGCATGTGGGTCTGAGGGATTAGGATTTCTTTAAGTCTAGCATATCCAACAGCTCTGGCTTTGACATGCCCTTGTATGTTAAGCAGAGATCACCTCTGACTTGACGATATGAGACAGAGTATAGCTGGAGTTTTTGTAGACAGTCAGCATAGGGCATCTGCTAGCTGGCCTCAGACGATTTTATGAGTGCCCGTAGTTTTTTGCTAATACTGATCAGAGATCCCTTCCCTTTTTGGGATTTTGCTCTATCATTTAGTAGCTTCCTCCTTCTATTGTATAGTTTGTTTATGGCTGGGGTCCACCAGACAGGACGTCTGCCTTTGGAGGATTGGGTCTTAGTTTTATTTGGGATTGCATGATCCATGCATTCCTGAAGGTGTACATAGAATGCATTTATAAAGGATTCTGCGGTCTGGGCCGTATTTTCCACAGGCCTGGGGGCTTTGAAGGATTCCACCTCGGTTTTGAGGAGTGTGAAATTTGCTTTAGAGAAGTTTTTCACTGTGGTTTTCTGGGCAGGAGGTGGGGTCAGGATGTGAATATCCAGTGAGATTAGTTTATGGTCTGATCTTACCAGTGAGGGATACACTTCTGGTCTGGAGCATAGAGTCCACATGTTGGTGATGATCAGGTCCAGTATGTTTTCCCCTCTTGTGGGAGTGGTAACAAGTTGTTCCATAGCATTTGAGTTTATAAATTCTAGGAACCTTTGGGCTAGGGTGTTGGAGCTAGAGTAATGCTCCCAGATTATGTTTGGGTAGTTGAAGTCGCCCAATATAATGGTGTTTGGAGAGACCTTCATATTTTCCAGTGTTCTCAGGAAGGCCGAGTGGGGTTCCTGGGTTTGGGAGGGTGGTCTGTAGCAGGCTATAAACTGGAAGGCAGTTTTACCCACTGTTAGTTGCACATGGATAGTCTCTGATGCTTCGTGCTGTGCCATCAACCTGGAGGTGTGGGTATCTTTGACGAATATTGATACTCCCCCTCCTTTTGTGGTTCGGTCCAAGTTTTGGGGCCAAAAAGCATGGTATGAGGTATAACCTGGTAGTGCTGGGGTGCTCTCAGGAGCCTTGAACCAGGTTTCTGTTACTGCACAGATATCAGTGTTCTCCATGCTAAGGAGAGTTTCGAGTGCGTGCATCTTGAGGTTTAGACTTCTGGCACTGAGTAGCATTACTCTCAGTGTCTTATCCCTTGTGATACCTATGGAGGTGGGTTTGTCTTTTGAGCCTTGCCTAAAAAAGGCACTATGGGGGTAGCAAGAGCCTTTGCCAATATCCGAAAGCCCAGGGGTGACAGGTGCAAGCCATCCCTAGCGAAGCATCGTGGCTTGTCGAGCATGTCATCCCAGGCTGACAGGCATTGGATCCCCTTTGAATGACACCAATACTTAAGCCAATTGTTGAAATTGATCATCTTGTCTTCATATTGTGGCATCATTCTTGGTGAGGGTAAGATGCTACTCAAGGTCAGGGTCATACCGGCCTGGACCACATGCTCAGAGAGCTCCTCTATGTCTCTTTTCATGTAGTTCAGGGAGGTACGTCTCAGGTCATTCACAGCAGCATGGACAATGACTGAGTTATATTTGTACTTGCCTTGGAGTGACCTGAGTGCTTATGTTATGTGGTGGATCCTAGCGCCCGACAGGCAGCTCACCATAACCTTCTCCTTGTTCAGCCTGGTGAGCGGGACGTCAGTGTGCCTGACGATAGAGTCACCTATTACAAGTGTATCAGGTGTGTTGTTTAGCCTTAAGGGCTGTGACTGTTTGGCACACTGGCTTTGTGAGCTATGTGTTGCACATGTTTTGTTTTGGGGTAGCGGTTGCTTGGGTGTCTACTTTGGAGGTCTCTGCTGCTTAGGTAGGTACTTCAGGAAAAGGTACTTCAGGAAGGACGACCAAGATCCAAAACACCACCTTTACTAAAGAACTCTTTTAATAAAAGTGACTGTTAAAAACACACACACAAAAGCTTAGCTTTACACTGCAGTTTCATCTTATAACAAAACGTCATCAGATGTGAACGTGCCACACCAATCACAAAGTGCCTTTTCCTTTTGGTTACTAGTTTTGTTCTTCAAGTACTTTTTATCCACTCAGTTTTGTTTTTTGGGTTTACAATTTTTAATGTTCTTAGTAACAAAATTATTAAACTTTTGTATTATTTTTGGCATATGTTTATTTACTTATTTATTATATTTTACATTTGTTGACCGGGATAGTCTGACTGGATGTATGTCCATTTTCAGGGGAGGCCCGGGGAGAAAAGCTCCACATTAAGACAATTTGCAAGACAGAAATCTTGACCATATACAATACAGATAATGTCAGACAGGTAAAACATTTCAAATACAGGAACATTTATATAGTACTGTCACAGTAACATACCAACATACCCGACTAAATAAGTTAAACATTTTGAGTAAAAGGATTAATAAAACATTTTTTTTTTGAGGGTAGCATTGTTTATAAAGTTTACCAAACCTTAGGAGGTGAGCTACTACAGTAGGAATTAAGAGAGAATATCAGAGCACCTGAAATAGCATGTTAAAGATAAGATAGTAAAGAATGGTCCTGCTAGGGGAAAAAGTGTCAGTCAGGATTTGTGCATGGGCAAAGCTATTGGGCTTTAAGGAAGATTCTTAATTGATTCTTGAAAAGTGGGATAGAAGAAAGGGCTGTTAGTTCAGCTGGAAGAGTGTTCCAAGAGTTATCAATAGAGTTTGAGAACAAGCTATCTCCAGATTTGTTGTTGGACTTTAGGGTAGCCACTAGTACCTTATTAGCTGATCGAAGGGTTGTTAGATTTTTATATGGGCAGATAAGGGTAGAGAGTATGGGTGTATCTGTGGGATGGTGTAAGATCTTGTGTATAGTAGTAAGTTGCTGGAAAAGAATCTGGCTTTGCATTTCCAGCCATCCTAGCAATTTAAGATTTTGGCAGTGGTGGGTTCGAAAAGGGGCATCAGTGGCAAATCTAGCTATGTTATTATAGGCTGTTTCCAACTTATGAAGATTATTTTTGGATAAGTTGGTATAGAGTGGGGATGCATAGAGAAAGGTGGAGATTAAGTGAGTTCAGGCAATAGCAGTCCTAGCTAGAGGTGTGAGATAGGGTTTAAGTCTGTAGAGGAAACCAAGTTTTTTATTAACTGATTTAATGGTTAGGTTGATATGTGTGTCGACGTTTAGATTATTATCAATTGTTACACCTAAATGTTTGGTGGTTGTGTCCGGAGTTATTACAGTACCATTATTAGATGTAATTGTGAAGTTGATAGCAGGAGACTTCTGAGTGGGAGAGAAAAGTATCAATTTAGTTTTTTTGGGGTTAAGGAGGAGACAGCGTTGATAGAACCAGTTTTCAACTAAGTTAAATACTGTTTGGGTACTCGAATGAATTCCAGCAGGCGAGGTGGTTGAACATATTAATGTTGAGTCATCAGCATATTGTATGCAGGTGGTTTGTGGAGGGGAGATTTTCAGATAATTTATGAAAATAGTGAAGAGGAGGGGTCCCAGAATAGGACCTTGTGGGACTCCAAGAGTTATACGGAGAAGAGTAGATAGTTTATTTTCCTAGAGGACTGCTTAATGTCTATTTCCTAGATAGGACTTGAACTAATTAACTGTCTGGGTATCTAGTGAAAGTGATTTGAGTGAGTTTAACAGTAACTGATGATTAACCATATCAAATGCTTTTGAGAGGTCAATAAAGAGGGCTGAGGACAGTAAGCTGTTGTTACAATTTTTATTAATGCAATCAGAAAAGGATAGTAGAGCAGTTGTACTATGGAAAGGCCTAAAACCATGCTGGCAGTCAACTAGCAGGTGTATTTGGAGGAGATGATCAAGTAGCTGACGGTGAATACATCTCTACATAATTTTTGCTAAGGGGGAAAGTAGGGCTATGGGGCAGAAGTTTGAGAGTTCATTTGAGTTCCCACCCTTATGCAGTGGGATAATATATGAGACTTTCTAGAGGGATGGGATGGAACTTTCTGCAATGGTTCTGTTAATTAAGATGGAAACAGGGTAGGCAAGCACTCCAGCTGCCATTTGGAGGTATTCAGCTGGGAGGAGGTCAGCTGATGGAGTGCATGGTTTAAGCTTAAGACGTAGGGAGTGTATGAGAGATGTTGGGACAGGCTGCAGTTGTAATACTTGGGGTAGGGTGGTTGGCAAGGATGAGTCAGTGGTTGGCATGGATGAGTCAGTGGTGGTAACAGGTGGTAAAGTATTTGCTAAAGATTGAACAGTTTCTGAAAAAAAATTGTTAAAAATATCAGCAATTTGGTTGGGAGAATTATGAGTCAAGTTAGAGGGGGTAGGTGTTTTGGCTTGTCCAGGATGGAGTAATTTATTTAATCCTGACCAGAATTTTTGTGGGTTTAGATATTAGGTTTGTTGGAATTTAAGGTAATAGTTTTTCTTTATCGAGGAATATTAATTTTTAGTGGCATTCCTGAGCTGTCTAAAGTTTAAATGATCAATAGGGTCTTTGGTACTTCTCCATATATTCCAGATTTTATTTCTCAGTCTCATTTTTTGCCTTGTCTCATTTGAGAGCCAGGGAGCAGGTTTGTTCCTAATTTTAATAGTACGAGAAGGGACATAGTGCTCAAGGATTTTTAGGAATGTATTGTTAAAAAAAGAGACTGCTTCATTGAGAGGTAGATATTTTAGTGGTGACCAATTGCAGGCTTTTAGCTCTGCTTGAAAGTTACCTAGGTTCAGGTTCTTTTTGTTATGGGTGGTTTTAAAGTTTAATTGAGTGGGAATGGTGATCTTTTGTCTAGTTATAAAGGTAAGAGAGTGGTCACTAATATCATCATGAAGTATGCCTATTTTGTAAGATTGAGGGTTATTGTTGACTAGTATCCATTCTAAGGTAGTTTGTTTGTTGCTGGGTTTATGGGTTCTGGTAGGGTCGGTGATAGTTTGATAGAAGCCATAGAGATTAATGTGAGATGTAGGTTTGTCAGAAATACAACAGTTCCAGTCAGTATTAAAGTCTCCAAGAGAATGGTTTCTTGTGGGAATGATGTGGAAAGCCAGTTAAGGATATTTTCATGAGTACTTATGTTGTTGCCTGGGGGGATGTAAGAGCAAATGATGTACATAGATTTATTAGCATTAATTTGGAGCTTAGCTATTAAGATTTCAGCATTGCTAGGTGAGGGAGGTTGAGCGTTTAGTGAGGTTACCTGTATTTCAGATTTAAACAATATCGCTACCCCCCCACCCTTTTTGCTAGGACGGTCAATTTTAAGGATGTTATAACCTGGGGGGATGATATCATTGTCTTTAGTAACTGGTTTGAGCCAGGTTTCTGTGAGACATAGGATGTCAAAGGAATGTAAGTCTAGTAGGGCAGGAAGTTGGGTAATTTTGTTATTTAAACTATGAATATTGAGGTGGGCAATGAGAAGAGAGTTCGAGGAAGAAGACGGGGTATGGGAAATAGAGGTGAAGGAAGAATGGGAGTCAGGGAAGGTATTACCAGGCCGTGGGTTTGGGTGAATGTCACCGTTTAGTAGTTGGTACTGAGGATTGTGTGGAAGTTTTGCTAGTTTACATAAAATCGGGTCTATTTTTCTGGTTTGGAAATACTTAATATGGTTTAATCTATGAAACTGCGGGAGAAGGTAGGCTGATGAGGGTGTAATGTTATGGTGGGTTTGTGAGGCTGATAGATAGAAAGGGGAAGTTTGTTTAAAGGAGTGTTAAAATTGAAAGTAGCTTAGGAATTCATAGCCTGTGAGGCTATGAGATAGAAGTAGAGTGGAAAGAATTATGGGCAAGAGGAGGAAATTAGAGAGTTTTAGTAAGCCAAGGGTTGACATAATGAGAATGTGGGAATGTAAGTAATGAGAAAATAAGGGGTTATAGAAGGGCAAATATGAGGTGGGTTTGTTTAATGAGGAAAGTATAGATAGTGGAAGGTGTGAGTAAATTAGTAACAGATGGTTGAGTATGTAATGAGATATGTCGAGCTATTGGTTGATGTGGGGTGGGGGTGGGGCTTCTAGCAGGATAAGGATAGGTGCCCTGGGGTGTGTGGGAATTGAGGGTAGGGCAGGGGAGTGGAGTGAGCCCGCAGGGTGAATGGAGCGGGCAAGAGCAGTAAGGTAAGTTCAGCCAGAAAACAATCAGCTGTCTTTCGTGTTTGGCATAATACAGAAGTGACTAAAGTGAAAACTGGGAGCAGAGTATATAAGCTTATCAGATATGTGTAGATGATTTAGTAAAGTGAGAGTGAGGTTCTCATGTGCAGAGAGGGGGATTAGAATTGTAATGAAATGCCAAAAAATGGGTGTAGGACCTGAGGGATAGTTAGTTTTAACACTAGAATATAGTGTAGGTAAAGACTACCACCTAGTGGTCAGGGGAGTAATAGCAGCTGGGGGAGGTAGGCAAGAAGCTATTCCAAAGGGATACGATATAGGATGAAGGGACAAAAGGGTGGAGGGAGGAAGTGGCCTTGGGTCTGCGGTAGGCTACTAAATCTCACACCAGAGGGTTAACAAGTAGTTATAGGCATTACAGAAAGGCAGTAAAAAGGTATTTTGCAACATACAAGTACAAAAAACTTTAGGAGTACAAGCTGTATGAAGACAGGCAAGGAGTCAGCTTCAGGGGCATCTTCAGGTTAGCAGGAGGTTATTCTTTAACTTTTCAGCAAGGAGGGAAACACCCGGATGCACTTAAATGTACAAAAACTTAAGGAGTATGATGGTGCCTTTCTAGAGCAGGCTTTTTGATGCCTCTGTAATTAAGCAAAAGTGGATGGGGAGGTGTGCAGGTTCAAGGTGGGGGAAGGGATAGACACAAAGTAATGCAAGGTTGAGAGTGAGAAAAACTGGACTAAGCCAGATGCTAAAAAGAAAACAGGAAAACCAAGCCAAGTTAATTGCAGGTCAGTGTGGTGCAGTATTTACCTAACAACTACAAATGTTATACTACTAATGTAGTACAGAGTGGTGAAAAGGACCACCACTTCTGCAAGGAAAAACAAAAGAAGTATGGGCTGCAGGTACATAGGTAAACTTTTTCAAAGAGAAAGTAGTTTTAAGTAATTGACCTAGGAGTACTAAAGGAAGAGAGAAATGGGGGGGGGGGAGTAGTGTGCACACTAACAGTGAAAGGGGAAACAGTCTTCAGTTTGGAGGACAGATTAAATACAACTCTAACATAAACTAGTGTAGCTGAAAGCACTTTAGTGTTCCACCAACGCAGGGTCCCACAGTGCAGGGCAATGAGACAGCCTTGGGTTCAAGGGCGCCCGCAGGCAGGTGCAAGGGGGTGCACTTGCACCCCCCTGGATTTTGTCAATGCTATTTGCGAAACTCACTAAACACACTTTTTTTTTTTTTTTAATTATTTCCACTTACTTTTTTTCCTGTAAAGCCTGCCTACATTGTTTAGAACTTTAGGAAGAGATGTTAGTGAAGGTGGTGTGGCAGGCAGTCACATGACATGACGATGCAAAATTGACGACGGACTGACGTGACGAAACTCCTCAAACTTTATACCGCATCATTATAAGACTGCAGTCTGCAGGTGGACGGTGGAAGATCTTGAATCGATTCCTGGTGGCTATTCCTAACTATCGTGTCATTCGTGTGGTGGAAGGACTGGACTGGACTGGTGGTGGTGACTAGTGAGTGACCGTGTCTGTGTTGGTACAAGAAGAAGGTAGGTTGGTTGCTCCACTTTTTTTGTACAGTCAGTGTGACTGACTGAACACTTGGCGGTTGGCCAAAAGCAAAAGTGGCGCACTTACTGAGATGGAGTGTGTGTGATCTATTGTACCGACCAATTTATAAAGTTAACTACTTTACTTTATGTTGACTGCTGGCTGCTCTAATGTCTTTTATGACTGTGCCTTTTGCCCAGATAGTCACAGAAATGGATCTTTGAACCAGCTCAGCTATCTCATTAACAAAAATATATACGCTCGCTCGCTAACGTATGATACATTAACAAACACAGTTTTGGTCACATCTGACCATCATCTCCACTTAGTGCCTCTCCTAATCCTCCGCCAGCTTTAGTAAATGTAGTTTGATCCCCGGAAAAATCTAACATATGATATCAAGGGCAGATAAGGACACCGAGGAATGCCATACTGCAGTCTGCTAGTGCTACCAAGAAGTCTGTTTTGTAAGGCCTAATCCTCATCCTGCAGCCCAACAGGGTGAAATAGTTGAAGCAAACAGTTTGTGAGTAGGGTTACCACCTGTCCCACTTTGTGAGGGACAGTCCCTCTTTAAGCAGTTGTGTCCTGCAAAAAACTAGAAAAAATGGCAAATGTCCTGAGATTTTAGGACAAAAATATTTCCTATATTTTATGTAATCATTGCATAAAGCAGTTATTCTGTATCTGAAACACCTAAATGTTATAAGAAACAGAACAAGCAACTAAAATGCATAAGAAAAAGCTTTTATTTAGGCAAAGTGAAGTTCTGTCCTTTGTACTGGCCATGGGTATGTTTTGCTCTGCAAAATCTGGCGTTTCTACCAAAAATGTCCCACTTTGGACATTTGAAAAGGTGGCAACCCTATTTGTGAGTATTGGCCACATCTTCACATGCAACTCGGTCAGTATCCTACCTGCCCTTGCAGAGAGCACTACCTTTGTATGCTCTGCTTTCATAAGGGATCAACTGCAGAGATGGGGCCAAGCGCACACCTCACCCCCTGGATGGTCAGGCTGATCCTCCATGCCTGACTCCATCAAATGCCTAAGATGCTAATCAAATTCATGTTGACAGGGCTGCAGTCATGGCTTTGTTATACCACAGACACAGGCTGTAGCAAGGATGTTAAGGTCGGGATGGACAATAATGTACCAAACTATACTAGCATACCAGTACCAGCAACCACCTGTTAAAATATTTTTGAGAGTTCATTATATTTTTTCCATAGGAATTTAGTATTTAGACATACAGAGTGATCTGGTATGAACTTAGTCTGCCAATTCTTGAAAAAATGGACTGTAGTATTTCTGCCAAAAATTAATGTAGTGGATCTAGAACTTGGAAAGGAAGGTTACTTAACTCATTTGAAGCTTTTATCTAAGAACAAGACAATTTTACAGTTCTTGGACTCATGGTGGGTGATCTGTAAAAGTAATCTGGTGTATAACTACCATAATTGGTGTCATTACACATGGGTATATTACTTCCTATTGAGTAGTATGCATGAGACACTGAGTCATGAAAGAATACATGGAAAGAAAAAAAAAGTACCTCAAAAATAACATTGCTATGTATGCCAAACTGGCTGTAGCTAAAAGTATAAGATGGCAAAGAAGAATGTTGTTTCTTCACTTTTGTAGTATAGGCTTGTAGAGAATGATGGCAGTTTTTGAAGGTTTATTTATTTTACATTTGTTATCCGGGATGGTCCGACTGGATGAGGTCCATTTACAGCGAAGGCCCAGGGAGGAAAGCTCCACTTAATAAAACAACAAATAACAACAAATAATGATATTATACATAATGTAAAAACATTGTTATACTAGAAGTATTTAGTGAGAAAAACAGTAAAAAAAAAAAACTATTATAATCAGCAATATTTACATACATAGTTACTGTTTGTTAAGGGATACCGTTACTGTTTGTTAAGGGATACCATTTGTAACAACTATGCTTACTGAGGGCATGAAATATGAGAAAAATGAGAAAGGATGGAGGTAACAGATTTTAGGACTGTAACACATGGACAGAGCTAAGAGCCTTTAAGATGGGCCTTAAGGGAGTTTTTGAATTGTTGATATTTGATGCAGAAGTCACAGAGGGAGGGAGATTATTCCAAGTTTTTGCTATACTGTGTGAAAATAGAGCTTTTCCTGCTGTGTTGCTGGCTGAGGTGATAAACACTTGCACCACACCACACTCATCATAATCCCTCAAAACCTACACCACCAAAACACACACATAGAAACACAAAACACGCACCTACATATGCGGAGGCTCTCAAAAAAATCTACCCAAGCAACAGGGACCTCCAAAGCAGAAACGCAAGCAGCCTCCACCCCCCTAACACAACCCAAATGACACACAGCCCGCAAACTCAGTGTGCCACTCAACCACGGCCCATAAGGCAAAACAACACTCTATTCATAGGTGACTCTATAGTCAGGCATACTGATGTTCCACTCACCAGGCTAAACAAGGAGAAAGTTACTGTCAGCTGCCTGTCAGGTGCCAGGATCCGCCACATAATACATGCACTCAGGTCATGCCACAACAAGTACAAATATGACTCTGTCATTGTCCATGTTGGTGTGAATGACCTGAGACGTACGGTACCTCCCTGGACTACATGAAAAGAGACATGGAAGAGCTATCCGATCTTGTATCCCAGGCAAGTATGACCCTAGCCCTGAGTTGCATAGAAAAGGATTGCAGTTGCTAATTAGTGACAGACATTTTCAGTTTTACGTGTCATATCCTTTAGAAAAAATGCTTACTAACACAAATCCTGTTGTTATTCTAGCAACTTAACTTTATAAGTTCATCAGAACAATATTTTTAATCTGTCCCTGTTTATTTTAGGCTTTATCCAGATTTATTTTACTAACAGGTTAAGTGTGTGTGTCTGAAATGACCTACTTAGAGTTAGCAGGTGGAATTTATTTTCAAGGAATTGAGAGCTTCAAGGGAAAAGAAGTTTACTGCTGCTTATCATGCTAGGTTTGTAAAAATATGCAACTCTTTTGTTTAGCAAATGGTATAATTGTAGTATAGATTTTTAAAGCAGTGTTAGTAGCACAGCAGGTAGCATACTTGCATCTTGATACAGAGGGCTGTAGCTTCTACTCCCACAGCATGTAAATGTGTATTTTAAGGGGGTGGGGTGCTGCAGTCCTGTCCTGAGTATGTCCATTTGGTGCCTAGTAACTATGAACCTAGTTTTCAGCTTGTTACATATTCCCTATTGCAATATACCAGCTTACCATTTCTTTTAACGTAACATAGGCAATTTATTCTTCTAGGGCAATGGGCACTACATTTGTAGATGAAACACTGAAATATATGTTTTATAGCAACTCTCCATTAGTTTCAGATCTTTTTAATGTGGAATTCAGATGACTTCTGCAGACTGCAGAGATTGTGCATATGGACTAATATCGGTGGATTATAATGATAGAAGTTTGAGTGGCCTTTTATGTTTGAAATGTTCTGACCTAGGCAGTTTGTCATTACTGGTTCATATGTTTTGAATTGTTTCACTGCTTACTGGAAAATGTTAAAAACTGTAAATTTAAAATACACTCTAACAGGTGGTGCAGGTGCTGTACAAGGGATATAATTCAATTATAAGGAACATGAATCACCATACTTTTGCATGGGCCTAAAAATGTATGCATTTGATATGCTTTGAAAACAGCCCAAAGGTAAACTTAACCTGCCAGGCTGCCACTGCCCAGATGCATTCTCTTTGAATGTGGGTTTCAATGCTGTTTCAATCAATGTGAGTTTCAAAAGCAGAGAAATTTTAATGCTAAGTCTGTTTTCATTGCAAGACTGTTGCTTTGTTTAGCAAATGTGAAATGCGTGCCTCAGTGTTTCTGCTATAAAATTTGAAATAAAAGTTGTAAATTAAATCTAAATATCTGTAATCATTGTAGAAGTAAAGCATAAGACAGTATGCATACTGATAGATTTGAACAGTGTCTGTGGCAAATGGGGAGAAATAGCCAAGTAATGGGACACTGGAATGGCTGTGTGTGTATGTGGGGGGCTGCGTGGGGGGTGGGGCTGTGTGGGGGAGGGGCTGCACAAGGAGGGGCGGGTTGTGTGGGCGGGGCTCGGTTTTGCACCCCCCTGCAAAAAATCCTGCGGGCTCTCTTGCTTGGGTTGCTTGGAGGTTGGCTAAGACACAGGATGTAACTTTTGTTGAGGGGACTGGAAATAAAAAGGAAAAGGAGGTAAATATTAGGTCTGAAGTTTTAAAACACACTGATTACCAAGTAACTGAGATAGAGAATGCAGGGGTGGAGCAGCATACCTTGTAAGAAACAACACAATTCTATGAACAACACAAAATGCAAGGATAGCAGAGAAAAAAAAGGTAACTGCAGTTGATACCAAGCTATTATAACATACACTACACTATTATGTATTGCTATAAAGGTTATGAAGACAAAAATAGTAACTACAAAGCTGCTACACACTAGTTTGCATTCTCCACTAAAAGTCAGGAACAACAGTGGTATGCTACAGAAACACAAGTAACTTCTAAGATGCTACACACAGTTTAACTTTCTGCACTAAAAGTCAGTAATCAGTGTTGTGCTACAGAAACACAAGTAACTTCTAAGATGCTACACACAGTTTAACTTTCTGCACTAAAGTCAGTAATCAGTGGTGTGCTACAGAAACAAGTAACTTCCAAGATGCTACACACAGTTTAACTTTCTGCACTAAAAGTCAGTAATCAGTGGTGTGCTACAGAAACAAGTAACTTCCAAGATGCTACACACAGTTTAACTTTCTGCACTAAAAGTCAGTAATCAGTGGTGTGCTACAGAAACAAGTAACTTCAAGATGCTACACACAGTTTAACTTTCTGCACTAAAAGTCAGTAATCAGTGGTGTGCTACAGAAACAAGTAACTTCCAAGATGCTACACACAGTTTAACTTTCTGCACTAAAAGTCAGTAATCAGTGGTGTGCTACAGAAACAAGTAACTTCCAAGATGCTACACACAGTTTAACTTTCTGCACTAAAAGTCAGTAATCAGTGGTGTGCTACAGAAACAAGTAACTTCCAAGATGCTACACACAGTTTAACTTTCTGCACTAAAAGTCAGTAATCAGTGGTGTGCTACCGAAACAAGTAACTACTAAGATGCTACATTCTCCAGCTAACAGTCAGAAATAACAGTGATGTTATGCAGATACAGAGTCAGTTGTATCCCACGGAGGTTACAATAACTTCTACTCTAATTGCCAGACAGGTTACTAATCTAAAAGTACACATAGCAGGTGGCAGTATTCACATTATTGAATAAAGTAACTTTTTACCTGTTATTTAAAGTCACAATATGCTATAAATACAATTCTATACTGGTACAACAAAAACACTCATATGCAGGGCAAATAGAGTAAAGGAAAAATTAACAAAAACGCTCTTGAAATGCAACTCCAGAAAACAAGTGACCAGATAGAGCTGTTACCAACCTAATGTAAAGTAACTATGTTACTTAAGGATAGTAATTTGGCTAAAATTTTGCAGGGGAAGCCTTTAGTTTCATTTAAAAAATGGATGCAGTATAGCAGACATGATGGTTCATAGTAGGTTTCAGATGCCAGAAGTAAGGTTTTGTAGACAAATTTCCCCCAAAGTTGGTACTTTTGCATGTGGAAATTGCTGTATTTGTCCTTATGAAATACATATATATTTTTAATATTAATTGGGTTAATTTTAGCCCTAATAAGAGTTATTTTTGTTGTACTGCTGGGATTATTTATAGTTTGAAGTGTCCTTGTGAGAAATTTTATGTGGGGAAAAGTCAGACAATGTTCAAAGTTATTCCAGGAACACATTAGAGATATAAGAAATGAGAATTGTGATAACCCATTAGCAGTTTATTTTAGGAAATATCATTTTAGTAATTTTAAACTTCTTAAAGGATGCATTTTGGAGAATGTTAATGTACATATGGGGGACTTGGTCTCTTTGAAAGATAAGTTATTGTATAAAGAAGTTTTTTTATTTTAAAATATGATACTTTGATCCCTAAGGGGTTAAATACTGAATTTAATTGGAAATACTTGCTTAATTGATGTTTTGATGTGTTAATTGTTTTATTAGTTTGTATATTTATTGAGTGTCATTCTGATGTTTAGTTACTCCTTGAAGGCTTTCTGGCCGTGAGACTAGAGTGAATAAATTATTTCCTTCTGTGGCTGTTGTCTGCAATTTTAATTTGGGTATTGTGGTTTTGTTATGTTATTATGGCCACAGACCCTTCTGCCAATATTCTTAGAATATTTCATGAGGACACTGCTGATTCCTCTCAACGTTTTATGGAACAGTATATCTTCCATGTGGAAGATAGATTGGGTCATAATGCAGATTTAGCGGTTACATTTTAGGATAAACATATTGAGGAAAGAAAGAGCTGCATGGACAATCCATTTTTGCTGGTTGGTGCTAATATTTCTTTAAATCTTTCTAACGAGCTGCAGGATCTTTGTAAAAAACTGGAGCATTTACTTTTTATTGAAATGAATACCCATTTTAACATCGTAAGTCTGAAAAGGTATCTTGAATTGGACATTACCTCTTGAGGGCCACATGCTTTTAAAAGCCCTAGCACTCCATTCGATGGTGATAATGTGGAAGATCAGGCTTTTAAAAGCAGGTGGGTTGCTGCAGCCCACAAGTCTGCCCTTGAATGGGTTAAAATTTTGGTTGAATGTGGCTTGGTAAAACAACGTCGCTTGAAAGATGAATTGCAATCAGTATGTTTGGAACTTAGTATGAAATCTACCTATAGGTTTGATGCTTTGCTGACTGAGATTAATGATAAACTAACTAATTAATAATGATAACTGATAAATTAATGATAAAAGTCCTATGAGCAGAACTTAATTGAGAAAAAGAAAGGAAAACTTAGAAGAGATTGCTGTGATTATGGTAATGGTAAGGCTTTCCTGTGGAAGGCCAAGGTGCACGCCCAGTCTACAAACATTACCAGAAGTCAGAAAAAGCCATTGACTGTGTCTTTTGCTTCATCGGATGGAGCAGACACTGTTATGGATTACGAGAGTGATGGGGGAGCTTATCTCCTGTTACTGCCTGCTCAAGATCCAGTCACTCATGGATAAGATTTCAGAGGTCATATAATCAAATTAATGGAGAGAAAAAGTAGACTTGGGCAAGGACAACAGAATAACGCTGATGGATAAACAAGACAGCAATATAAAAAAAGGTAGATGGCAATGACTGTGGACTATGTGCTGGTGTAATTTCTAAGGACAGGAATTTTTTAATTATTATTTCTGCTCATGTTTTATAGGATTCGTTAGAAGCAGTTCTTAATTTAAATTTTGTTCCTACTGTGCTTCCTCACAATATATATTAATTAACATGATACTATATTAATTATATTATAATTATAATATATATATATATATATATATATATATATATATATATATATATATATATATATATACACACACACACACAAAACCTAGAAACAGGTGCTTGGTGAAATGTGTGCTCGGACTGAATAAATGCCATACTCCACAACGTCCAGCACCAACCAGAATACAAACACCCAAAATGAGTGTAAAAACCATGTTCAGCAAAAAGAACGCCATTCAGGAACAAGGCTGTTAGCTTCCAAATGTTTAATGTCCGGCTCACAATGAAACAATGAAACATACACAATACACAAATCTAGGTTTCGCCCCCTGGTGTCATCAGTGTGTATTGCAAATAGGGAACAGTGACATATTTACAACCCTTTCAATCAGCATTAATTTAGACACCATTTTCCTTAACTAAATCAGTTAAGATATTTTTAAACACAAAAGTCACCAAACCACATACTACACTAAAAACTGTAAATACCATAATGCAAATAACTGCCTAGATACATTGTTATTTCAACTAGCTCCCAGACACACACATATTATGCCATGGATAACCTTACCAATGGTCATTTAGACTTTGTTTAAATAATGCTCTTAAATACACAATCCATTTCCTTTCTTTTTCAGTTAGTATCCTATGTTTACTGACCAACGTTAAATTTTTAACTACTACCTGATCAATACCCAGAAAAATAAAGTGCGCTCTTACATGCATTTGAGTGTGTTTGTACAGGGCACTCCGTACTCTTTTACATTTGATATTGCTTATATGTAATGCTATTCTCTGTCGAAAAGATAGAGGTCTGCCCCACATAAAAAGTCCCACATTAGCACACCGCCATATAAACCACCCATTCGCTACTGCATGTGATCAAATATCTAATATCATATACCTTGGGTGTATTTATAGACGTAAATGACTTGGTTTTAGAGACAACCTTACAGTGAACACAATGTCCACAATATGTACTGCCCATTATTTTACTGGCTTGGTTGTTTCTAACTTTTTTATGACTCTTCTTAAAATTAGCTAAACTTTCACCTATGGTTTTCTCTCTCCTGTAGCCAAAGGAACAATGTGAGTCTTCTACTGAGATCTATACTCAGTAGAAGAAGTACTGACAATTCTAGTATATCTGACGTGTCTTCAGGTTATTCAAATACCGATACAGAACTAGAGGGGGCAGAACCTACAGTTTTGAGTTCCCTAATATCAGAAAGGGTAAGGGGTTCTTTAGGAGAGGGGGCAGGAAACATGTTGGTTCAAGAAATGGAAGAAATGTTCAGCAAAATGGTCAACAACGGATAGATAATACCATTGATACCCAGGATATTGATAATAATTTGGTGGTAAACTTGACTGACTATGCATTTTCAGATTTGGAATAAAAGCCTCGGCTTTGTGCCTGATAGTTATGTGTCCCATTTTGAAGTGGTGAAAGATGTAAAGGCTTTTTGTCGCAAGTTGAATTTAAAATACTATTATTCTCATAGACCTCAGTTTAGAGATACACAGGATAGATTTATATTCAGGAAATCTGAGTTTCAGCCCCTGTACCATGGAGCAGTAAAAATATTTGAGGAACAAGTGTTACAAGATTTACAATTGAATCAGGGCAAGGTGTTTAGGCATTTTAAGGATAATATGACCAGGGAAGAAAAACAAGTTTTGCAAGATTTGAATAATAATGATCGTTTGGTCATCACTATGGTGGATAAAGGTGGCGCCATAGTGGTTTGGGGTAAAGAGGCATATGAAATAGAAATTCAACGACATTTGACTGATGTAACATCTTATTGCCATCTTCTTATAGAACCGATAGTGGGATTTAAACTAGAAATTGACCAATTTTTGGAAAGAGCTAGAGAGGTGGGTATTATTACGAAAGAATTACAACAACAATTGACAGTAGATGATCCTTCCCCACAATATTTTTATTTAGTTCCTAAGATTCATAAGTCTATTTCCCCCATACCAGGAAGACCCATTGTAGCTGGCAGAGGATCCTTGATAGGACCTCTATCAGTGTATCTGGAGTTAAAACTGAAACCATTATTAACTTATGTGTCAGCTAGGATTAAGGATACGAACCAGTTTTTACAGTTAATGGATGATCTTTATATTCCTACTCATGCTTTTATGGGCACACTAGATGTACAGGCTTTATACACAAGTATTTCTCATCAAGGACGAATAGCTGCCATAGAATACTGTTTTCATGTTTCGGACTATTATCAAAATGAAGAACAGGAATTCTTACTAAAACTTTTGGGTTTGGTGTTAGAACATAATTTCTTTACATATGGGTCTAATTTGTTCCTGCAGATTAAGGGTACAGCCATGGGAGCAACTTTTGCTCACCTATATGCGGACCTGTTTATGGGGTTTATGGAGGTACAAATGATTTATTAACAGAAGGAATTTACATCAGAATTATTGATGTGGAGAAGCTATCTGGATGGCTTCTGGGTAATATGGCAGGGTACTGTGGATAGGTGGCAACAGTTTGTCAATTCTTTGAATCAAAATTAATATGGTATTCTGTTTAGTGGCAAATTGGAAGGGAAAAGAATTGAATTTCTAGATGTTATGGTTACCAGGGCTAATGATGGCATGGTACACACTAGCCTATATAGGAAGCCATGTACCAAGAATTCATTGTTGAGGGCAGATAGCAACCATCCACAGCACATTATTAATAATATTCCCCAAACCCAATTCAAAAGACTTAAGCATATATGTAGTCAATCAGATGATTTTCAGGCGCAGGCTGAACAGATGAGGTCTAGATTTTTGGCAAGGGGCTATAAAGCTAGAGAAGTTGACAGAGCCCTAAGTATGGTGGACTCCAGTACCAGAGAACAATGATTAGAGGGGGTCAAAAGGCCACAGGTTGAAGGGAACCAAGTCATCAGGTTCATGACTAAGTTTGGAAATAACAGTTTCAAAATAAAAGACATAATACAATGACATTGGCACATATTGAAGACCGATACATTTTTGGATACATTAATAGACTCACGGTGTTCCTTTGGCTACAGGAAAGGGAAGACCATAGGTGAAAGTTTAGCTAATTTTAAGAAGAGTCATAAAAAGGTTAGAAACAACCAAGCCAGTAAAATAATGGGAAGTACATAGTGTGGGCATTGTGTTTACTGTAAGGTTGTCTCTAAAACCAAGTCATTTACGTCTCTAAATACACCCAAGGTATTTGATATTAGATATTTGATCACATGCAGTAGCGAATGGGTGGTTTATATGGAGGTGTGCCAATGTGGAGCTTTTTATGTGGGGCAGACCTCTTTATCTTTTCGACAGAGAATAGCATTACATATAAGCGATATCAATTGTATGAAGTGCCCTGTACATATTCGCTGTATATTAATGAATAATGTGAAGCAAAGGCATTTACACTTTTATCTGCTTGCATTAGTTAGAAGTGTACTAATGGCATGGCCATGTTTGTCAAGTCATTTCAGAGGTACACATGATTGACAATACATGAAAATAGAAAGCTGTGTGATACATATCTACAAATGTTTCAGGGACAGGTCCTTTGAAAGCACTTTTAGCATTTCAAAGATGTTGTATTAGCAAAATGGTTCATGTGCCTGTTCTTTTGAGTGGGGGAGTAAAGAAAATTTACTGTTATGTTCATAGGTTCATAGGTTCATAGGTTGGTACTAGGCTATCAGCCCTAGGGCCTATACAAGCCTAGCCATAACAATTCCCTGGCTATTTCTTCCCACATTATTTACTTTCCTGGACCCCTGTCTAGCAGGGCGACTGACGTGATCCCTGGGGTGAATTTCCTTTCTCCCATCCAATCATCAAGGTTCCCCTTGAAGAGGTCCAAAGAGGCACTCTGCTTGACATGTATGGGCAATCTATTCCAGAGTCTGGGGAGTCTCTGGGTCAGGAACCTATCCCTCCAGCATGTTTTGTTTATTGTGATGACAAGGTTTAGATCCCTGGAGCGTGTAGCTCTGAGGGATTGGGATTTCTTTAAGTGTAGCATGTCCAACAGCTCTGGGTTTGACATGGCCTTGTATGTTACAAACTAGAATGGCCTGTTCTTTTGGGGGAGCACAGCTGAGTTTCTGCTATGGCACATACAAGGATATGTTGTTCTTGCTGCTCTCCTTGTTTTGCATCTTGCCTGTTGTCAGTATTTCACATCTGTAGACTGTTTTATGTTTTTCTAGTGGGTACTACTGACTGCCTACCTTACTTGTTTTATCTGGAAACAATTACTTTGTAGTTGTGTGATACTTATGTGTACTATCATTCTATTGTTTTTTAGGACACAAAATGTCAGTGAGGTGGAGATCCCTCCTTCAGTGAAGTGGAAAACAATATCATTGTTGACACTGGCCATCAACACGAGGCTTTTCTGCTGGGAAGGAGTCAGCCCAATTTGCAAGAAAGGCTACGAGTATGGCAGTAGATTGTTGCCAACATTGCTTCTGTGGGCGGCCACAGCCAGACATGTGAACAGGTGCACCACAGGGCCCCTGACATGATTACCTCTGCACGAAGACGAGCAGCTGCTGTTGCCCAAGACCAAAGGATAAGCAGGGGAGCGCCTGCTACAGAACCACCTCTCACTCCCAATGAAGAGTTCCTGGTGAATATCCTCCAACATGAGAGCACACAGCAGAGTGGACCACAGCATGTACTTGACGTGGGTGCCACTCCTTCTGAGTTCCAGGAAGAGCTTCCGGGTACACTATGTTATATGACCGTTGAATGCTACTGTATAGTAAAATGACTGAAACAAAAGTTACTCCTGTGTCACATGTCTTTTTTGGGGGGGTGGAGATTGAAGATTGCTACAGATATAAGCTCGCTTTGGAATTGACAGCCATGTTCTTGTTGAATACAGTTAATGCAGATATACAGGAGTACATGTAGTATCCCCTGTTTTACTGTTAAATGTGATGATGTTACCCTTACCTTTTGGCTAACTTATTTCAGGACTATCAGGAATCCAGCAACATATGGCCCGTGCAGATGGTAAGCCAAATAAATTTAAGTCAGTACTGCAGATCAATTTAAAGACATATCATAAGGTGTAATTTTAGGCCTGTTGTGCATATTGCTGTACTGTCTGTAATAGTGGCAGCACTGTTAGTTGTTTAGCATATATTGCACCATTGTAGTGCAGGTATTAATGTATGCCTGTGTTTCTTCCTTTTTATCACAGGTGATCATGACAGTGGGAGTGTGGACCCTGTGTCACCTGATGTTGGTGTCTCATCAGACACTGATAATGTTGGTGGTGAAAGTGAGCCACAGTCTGGGGGTGCAGAGGTTGAATGTAACACAGAGGCTGACATTCAGCCACCCCTTTCATTTTCCCTGGACACAGCCAGTAGGCCTATGCCTACCCAGTCTACTTAGCTCACTGATATTTGAACAGGTGAAGGGCGAAGACATTGATCAGTGAAGTGTGGCTGCTGTGGATTCAGTGCCTATAGAGTTTGGCCGTAGCCCAAGTGTGGGCAATGTGCCATGCAGGAGGTTTGATACGGGTGCTCAGAGGGGGCCTGCTGTCCCTCCTCCACCACCTGGTCCAGATGTCTTATTCTGTGTCCCTCACCATATATTTAGGCCCATTATAGAGGCACAGGAATGTTCAGAAATGTGCTCCAGACAAATGCTCAGGGTCGTAGATGTGGCAAAGGCTGACATGCATGACTGCCTTCTCCCGGTTGCAGATTCACTGGATTGGATGAATGACATGTTGGAACGTGGGGTGTCTGTGATGGACTGAGAGGTATCTGTCATGGAATGAGCAGTGTCTGTGATGGAATGTCTGCTGGGAGGGGAATGACATCTTTGTGGGTGTAGGTCAGCCACAGCATTGGCTGATAGCCAATGTGGCCATGCCTGATCATGATCCCATAGTGACAGTACTTCTAGTGGTCCATCGGTGAATGTGCTGTCCACACCTAGATGTGGCAGGCCATGGGGTCATGGTCCTGGGCACTAAGCTTGGCTGTGTTTTTGCATCTCACACTCCACTGTCACATGGAGGACCCCTAGAGACACACACACACACACAAATTAGTTACATGGTTCAGCCTGCCTACTTCCCTTTTTTGATCATACACACTCACTGACCTTTTGTATCAGCCTAGGCCTCCTGCCCCCCCCACAACACCCTGTGGAAGTGATAATAATGTGCCATACCCCTATTTTCTCTCTTTTGGATTCAGGGATGCAAAAGCCTTGTGTCTGATGCACAGGGTGCATAGCTACATTAGTGCCTAATATAGCTGCATTTGTGTTGTTGAACTGATAATTGCACCTGTCACTTATATTTACCGTGCCAAGTTATACAGTGGATATAATCATCATGTCAGTACTTTCTAGTGTATTCCCTTGTAAGGGTTGTGAAGTCAGGAACTGCAATGTGTCTCATTATTTTCTAACTTTTCTCTTAAATGATTTTCCAGTACATACATATGGTGCACATCATAAGACACACCATCACAGTCAGATTTCAGGATTGGATAACAGTATTGTAGCCAAACTCATCAGAACAGTAATACAATATAATGCTCCCTTTTGCATGAACCTCACCAGACACATGAAGCAGCTGGACAGATCACAGGGCTTTCTCATCAAGAGAACACAGGGCCTACTAATCATGTCATGATGTATATGGATAGATTAAAAGACATGTCACTGTAACAGGCTGGTGTCAGATTACATTGTAATTTTTATTCAAAGCCTCTTAGTTTTAGTTTAAGTACTTGGCCTTCAGGGCCATTGTTTTACATCAAGAAGATTTGTAATCCACACTCTTGTGGTAGGAAATGGTAGCCTCTGCCCTTCTGAACTGGGAACTGCTGGTTGAAGGCTTAATGCCCATGTTGTTCTAATTGTCTTTCTTCTTGTTTAAGCACTTGGGTTCCAAACCTTTTATTTTTCATTAGGAAGGTTTGTGGTCTAGACTCTTGTGGCAGGAGAGTGTAGTCTCCACCCTTCTAAGCTGGGAATTGCTAGTGAAGGCTTATTGTGCCTGTTATTCTAAGTTTCTTTGTTCAGGTTTAAACAATTGGGTTCCAGATCAGCTATTTCACACTAAGAAGGTTTGAAGTCTACACTCTTGTGGGATTATTCTACTGAATTGCTGCTTTATTTAAACTGTTTTTCTTGCTGTTGTGATTGTGATTTTCTGCTTTTTGAATTTCTAGTTCTTCTGCATTTTATAGCATAGGCTAGATTCAGGCTTGCTGAATCTAGACTGTTTGGTATAATTTCAGCACTAAAACCAACCATCTTACATTAAGAAGACCTCCTGCACCCTTGTGGCAGAAGTGAGAAGCCAAGGACCTATCTGAGTTTGGGATTGATGGAATAAGGCTCAGTCTTGGGCTTCCCTTTGTTTACTTTTTTAAAATCATTTAACTTCACTTGTATTTCAGAGTTATGTTTGGGCAGGTTTGCACTCAGTTTACTAGAGCTGCTCAGTGATTGCACTGCTGCCCTGCGAGCAACTCAGTTGTGCATTGTGAAGCATTGATGTAGTTTTCTGCCCCTAGGCCTCCATCGAATAGCTACTTTTTGTTAGTCTTACAGCAAAACCTGGTTCACCTAGCCCACTCCCCACTAGTTACTTCAGTATATATCATCCATAACAGACAGACAGTTTTCCACCATTTCTCCAGCTAGCCCGATTGACATTGGCATCCTGAGGCAATATAGCAATTGCCTCATGCATACTGACAACCAGTTACTTCGAAAACAAATACAGCATGTGAGAGCTGTATCTATACAATGGATTTGGACTCAATTCTCTCACATCAAAACAAACCAGATATCAAACAGGCTGTCAGCACACACACTTCACCTCTTGCACATAACAAGCTCACAACACATAAACCCACATATGCAGAGGTACTCACTAGAAGCCTACCTAAAGATCAGAGACCTCCCAAGTGCAAACCTACTGTGCACACTGCAAACCCAACAGAATCCACTACACATAATAATACACACAACAGTGTTTCAGCCAATAAGTCCCTAAGGGAAAACACCGCAAAACCAAATGACTTGGTCATAGGCGACTCCATAGTGAGACACATGGATATCCCCCTCACCAGGCTGGCCAAGAAGAAGGTCATGGTCAGCTGCCTCTCTGGTGCCAGGATCCATCAGATCATGAACACACTCAAGTCTCTCAAGAGCAAGTACTATTATGACTCTGTCATAGTCCATGTTGGAGTGAATGACTTGAAACATACCTCACTGGATTATATATGAAGAGAGATATAACTGAGCTTTCAGATTATGTGTCCCAGGCAGGTATGTCCCTAGCCCTAAGTAGCATTCTACCTTCACCCAGGACGATGCCTCAATATAAACAAAAAATCATTCACTTCAACAATTGGATTAATTTCTGGTGTCATTCCAGGGGGATCCAGTATCTGTCAGCCTGGGAAGATATGGTCAACAGACCATGCTGCTTTGCCAGAACTGGCCTTCACACATCTGCCTTTGGTTCTTTCATACCAAACAAACGGACAAAACGGCAGAGCAGACTGTACGAAGATTTAATAACAGTTCCCAAAAACACAATGGACTTCCTTTAAGTGCTTTTCATTTGTTCTAAATTAACAAACTTCTTCAGAAGTAATTAAAGTTTGTTAATTTAGAACAAACGAAAAGCACTTAAAGGAAGTCCATTGTGTTTTTGGGAACTGTTATTAAATCTTCGAACAGTCTGCTCTGCCGTTTTGTCCATTTGTTTGGTATGAAAGAACCAAAGGCAGATGTGTATACATCTTCATTAAAGACAAATACCCCTCAAAACTGGTCAAACAGTATGACTCCCTAGAGCTACTCCAAGTCCAACTAACTGGAGGTAAAACTCCCTTCCATATCATTGTTAGCTATAGGTCCCCCACCATGAACCACAAGAACCACTCTGCCTACTTGGATTTACTTGAATCACTCACTATACAGCCAAACACCTTGGTCATGGGTGATTTCAACTATACTTCTATCGACTGGGAGTCATATATGAGCATATATTTTATGGGTATAAATTGTTAGTAGCTGCATCCCCACAAGGGTCTTGAATGTCCTAGACTTAGTACTCACCAACATAGGGGGTCTCTGCACTACCTCCTGTGTGTTGCCCTCCATGGTAATGTCTGATCATAATTCAGTCTCATTCAAAGTTAAAGTCAAAGTAAACTTTATTGTCACTTTGATTCACACAAGTGCGAACGGAGTGAAATTGCATTTCTTTCGGACTCAATGTGCATATAATACATAGACAATATTAAACATGACAATAACACACAAAATTTTATTGACACAAACACAAAAATAATAAATACTTGCATTATTGCACTGATTTAACAGACTGTCACTCATTACTAGGTTATTAGCTTATTTTCACTGGAAAAATTGCACTTAAGTGAATGATTTAAGGCCTACATTTATATTGCACAGTAAGACAGTTCAGTTTGATTACTGCTGACTTTGCTGTCTGGGTGGGGGTAAGACCTTGTTACATATTGCACCATATAGACTTTTCAGTATTGTTGGATTACTGCCTTAATGTCCAGTGTGAAGGGTACTGTTCCTAGAGTTTAGTTACCAGATGGCTAGTGGAAAGAAGCTGTTTCTGAATCTCATGGTTTTGCAACATATGCATCAAAAGCACCTTCCTGATGTTAAATGTGAGAAAAGCTTGTAAGCAGGATGAGTGCTATTCATGGTTATTTTCCTTGCTCTGCTGAGACATCTGGACATGTGCAGGTCTTGTATGCACAGGAGGGAGTTCCTGATAATCCTCTCAGCTGCTTTCACTACTCTCTGGAGAGACTGGTGCTCATAAGCAGAGCAGCTTCCATACCATACTGTAAAGTTGTTTGTCAGTATACATTCAATGATGCCCCTGTAAAAGGTTGTGAACGCCGTTGATGGCAGGTTTGCTCTCCTCAACCTTCACAAGAAGTGAAGCCAGTGGTGCACCTTCTTAATGATGGCATTTGGGTTGGCTGACCATGTCAAGTCATTTGTAATGTGCACACCAAGAAATGCTGTGCTTTTTACTCTTGTCAACTGTTTCTTCATTGATTATGAGTGGAGAGTGCTCTCTGTTGCTCTTCCCATAGTCCACAATAATTTCTTTGGCCTTGTTGACATTTAGTGCAAGATTATTGTTATAACACCAACTTATGACCTGATTCACCAGCCTACTGTAGGCTGTCTCGTCATCATTCCTGATGAGGCCCACAACTATCGTATCATCTGCAAATTTGATGACATAGTTTGATCTGTGCTTAACAGTACAGTCATGGGTTAGTATGGTGAAAAGCAGGGGGCTTAGGACACATCCGTGTGGGACTCCAGTGTTTAGGGTGATGCTCTCTGATGTATTCTTGCCTACACACACTTTTTGAGGTCTATCTATTAGAAAGTCCAGAATCCAGTTGGATAGTGGAGTGCTGATGCCCAGTTGAACCGGCGTTCTGATCAGATTTTGCAGGATGACTGTATTACAAGCTGAACTGAAGTAGATGAAAAGTAGCCTCACATAGCTATTCTTGTTCTCCAGATGTCCAGTGATATGTGGAGTACCAAAGAAATAACATCTCCTATGGAGCGATTGGGTCTGTATGCAAACTGGAGTGGATCAAAGTCTGTAGGTAGTTTGATGTTATTACATCTTTTACCAGTCTCTCAAAGCATTTCATCATAGTGAAGGTGAGAGCTATGAGACAATAGTCATTTAGGCTAGCAGGTGGGAACTTCTTTGGCAGTGGTATATTTGATGATTGGGGAGAGATGGGCAAAGGCTGTCAGCCTAGTCAAATAGAATTTGATACATAATTCTATCAACTGTATAAATAAATGTAAAATACAGGCTTGTGTTTTTAAATGTAAGAAAACACTGTAAAATGTGAACTTCAAGATTGTTGCAGCATTGCCATCTGCTGTAAGGAAAACCAAGCCAAGTATTTCAAATGTGTCTTTTTAAGTTGAAAAGATCTTATTAATGTTTTACAAGTCATTTCCAGTGTGACTGGATGAAGGTTTCATGTGCATTGTTTTAAGGCTAAAGTTTATGACCAGAATTTAGATGTGGAATGTGTTTTATTGCTCTGGTTTCTGCTAGAATGTATATGTGATATGCCTTGTATTGTAAGTTTCTGAGGAGGTGTTAGATTGCTAAATAATGCAGTTTGTGGCCTGAGAACTCAGACCAGATGTTAAGATGATGCAATATGAATACTGAGAAAACCCAAGTGTCAAAAATGATGTAATTTTGGGTGGGCCTTAGAGGCATGTTTGTTAGTAATGTTTAAATGCTATTTCTCACAAGAGACTAAGAAGCATTTTGACTTTGAACATCCAACTTACCAGCACTCTGCCTTATGCTCACATGTAAGTTTTAGCACTGTGATTTCTAGTAGAAATAGTAAAAGCTAGTAAAGTTTAATTAGGTATTTTTCTTTGAAATCAGACCTGTCCTACTGTATTATTTTACGTTTCTGTGTGATCTCTGAACTCTTAGATATCTCTGTGGTGTAGTAGTTTTGTCTTGTGTTTTAATTATTTATTATTAAATATTTTTAAAACATTCTACCTGTGGCTGATTTGTGTAGATATACGCTCTAGAGTACATTGCATATTTATAGAGGTTATTGTAATAGGCCACTCTAAAGTAAGCCTTGACTGTTAGTTATACTACCATCGGATAATAATATTGCACAGTAATAATTGGACACCATTTTAAGGGCCTTTTAGTAGCTGATATTATTAACTGGGTGGTGGCAGTAATTATTACCGTATAGTCTGGGTAAAGGGGTACATATGGAGAATCTGTGTCAGCCTTTCCTAGGAGTGTCTGTGAAGTTGTATAAATACTTATCTCAAAGTGTGTGTGTGTGTTGTGTCCGCTACTTGGTTGGGACACAAAGCACTGGTTGGACAGAGAGGGTACTGGAGATTTTAGCTTGCCCATTTAGGCTGAGACCTGGACCCTATAGCTGTGCCAGTGGGGAGTCTTATTGGGGACCTGGTGAGCAAGGCAGCAACCAGCCCCAGATTGACTATGATCTCTGTGTGCACTTAAGGGAAATTGTGCTTTACTGTGTGCATTCGTCATCCTTTCCCCTTTTAGGAGAGAACCTCTCTGGTGTTAGTGGTGAGGACTGAGGCTCCTTGATTGCTGGGCCAGGGCACGGTCATCACAAGTGGTTTGCAGTGGTGGGATCTACTTCACATACTAATTGGCTTGTAGTGGTGTGGGTAGAGTGAATTCCTGTAGCTTAAGTTCAGTGATCTCTAAAAGTGTTTTGCACTCTAAAACAGCCACTCAGTGTACACTCAGAGTTTAGATCACAATTGTTTTATTCCTTTTGCTAGCTTAGTGTTAGTCAGGGTGAGCAGGCAGCATGTCAGTGGAAGAGTATGGGAAGCTGACAAGGTGCCAGCTGGCAGAGATGTGCCAGGCTCGGGGACTGGTGCATGGAAACCTGACTAAAGCAGACCTGACTGCAGCCTTGGTTACAGCTGCATCAGAAAACAGCAGCCTCGAGGACAATCAGACTGACAGTGGAGATACAATATCCTCGGAGAATGGACAGCTCAACCTTTCTGCAGTGAACTTAAAAATCCAGCTGGAGCTAAAGAGACTTTAGTTGGAGGCCAGGTGTATGGAACTAGAAGAAGCCGAGAAAATGAGGAGTCTACCAAGCTGAGGAAAATGAACAGCCGAGGAGGCATGAGAGGGAAATGCTGACTCTTCACCAGAGTCATGGAGGTAATGGGGAAGGGAGTAACTGGACCCCAGAAGCACAAAAGGTCAGTAAATTTCTTCCACAGTTTAAAGAGGGGGATAATTTTGATAGCTTCATTCATATGTTTGAGCGGGTATGTAAACAGTATGAAGTTGACCAAAGGCTCTGGGTACGGTTCCTGACCCCCTTACTCCATGGTAAAGCTGTAACTTCTTTAGCAAAAATGCATGAGACTGACTGTTTTGATTATACTGCTGTAAAAAGACATTTATTAGAATGTTTTAAGCTAACACCTGAAATGTATAGGAAAAAGATTTGTGAGCATAGACGCAAGGCAGATGAAAATGTATGTGAATATGTTGTTGAACTGAGCACTTATTTTCATAGCTGGGTGAGTGGATGTCAGGTCACCATTTATGAAGGGCTGGCAGGCCTTTTGCTAAGGGAACAAGCCCTTAGCACTTTGCTTGAGGACATGAGGATCTGGTTAGCTGATAGATGGTGTGGTACTTCAGAGGAGTTGGGGAAGAAGGGAGACCTATACCTAGGAAGCAGGGCAGCCCTGCACAGGAAAGGGACCCCCAGTACTGCTCATGGGACTAAAGGAACCCATGGTGGGCAGCACAGACTGCCCCAACATAATTCACCAGTAGCAGGGGAAGCCACTAGTCTAGGTACATGTCCAGGACCTAGGGTGAAATGTTTTGAATGCAACCAGTGGGGCCATGTGGCATACAGATGTCCATGGAGGCAAAGTGGGGAACCAAATGTGAGGGAGCCAGTAAGTGGGAAAGACAAAATGCCAACTGTGGGTTGTCTTGAGACAACAGGGGTATGGAACTACCATCCTGCAGATGTCCTGAGAGGGAAGGATTTGGACGAGACAGTACTATGTACTTATGCAGTTTCATGCAGTAAGGCTAGGCGACAAGCATGTGGGTCTGGTAGCCTGGGGGAGACCCAGACAGACTACATACTTGCAGCCAGGACTGCTGAGGTGGTTACTTCAGGGAGTGAGCTATGCTGTAGCAGTGAGACTGAATGTGAGTCACAGCTGCTTGTGGGTACTGATATTCCCTTGGACAGGGTAACTGCAAAGGTAGAGGTGAGTAGTAGTACCCAGGCTGACAGTGAGGCACCGCTGTCAGAGGATGCCAGACTTCCTGTGGAAGGGGAACTGGGAAGGGTTACAAGGAGAGACTTGAGACAGGTTCAGCTCTCAGCCCCTACATTGCAAGGCCTGAGGCAGGTAGCTAGGGAGGCACTTGATTCTCAAGGGAAGGGGGAATCTGTATACTGAAACAAATGATTACTGTACAGAGAGTGGACACCTGAGGGAGGGTTAGAGGATGAGAGAGTACTGCAGTTGGTAGTACCTAGAGCTTATCGTCTGGTGCTTCTAGCCATAGCCCATGATATTCCCTTGGCAGGTCATGTGGGCATAAAATGTACAAAGAGGAGTATTATGCAAAACTTCTATTGGCCTGGAATTTCCAGAGATATAACAGAGTACTGCAGGACCTGTGAGCAGTGCCAAAAGGTAGGCAAGGCAGGAGACAAGGTGAGAGCTCCTTTGATGCCTTTGCCTGTGATTGAGGAGCCATTTCAGAGGGTAGCTATGGATATTGTGGGTTCTCTTAGTACCCCAAGTTCCACAGGGAAAACGTATATCCTAGTGATTGTAGATTATGCTACACAATACCCTGAGGCAATGGCTTTGTCCTCCATTGAGGCTGAGAAGGTGGCAAATGCTTTGCTAGAGATTTTCAGCAGGGTAGGTTTCCCTTAGGAAATACTGTCTGACAGAGGTGCCAATTTTATGTCAGACCTGTTGGCTTGTCTGTGGAAGTCCTGTGGGGTGAAGCACATGAAGACCACCCCCTACCATCCACAGACTAATGGTCTTGTTGAAAGGTTAAACTCTACAATCAAGTCCATGCTACGGGCATTTGCAGATCAGTTTAAGAGGGAGTGGGACAAATATTTTCCCCATCTGTTGTTTGCTTACAGAGAGGTTCCCCAGGAATCCACAGGTTTTGCACCCTTTGAGTTGCTGTATGGGTATAGGGTGAGGGGACCTCTAGATTTAATTCGAGATAAGTGGAAAGGTGAGTGTGAGTCTCACAAGGAGTCTGTTGTGGCATATGTCCTGAACCTCAGGGCAAGGCTCAGGGAACTCATGGGCCTGGCCCAGGAGAACCTGGCAGAAGCCCAGCAACATAAAAAGGTGTGGTATGACAGGAATGCTCGAGCTAGAGAGTATGCTGTAGGGCAGCAGGTGATGGTTCTCATTCCTGTCAGACACAACAAGTTGCAAGCAGCTTGGGAGGGACCCTACAAGGTGGTAAGAAAGGTATGTGATATTAACTACATGGTGGAAGTGCTAGGCAGATGGCAGGGGCACAAATTGTACCATGTTAGCATGATGAAACCTTACCATGATACAGAGGCCCTTGTGCTGAGCATTTGCAGTGGATTGTAGGAGGAGTCGGAGGGAGATCTGGGGACTGATCTCCTCAGTGAGGCTTGAGCTGACACCTCGGTGGAAGGGGTAGCAATGCCCCAGCAGCTATCTCCTACCCAGGTTCGAGAAATCCGAGCAGTGTTGCAGGAGTTTGGGGGCATGTTCACTGGGACAACAGGGAGCACCCACCTGGTGCAGCACCAGGTGGATACAGGACCCCAAAGGCCTATCAAGCAGGCCCCTTATAGGGTGCCTGAGAGAGTCAAACAGACTCTGAAGGAAGAGGTACAGGAGATGTTGGAATTAGGGGTGATTCAAGAGTCCAACAGTCCCTGGGCCTTACCAGTGGTGTTGGTGCCAAAGATGGATGGCAGCAACATGTTCTGTGTGGATCACAGGAAATTAAATAGTCACACAGGGTTGGATGCTTACCCCATGCCTAAGACAGATGAGGCCCTAGAGCAGTTGGGTGGGGCTAGGTATCTTACAACCATTGATCTTACCAAGGGTTACTGGCAGGTGCCCTTGACTCCCAGGGCTAGGCTTGTATGAGTTCACAAAGATGCTCTTTGGGATGAAGAATGCCCCAGCGACTTTCCAGAAGCTGGTAGATCATATCTTAGCAGAAGCAGGAGGGTTTGCCCTTGCTTACATGGATGAAATTGCTATCTACAGCCATTCCTGGCAAGAGCACTTTCAGCATGTCAGGGAGGTGCTGGGCAGACTACAGAGGGCAGGGTTGACCATTAAGCCGAGCAAATGTCAGATGGGTATGGCAGAGGTCTCCTACATAGGACATAGAGTGGGGAGTGGTAAGATAAGGCCAGAACCTGCCAAAGTGGAAGCTATTCAGGCATGGCCTGCACCTGTTACCAAAAAGCAGGTGAGGGCATTCTTGGGGACAGCAGGGTACTACAGAAAGTTCATTCCCAATTATAGTACCATAGCTGCTCCCCTCACAGACCTGACAAGGAAGAACAGGCCAGACAAGGTAGTGTGGACCCCAGCATGTGAACAGGCATTTCAGAAGCTTAAGGAAGCTTTGGGAGGACCACCTGTGTTAGCCAGTCCAGACTACAGCAAAGAATTTGTTGTGCAGGTGGATGCTTCAAACTATGGGGTGAGGGCTGTACTTAGCCAGATTTCTTTAGAGGGGAAGAGCACCCAGTGGTTTATCTCAGTCGTAGGCTCCAACCCAGGGAGGAATGCTATGCAGCAGTAGAAAAGGAATGTCTAGCCATAGTGTGGACACTACAAAACCTTCAGCCTTATCTGTATGGAAGAAAATTCACTGTGATGACAGATCACAACCCGCTAACATGGTTAAACAGAGCCAATCAGCAAAATGCCAAGTTGCTAAGATGGTGTCTGGGGTTGAAGCATATGATTTGTCAGTGCAGCACCGCAGTGGGAGTAGCAATGCCAATGTAGATGGGCTTTCAAGACAGGGAATGGGGTGAGGTACATCCAGACAGACCTGACACTCTCAAGTGATGTTTCTCAAGGGGCACTTGAAAAACTTGCTTGAGTTCCCCGGGGGGAAGAGATGTAATGATTGGTGAGAGATAGGCGAAGGCTGCCAGCCTAGTCAAATAGAATTTGATATATAATTCTATCAACTGTATAAATAAATGTAAAATACAGGCTTGTGTTTTTAAATGTAAGAAAACGCTGTAAAATGTGAACTTCAAGATTGTTGCAACATTGCCATCTGCTGTAAGGAAAACCAATCCAAGTATTTCAAATGTGTCTTTTTAAGTTGAAAATATCTTATTAATGTTTTACAAGTCAGTTCCAGTGCGGCTGGATGAAGGTTTCATGTGCATTGTTTTAAGGCTAAAGGTTATGACCAGAATTTAGATGTGGAATGTGTTTTATTGCTCTGGTTTCTGCTAGAATGTATATTGTGAAATGCCTTGTATTGTTGTAAGTTTCTGAGGAGGAGATAGATTGCTAAATAATGCAGTTTGTGGCCTGAGAACTCAGACCAGGTGTTAAGATGATGCAATATGAATACTGGGAAACCCAAGTGTCAAAAATGATGTAATTTTGGGAGGGCCTTAGAGACATGTTTGTTAGTAATGTTTAAATACCATTTCTCACAAGAGACCAAAAAGCATTTTGACTTTGGACATCCAACTTACCAGCACTCTGCCTTATGCTCACATGTAAGTTTTAGCACTGTGATTTCTTGTAGGAATAGTTAAAGCTAGTAAAGATTAATTACACATTTTTCTTTGACATCAGACCTGTCCTACTGTATTATTTTAAGTTTCTGTGTGATCTCTGAACTTTTAGATATCTCTGTGGTGTAGTAGTTTTGTCTTGTGTTTTAATTATTTATTATTAAATATTTTTAAAACCTTCTACCTGTGGCTGATTTGTGTAGAGATAAGCTCTAGAGTACATTGCATATTTATAGAGGTTATTGTAATAGGCCACTCTAACGTAAGCCTTGACTGTTAATCATGCTACCATTGGATAATAATATTGCACAGTAATAATTGGACACCCTTTTAAGGGCCTTTTAGTAGCTGATATTATTAACTGGGTGGTGGCAGTAATTACTACCGTATAGTCTGGGTAAAGGGGCACAGTTGGAGAATCTGTGTCAGCCTTTCCCAGGAGTGTCTGTGAAGTTGTATAAATACTTATCTCAAAGTGTGTGTGTGTTATGTCAG
Organism: Protopterus annectens; assembly: GCF_019279795.1. NCBI lineage: Eukaryota > Metazoa > Chordata > Ceratodontiformes > Protopteridae > Protopterus > Protopterus annectens. The sequence continues at coordinate 511,576,862 of NC_056730.1, read as the reverse complement.
CTACTTGGCAGGGACATGAAGCACTGGTTGGACAGGGAGGGTACTGGAGGTTTTAGCTTGCCTAGTTAAGCTGAGACCTGGACCCTATAGCTGTGCCAGTGGGGAGTCTTATTGGGGACCTGGTCAGCAAGGGAGCAACCAGCCCCAGACTGACTGTGATCTCTGTGTGCACTTAAGGGAAATTGTACTTTACTGTGTGTATTAGTTATCCTTTCCCCCTCTAGGAGACGATCTCCCTGTGTTAGTGGTGAGGATTGAGGCTCCTTGATTGCTGGGCCAGGGCATGATCATCACAGTATAATAAAAGAACTCTGGAACGGTGCTGTTATGTATCCAAAAATTTTAATAAAACTCTGCCATAAAAAACATACAAACTTCTGAGAGGTAAGCGCTTTCGGGTGTTAACCCTTCATCAGACAAAGGTAAAATGGTGCAGAACACAATTTAAATAAGAACACACCCAATGAACAATTAGTGAAATCAATTCAGTAAAAAACCCGCCTATTTTTTAAGGTGGGTTTAATAGGAACAACATCATTAAGCCCTGGATTCCTATGTGCCATAAACTCTAGGATCTTCCTTGACTCTATCTGTTCTGTGTAGTGTTTTATATCACCTCCCCTCTTGTTAAGCCTTACATTGACTATGGCCCTAAAAGTAAAACAATGTGTAGGATGTTCACTAACATGTCTGAACAAAGCATTATGTGTGTCCTTGTTTCCTATACTAGAAAGATGTTGCAATATTCTAACTTTGAACATATTATTCGTCTTGCCCACGTAAAAACATGGGCAAGACTTACAATTAGCCAGATACACTATATCTTTAGTCCTGCAAGTGGCTTTAGCTTTCAACATATGGGTCCTATTAGTAACAGGATGTATAAAAGAAACATCTTGAGAAATATAAGGGCAGGCCTTGCATCTACCACAAGGCTTGCTGCCTACAGAAAAAGCAGGGGTATAAGATAAACTAACATGTTCCCCACATAGAATGTCTTTTAGACTCTTATTCTTCCTATATCCAAATACTGGAGTCGGCCATACTATGGTGTTGATTCTATCATCACTAGTAAGAATGTTCCAGTTGTCCCTTATAATTCCAGTGATATCTTTTATATCACTACTATAAGTGAACATAACCTTAAATCTAGCATCCTGTTTCATTTCTCTTGAAGGTATAGCTAAGTCCCTAGCAGGCCTAGATAACCAGGGCTTATATTTATGACCCCTTTTATCTCTATGCTTCTCTATAACATCTTTGACCATGGTTTCATTATACCCCCTCTCTACAAAAAGACCCTTCAAACTCTCCAATTCATTGTTGAAACAAATATCATCCGTGCAGTTCCTAGATAACCTGGCTAGCTGTCCTTGTACTATGTTGGGAAAAGTGTATCGTGGATGCATACTATCAAAAGTTAAAAATGTATTTTTCCAACACTCCTTCCTATACAGACTGGTAGAAAAACCTTGTAAAGTCTGTCCTATTGTGACATCTAAGAAGTCTATCTCTGTATAGGATGTTACTTCCGTAAACTTAAAGAAATCTGTTGTGGAGTGTAGAAAATCAATAAATAATTTAAGGGAGATGGTATCACCCTTCCACAAAATAAAAACATCATCCACAAAGCGTTTATAAAAGCCAATATATGGCTTCCATTCGCTGTTGTTAAAAATGTACAAATTCTCCCAATAGGCTAGTACCAGGTTAGCATAGGTATTCGCACAGGGTGTGCCCATGGCTACACCCTGTGCTTGCCTATATGTCTGTTCTAGACCCAAAAATACATTATTTTCCAAAACTAACCTAAGTATAGTTGTAACATGTTTAATATGATGATCTAGGGCTCCATTTTCTCTCAACAATGTATCAATAGCCATTATGCCATAATCATTGTGTATAACCATGAAAAGGCTCTGTACGTCCAGTGTAACCATGAGATAATGTGAATCATGAGGGGCCCTAACTAACCCTCCAAATGCCTTCAAAAAATCTCCTGTGTCTGTTAATATATTTTCCATTTTATTAACATATGGCCTAAGTGTGGTTTCTAACCATATAGAGGCATTTTCTGTGACCCATTTCCTACCTGATACTATGGGTCGTATCGGGGGGTCTGTCAAAGATTTATGTATCTTAGGCAGGCCTTTGAAGAGTGGTATAACAACCCCTTCCATTCTAAGAAAATTGTATAACTCTTCACTTATGACCATGTCATCCAAGAGTTCTTCCAAGGTCTTGTGAACTTTCTCTATCATATGTTTCACCATTAAAGGGTTCATTAATCTATAGGTGTGTGTGTCAGATAGTAACTGGCTTAGTTTGTTGTGATATACCAATGTATCCATCACAACTATGGCCCCTCCTTTATCAGCCATCTTAATGGTAATATCTCTATTATCACATAAATTTTGGAGGGCTTGTCTTTGTAATGCAGTTAAATTATAATATTTCTGAGTACTACCATTATGAAAGTATGCCATAAGGTCCCTTTCACAGGCATTAATAAACAGTTGTAAAGATGGTGTCAATGGAGGAACAAAGGTACTAGGCTGTCAAAGTGTGGAACTACTATTAACAACATTGCCAAACATATTTCTAAGAGCCACTCCCCTGCAAAAAAGCATGAGATCCATGACTACATCTTGATAATTGCAAGTCCTGCTCGGGACAAATGACAAACCCTTGTTCAACACATATAACTCCTCAGCATTCAAAACATATGAGGACAAATTATATACAATGTTATCATTGTCGCAGTTACCACAAGTAGTCACTCTAATGTTCTCCGCTTCTTGCTCGGGTCTCTGCCTTAAGCAAGGCGTTTCCACGCCCCTGTCTTCTTTTTCACGGGTACTGGTAGAGTTTCCAAAAAATGCTGTTCTGCCGAAGGAATCTTGGGCCGTGCGCCCAAGCGTTCATCATTCACTGTTATCGTGTTTGCAGAATCCACTGCGAATGGTTTCTCCGACGTAGTGGCATTATCCACCTGACGGGAAGCCATAGACGCATTCATGTCTCTAACATCAAGGGACTGAACAATTGCTACTGCATTCTCAGAAACGTGTGCTGCGTCAGCTGTAGAAATCACGTGACCACGTGATTCAGACGTAGTTACATGCAAGCAAGTGGAGTTCGATGCCTCTGGATGTTCCGTATTACCATTAGAGTTATCAGAAATACTAGAAGCTGTAGCAAAGGCTCTGTATGGCTGTTTGCTGGTGGTGACATTTCTGTTGGGCAAATCCCCCCTGGTTCTAGCCCAAACAAAGATCTCTCCATTGGAGAAATCAGTATAGTCTCTAGTAAGTTTGTTCATCTTGGTTGTTTTTAGTTTATTATCGCTATCACGTAGAGAGCGGTAAACCTCTTCTAATTTCTGTGAGTAACCATTACCTATAAAGTCATTACACAGTTTATGTTGTAACGCACCTGTTTCTTGTTTCAAGGTGGCTATCTCAGGTGCAAAAAATTCAATGAGGAGTTCCATATATTGAAAGCTAGTTTTTATGTTAATAAGTTGCCATCTTGCCAACAATGTAGGATAGCGATCTCCCTGCGTAGGCATACAGAGTACTCTCATGCCACGGGGTACAATACCATATGAAAGACATGCTTCAAAATGAAAAGTTTGCCATAAGAGGCGTTGTAGCCTCCCCATTTTATAGTTGTAGTCCCTGAGGAGTTCCTCAAAATTTTTATCAACTGTTACTGGTATAGAGTTACTCAAACCAGTGTCTTTCAAAGTCACAAAACCCATCTGTAACAGAGGGTTGTCCACACGTAAGAGATTAGGAAAATTCCTACCATGGGAACGCTGTTGTAAACCATCATTGTCCATAATTCCACTAACAGAACGTTGCTCCACAGACATAACAGCTCAGCACCAATAAAGCACAAAACTGTAGTAAATCCAAAAAACAAATGCTTGGTGCTGATACCCCAACCAGAGAACAACGATTGAGAAGCCACAAAAACAAAAGAACTCTGGAACGGTGCTGTTATGTATCCAAAATTTTAATAAAACTCTGCCATAAAAAACATACAAACTTCTGAGAGGTAAGCGCTTTCGGGTGTTAACCCTTCATCAGACAAAGGTAAAATGGTGCAGAACACAATTTAAATAAGAACACACCCAATGAACAATTAGTGAAATCAATTCAGTAAAAAACCCGCCTATTTTTTAATGTGGGTTTAATAGGAACAACATCATTAAGCCCTGGATTCCTATGTGCCATAAACTCTAGGATCTTCCTTGACTCTATCTGTTCTGTGTAGTGTTTTATATCACCTCCCCTCTTGTTAAGCCTTACATTGACTATGGCCCTAAAAGTAAAACAATGTGTAGGATGTTCACTAACATGTCTGAACAAAGCATTATGTGTGTCCTTGTTTCTTATACTAGAAAGATGTTGCAATATTCTAACTTTGAACATATTATTCGTCTTGCCCACGTAAAAACATGGGCAAGACTTACAATTAGCCAGATACACTATATCTTTAGTCCTGCAAGTGGCTTTAGCTTTCAACATATGGGTCCTATTAGTAACAGGATGTATAAAAGAAACATCTTGAGAAATATAAGGGCAGGCCTTGCATCTACCACAAGGCTTGCTGCCTACAGATAAAGCAGGGGTATAAGATAACCTAACATGTTCCCCACATAGAATGTCTTTTAGACTCTTATTCTTCCTATATCCAAATACTGGAGTCGGCCCTACTATGGTATTGATTATGGCATAATGGCTATTGATACATTGTTGAGAGAAAATGGAGACCACTCATATCTGGAACAGATAGAGTCAAGGAAGATCCTAGAGTTTATGGCACATAGGAATCCAGGGCTTAATGATGTTGTTCCTATTAAACCCACCTTAAAAAATAGGCGGGTTTTTTACTGAATTGATTTCACTAATTGTTCATTGGGTGTGTTCTTATTTAAATTGTGTTCTGCACCATTTTACCTTTGTCTGATGAAGGGTTAACACCCGAAAGCGCTTACCTCTCAGAAGTTTGTATGTTTTTTATGGCAGAGTTTTATTAAAATTTTTGGATACATAACAGCACCGTTCCAGAGTTCTTTTGTTTTGTGGCTTCTCAATCGTTGTTCTCTGGTTGGGGTATCAGCACCAAGCATTTGTTTTTCGGATTTACTACAGTTTTGTGCTTTATTGGTGCTGAGCTGTTATGTCTGTGGAGCAACGTTCTGTTAGTGGAATTATGGACAATGATGGTTTACAACAGCGTTCCCATGGTAGGAATTTTCCTAATCTCTTACCTGTGGACAACCCTCTGTTACAGATGGGTTTTGTGACTTTGAAAGACACTGGTTTGAGTAACTCTATACCAGTAACAGTTGATAAAAATTTTGAGGAACTCCTCAGGGACTACAACTATAAAATGGGGAGGCTACAACGCCTCTTATGGCAAACTTTTCATTTTGAAGCATGTCTTTCATATGGTATTGTACCCCGTGGCATGAGAGTACTCTGTATGCCTACGAGGAGATCGCTATCCTACATTGTTGGCAAGATGGCAACTTATTAACATAAAACTAGCTTTCAATATATGGAACTCCTCATTGAATTTTTTGCACCTGAGATAGCCACCTTGAAACAAGAAACAGGTGCGTTACAACATAAACTGTGTAATGACTTTATAGGTAATGGTTACTCACAGAAATTAGAAGAGGTTTACCGCTCTCTACGTGATAGCGATAATAAACTAAAAACAACCAAGATGAACAAACTTCTAGAGACTATACTGATTTCTCCAATGGAGAGATCTTTGTTTGGGCTAGAACCAGGGGGGATTTGCCCAACAGAAATGTCACCACCAGCAAACAGCCATACAGAGCCTTTGCTACAGCTTCTAGTATTTCTGATAACTCTAATGGTAATACGGAACATCCAGAGGCATCGAACTCCACTTGCTTGCATGTAACTACGTCTGAATCACGTGGTCACGTGATTTCTACAGCTGACGCAGCACACGTTTCTGAGAATGCAGTAGCAATTGTTCAGTCCCTTGATGTTAGAGACATGAATGCGTCTATGGCTTCCCGTCAGGTGGATAATGCCACTACGTCGGAGACACCATTCGCAGTGGATTCTGCAAACACGACAACAGTGAATGATGAACGCTTGGGCGCACAGCCCAAAATTCCTTCGGCAGAACGGCATTTTTTGGAAACTCTACCAGTACCCGTGAAAAAGAAGACAGGGGCGTGGAAACGCTCCTTAAGCGAAGGCAGAGACCCGCGCAAGAAGCGGAGAACATTAGAGTGACTACTTGTGGTAACTGTGACAATGATAACATTGTATATACTTTGTCCTCATATGTTTTGAATGCTGAGGAGTTATATGTGTTGAACAAGGGTTTGTCATTTGTCCCGAGCAGGACTTGCAATTATCAAGATGTAGTCATGGATCTCATGCTTTTTTGCAGGGGAGTGGCTCTTAGAAATATGTTTGGCAATGTTGTTAATAGTAGTTCCACACTTTGACAGCCTAGTACCTTTGTTCCTCCATTGACACCATCTTTACAACTGTTTATTAATGCCTGTGAAAGGGACCTTATGGCATACTTTCATAATGGTAGTACTCAGAAATATTATAATTTAACTGCATTACAGAGACAAGCCCTCCAAAATTTATGTGATAATAGAGATATTACCATTAAGATGGCTGATAAAGGAGGGGCCATAGTTGTGATGGATACATTGGTATATCACAACAAACTAAGCCAGTTACTATCTGACACACACACCTATAGATTAATGAACCCTTTAATGGTGAAACATATGATAGAGAAAGTCCACAAGACCTTGGAAGAACTCTTGGATGACATGGTCATAAGTGAAGAGTTATACAATTTTCTTAGAATGGAAGGGGTTGTTATACCACTCTTCAAAGGCCTGCCTAAGATACATAAATCTTTGACAGACCCCCCCGATACGACCCATAGTATCAGGTAGGAAATGGGTCACAGAAAATGCCTCTATATGGTTAGAAACCACACTTAGGCCATATGTTAATAAAATGGAAAATATATTAACAGATACAGGAGATTTTTTGAAGGCACTTGGAGGGTTAGTTAGGGCCCCTCATGATTCACATTATCTCATGGTTACACTGGATGTACAGAGCCTTTTCACGGTTATACACAATGATTATGGCATAATGGCTATTGATACATTGTTGAGAGAAAATGGAGCCCTAGATCATCATATTAAACAGGTTACAACTATACTTAGGTTAGTTTTGGAAAATAATGTAGTTTTGGGTCTAGAACAGACATATAGGCAAGCACAGGGTGTAGCCATGGGCACACCCTGTGCGAATACCTATGCTAACCTGGTACTAGCCTATTGGGAGAATTTGTACATTTTTAACAACAGCGAATGGAAGCCATATATTGGCTTTTATAAACGCTTTGTGGATGATGTTTTTATTTTGTGGAAGGGTGATACCATCTCCCTTAAATTATTTATTGATTTTCTACACTCCACAACAGATTTCTTTAAGTTTACGGAAGTAACATCCTATACAGAGATAGACTTCTTAGATGTCACAATAGGACAGACTTTACAAGGTTTTTCTACCAGTCTGTATAGGAAGGAGTGTTGGAAAAATACATCTTTAACTTTTGATAGTATGCATCCACGATACACTTTTCCCAACATAGTACAAGGACAGCTAGCCAGGTTATCTAGGAACTGCACGGATGATATTTGTTTCAACAATGAATTGGAGAGTTTGAAGGGTCCTTTTGTAGAGAGGGGGTATAATGAAACCATGGTCAAAGATGTTATAGAGAAGCATAGAGATAAAAGGGGTCATAAATATAAGCCCTGGTTATCTAGGCCTGCTAGGGACTTAGCTATACCTTCAAGAGAAATGAAACAGGATGCTAGATTTAAGGTTATGTTCACTTATAGTAGTGATATAAAAGATATCACTGGAATTATAAGGGACAACTGGAACATTCTTACTAGTGATGATAGAATCAACACCATAGTAGGGCCGACTCCAGTATTTGGATATAGGAAGAATAAGAGTCTAAAAGACATTCTATGTGGGGAACATGTTAGTTTATCTTATACCCCTGCTTTATCTGTAGGCAGCAAGCCTTGTGGTAGATGCAAGGCCTGCCCTTATATTTCTCAAGATGTTTCTTTTATACATCCTGTTACTAATAGGACCCATATGTTGAAAGCTAAAGCCACTTGCAGGACTAAAGATATAGTGTATCTGGCTAATTGTAAGTCTTGCCCATGTTTTTACTTGGGCAAGACAAATAATATGTTCAAAGTTAGAATATTGCAACATCTTTCTAGTATAAGAAACAAGGACACATATAATGCTTTGTTCAGACGTGTTAGTGAACATCCTACACATTGTTTTACTTTTAGGGCCATAGTCAATGTAAGGCTTAACAAGAGGGGAGGTGATATAAAACACTACACAGAACAGATAGAGTCAAGGAAGATCCTAGAGTTTATGGCACATAGGAATCCAGGGCTTAATGATGTTGTTCCTATTAAACCCACCTTAAAAAATAGGCGTTTTTTTTACTGAATTGATTTCACTAATTGTTCATTGGGTGTGTTCTTATTTAAATTGTGTTCTGCACCATTTTACCTTTGTCTGATGAAGGGTTAACACCCGAAAGCGCTTACCTCTCAGAAGTTTGTATGTTTTTTATGGCAGAGTTTTATTAACATTTTTGGATACATAACAGCACCGTTCCAGAGTTCTTTTGTTTTTGTGGCTTCTCAATCGTTGTTCTCTGGTTGGGTTATCAGCACCAAGCATTTGTTTTTCGGAATCATCACAGTATAATGTTTGTGTACTTGAAATATTTGGGCACAATGGCTTGACTCAGTGAGTTGTTGAAGATGTCTGTGAGTACATTTGTTAGTTGGTCTGCACAGTCTCTGAGCACTCTTCCAAGAATGTTATCAGGTCCAGCTGCTTTCCTGGGGTTAACTCTTCATAGGGTTATTCTGACATCAGCAGGGTTGAGGCTGAGCTCTTCCTCACTCTGGTTGTTGGTGATTTTCTCTGCTGCTGTCTTGTTCCTTCACTCAAACCTACTGAAGTAGATGTTGAGCTTGTTTAGGAATTCCATATCATCATCACGCTGTGAAGACAGGGACCTGTAATCTGTTATAGACTGGATGCCCTGGCAGAGGCACCTGGGGACCTTTTGTTTGGAAAAGTGTCTCATGATCTTTTGACATATTTGCATTTGGGCTTCCTCACCCCTTTGTTTAATTGAGATCTGGCCAATCTGAGAGCTTCTTTATCATCAGTCTTAAATGCCGCATTCCTTGGTTTCAGGAGCTCATACACTTCACTTGTTAGCCAGGGTTTCTGGTTGGCTCTTGTGATGATGCTTTTGGTGAATGTCACATCATCAACACATTTTGAGATGTAACCCATCACTGATTCACCATACTCCTCCAGCTTGATGTGTTGATTTACTGTGGCCGCCTCCTTGAAGATGTTCCAGTCCAGACTCGCAAAACAATCTTGTAGTGCTGAGACTGCTCCCTCTGGCCATACTCTCATTTGCTTCAATGATGACTTCCCCCTGCTCAGCAGTGGTCTGCACGATGGTAGTAGTATAATGGGAAGCAATCTGAGTTATCCAAGTGGGGTTGAGGTACTGCCTTAAATGCTTTCTTAATATTTGTATAGACCTTCTCCAGTATATTCTCCCCTCTGGTTGCAACGTCTACATACTAGAAGTATTGAGGTAGGATTGTTTCCAGGTTTGCCTGATTAAAGTCACCTGCTATTATATGTACTCCATCAGGATTTTGATTTTGCAAATTATTTATAGACTGATATAGTTTAGCTAGTGCTTCGTTTGTGTTGGCACTGGGAGGTATGTATACTGTGTGATGCTGACACTGTTAAATTCCCTTGGTAGGTAGAAGGGTCTGCATTTCAGTGACATAAACTCTAGGTCCTCAGATCAGTGTGCTTTTACCACCTCACAGCTGGTGCACCAATTGTTATTGATGTATATGCAGACACTACCCCCCCTTTGCTTTCCCACACAGAGACTGCATTCTATCTGCATGAAATAATGATAGTCCCTCCACATGAACTGCACTGTCATTTATGCTAGAGCTCAGCCAAGTCTCAGTGAAGATAAATACACAAGGCTTTCTCACCTTGCTCTGGTTCATTAGTTCTAGCCATACATAGTCCATTTTGTTTTCCAGGGAACAAATATTAGCCATTAGAATGGATGGTAGTGCAGGCCTGAAGGGGTTAACTTTAATCTTGTGATGATTACAGCCCTGGATCCTTTTGTATGAGTTCCTTCACACCTCTTTCTTTTCATTCTCCTTCTCTGAGTAATAAACACTGATTCCACCTTATCTGTGCAGTTTGGATTGTTTTTCAGAAAAATTCCTAGCTCCAGTAGCTCATGGATAGTATTAGGCCTTGCAGGCCCTGCAGCCAGCAGTCCTTCAAACCTATTGCACATCGAGCTTTGCAGGCAAATTTCCTAAAGTCTATCCTTGCTGTATGTTATCTTATCATGTGTTTTGTCCCTAATTTGGTTGTTCTACTTGATTTAGATGCAGAATTACACAAATAATGCACATTTCTCTGATGAGCCAAAGCAGCCGCTGCCACACAGGGTGCTGCCATTTTTTTTTCATTCGAATTAATGATCATACCTGACCCCCCCTCCAAGAGCAAAAAGGATGAAAATTCTCTCCAAAGCAAGCTATAGGCTCCTAAGTGATGCCATAAATAGCTGCAACCCCCCATGCTACCGCTGTCAACAATGACTGCTATACAGAGGTGTACACAAATGCCCTGTATAAACACCTCTACAAATGTATAGACTCAGCTGTACCTGAATGGATCAAAACAAGGTCCTCACAAAAAAAAAAAAAAAAAAACAAGCCACCCTGGTGAGCATTAAGCATAAATACGTTATACAACAAGTGGAAGAAACTAATGTCTAGGAACAAGAGGGAACAGACTCAGCAGAGGAAGGACACTCTCCACAGGTTGAACAAGGAAATTATATATCTTGTGAAGTCCTTTAAAGCTAATAACAAAGCTAAACTAGCATCCTTAGCTAAAGATAATCACAAGGCATTATTTAGCTAAGTCAGAACTCTAAAAGGGAAGGTCCAGCTTTGTGCTGAACTAGTAGCGGATGGCAACACTCATACTGACCCCAATGACATCACCAACCTGCCAGCAAACGGATTTGGTGCAAACTTTACTTCCCTATCCCCACCAGACATACCACAAAACATACCTGTCATCAGTCTTCTACCTATTATCTCCAAAGAGTAGATCATACCTACACTCTCAATGGCCAAAGGTAGAGCCTCTATGGGACTGGATAACATCCCAGGCTACCTACTAAATGGTCTAAAACAGGACCTAGCAGAACCGATTGGCACTGTCTTCAACCACAGTCTAAATACTGGCTTTGCCCAAGTAGAGTGGAAAACAGCAACAGTAATTCCCTTGCATAAAGGAGGTCCATCAAATGACCATGGGAACTATACATCCATAAGCTTAACCAGCCTTATCTGCAAAGCCATGGAGAGAATCATCATGGATCTTATCAACAAAGACATAGGTGACTTTCAAATTCTTGACCTGAACCAATTTGGCTTCATTAAGAGTAGATCATGTTTATTAAACCTGGTGGGCTTTTTTGAGAATGTCACCAAAGCCCTGGATGAAGGCAAAACAGTACATCCAACCTATCTTGACTCAGCCAAAGCTTTTGACATAATCCCCAACTCAGGCATCATTGAAAAACTCACCCAGCTGGGAATTAACCTGTATGTCACTAGATGGGTAGCCAAATGGCTCACAAACAGAATGCATACAATCAAAGCTGGGGATTCCACCTCTACCAGCAGACCAGTTATCACTGGTGCATCACAAGGATCTGTGCTGGGCCCCCTACTGTTTGGAATCTATTTCTCAGAAGTTCAGGTGAAAATAGATGGCCTGTGGCTTACCAAGTTCTCTGATGACTGCAAACTGGGTGCAATCATTGAGTCCCCAATGATGTTGACATACTACAAAAAGGGCTTGCACAGACAAATAATTGGTGCCAAAGCTACTGACTTAAACTAAATGCAAAAAAAATGCATTATCATCCCATTCAGCAAAGGGAAAGTTCCCACAAATTACATTATTAACAGTAACTCCCTTAGCTCAAACCCTGTGGTGAGAAATTTGGGAACACTGATTGATAGCAACCTTAACTTCAATCACCATGTGTCTACAATGGTAAGGAAGGCCTTCTGTGTTGCATATCTCATAAGTAAGGGCATCACATACAGAGCTAAGCATGTTATAACTCCCTTGTACTCATCCCTCATCAGACCACTAATACAATGCAATGCTCCCTTCTGTGTCTACCTCACTAGACACCTGCAGCAGCTTGAGAGACGTCAGAGGTTCCTCACCAAGAAAATTCAGGGCCTTTAACATATGACCTCAATGGACAGACTGAAGGTCCTGTCACTTTACTCTGTATCTTATTGGCTGCTGAGAGGCGACTTGTGCCTGGCCTACAGAGCAGTCTTGGACCCTGCCCTAATGGAAATGCTGCACACCCGCAAGTTACATGGGACAAGATTCACTCACTCTAGGGATCTTAACCTAGCCTGCGACATTAACAGAACACGCTGGAGAGACAGATATGTCTCCCAGAGATTGCCACTCCTCTGGACCAAACTCTATTTAAGTATAACTTACACAACTGGATGGCAGACTGTAAATTTACCCCAGTGGTGTCACCTATGCCCCTTTTGGATAAGGGCAGTCAGTGCTGATCATAGACTCGTGCTGCAAATATAGACCATACAACTTGGTCAGTAAGGGAACGAGGGTATAACATGGCTAGGCTAAACCTAGTAACCTCCAATGAACCTATGAACCTAAGTTAACATCTGCCTGGGCTCCAGGCCAGTGTCTGATTATGCCCTGGTGGGATGACTGCATATGCAATAACCTGATATAGCTGATAACATCAGCATTGTCTGCTGAGCATATGGTAAAAACAGTACCCAATATGCTGGTGTAAAATATTCTCTGTAATGTCAAGTAACAGCTCATACATACACACACCAAGTAGACTGCAGTGAGACTAGAACCCCTACCTCTCTAAGTGCACAGACTACAGTACTCTATGCAAGCACCACTGCACAAGTCTGAGTTTTACATGGCTGCAGGTCAACTTACAGTGGATGAAATCAACAGTGCATGTTGGAGAGATGAAGGTGGGAGGCTTGTCTGAAATGGATGTGTAGGCAGGTGCAAGTATCAAAATGCTGTTAATTTATGGGATTGCAGCAGTAACTGCAGGATACAGACTTGCTCTTCTGGGTAGACACACATACATACACACACACACACACACACACACGCGCAGTTGACTGCAGTGAGAACGGAACCCCTACCTGTCTAAGTGCACAGACTGCAGACCTCAGTACTTTATGCAAGTGCCACAGTACAATTCTGAATTTTGCATGACTGCGGGTGAATTTATAATAGATGACATCAGCAGGCCATGTGGAGGACTACAAGTTGGGAAGCCTGTGGAGGCACAGTGATTCATAGGTTCATACGAGGCCAGTAGCGTAACACTGCACTAAGGTGTGTAGAAGCCTAGTTGTGTTAAAAGACAAGTACCCTTATTGAGCATAGTTGGATGTTTGAGTTTAGCAGAGCAAGGTTGTCAGCACCATTGACTGGTCTTGTCCATGAGGGAGCACACAACAATATATATTACACTTTGTAGTGTGGTTGATATACGTGTGTAAAAAAAATACTGAGACCCCAGGGTTGTACTGCTTGGGGGGGAGGCAACACATGTATATATTGTGAATATACAGAGTATACAGTACTTAGAATGTGCCCTCAGTTTGCAATGTTTCCTCATGTACTTTTATGTCATACAAAGGAAATGGACAATAAAGACCAATAAGAAAGCATGATATATGCAGTTTCATAGTGCAGTGAACAGAGGATTTGCATGATAGTTAAAGTGTACATGCATGTGAGTTACACCTGTTTTTGCATAAGTAAGCATTATACAAATGCAAGCCGCATTGCTAATGTCTGCCAAGCAGAATGAAACATTGGCAAGCAATTGTACGTATAGGCAGTTGTGTATGTGTTTTTCACAAAATTAAAGCCATGCTGGTCAATTTACAGGACTATAGTACACAGTATATTCCTAGTCATGCATTTGGTCATAAATATAATAATACATAGGTTACTCTATCAGTAAAAGTAATACTATATAGAATATGCTGTATCCGAACCCAAAACCATATGTATAACAGTCCCACACTTACACCTGTTGCCACTAGAGTATTAAGGAAACAGTTGTCTATGTTGCACTTCATTGCTTTAAACTGCAAAGTCACAGCAGTACAACAAAGGTTGCACACTCTATACTAGAACCAAGTACCATCTCTGCTCAAGGCTGGGTTTTTACGATGGCCAAAGCCACTAATTGAATGTATCCAGTTTCTATTTTTGGCTGTCTACTTTCTAGGTGGTCCATTGTGCTTTGCACAAACCAGAAAAACACAGCCATTCCCTGATTGTGCTATGTGGTGCATCACACAAAAGTGCAATTCAAAATGAGATGAATAAGAAAAAAAATCTTAGTAGTGGACACATATAAGTAAAATAAGTGTCTGTTGTCACATGTTAAGGTACTTTCTTTACAAATCTACCACTATTCACTTAATTACTGCACCAAATACAATAAAAGGATATACCTTAATATTATTAAAGATTACATTCTAGGCTTAGGACTAACCTTGCAAATGCAGCAGTTGACAGAATTTTATTTTAGGCCTAAAATTTCTTTGTCTCTGCTCTCATGGTATTGAAGTATGCAGAAAAAAACATAATGTAGGCTACAGGGATGCTTTATAGCTTACTGAATTGCTCCACTGTACTGAAAATGACCTGCTTATGTTGTTATTAATACCTATGAAAAATATCTGCTGCTTTACTGAATATATAAACTCTGTTGGTGCTTATTTGTGCATGATCCACACCTATGTGCTGATGCTGAAATAAGGTAAACACAGATGATTTTGTTATTACTTTTCTCTGTGCCTGTGATATCGCACAAACATGCAGCTAAGAAAAGGTTGCAGACCCTGTACTAGAACCCAGGACCTTCTATACTCTAGCCCTACACATACACATGCTGCTTCAGGACTAGCTACATGATGAGCACTAAGAAACCCACCATTCATTCCTCTGTTTCCCGTGGTTGTGCTAAGAGCTGCATCGAGCAAACAAGGAAAAAAAGAAATTTTAACTTAAAGAGGACAGAGACAATACATTTTAACAAACAATAAAGAAGATGAAATGATCTTGTGACTTGTGTACTGCTTACATGCACTCTTATACCTCACAGACCTACATGTGCACCTCTATAAGTGTAACCTGACACACCCCTCTGATGTCATCATTCACTGTTGTCATGCATTGAACACGAACGCTGTGAAAGTGCCTACATGATGTGAACATCCCTACACGGTTAAAATTTTTTGCGATTCAGAAAATCTAATAAGTTTTTACCTCATTTGCATATTCACAGGGCTGACAGCCCTGAATCTACATGGTTGGTATCTGTGTAGGTAGGGAAACTGAAGGGGAGCCCGATGTTGCACACTGAAGTGAGGGTATTACTTCGGTATATATCTGCAGAGAGGAATGCAAGTTTTGATACAACTTGACTGCATTCTGTCAGATGCATACTATATATGCTTACATGACAGTATGAACAGTATGTTTCATGGGGTTTACAATTTTAGCTGTCTACATTAGTTATGAGTGCATTCTTTATTTAGGGATGGGGAGCAAAGCTGCAGTTATGTCATGACACTTAAAAAGGGATTGTTGCTATTGTTAATCTAATTTTCTAGCATCTACCATGTGTGATAATATCATAATGTGTGTGGGGTTACATGTTACAGTCAGTTCTGTACAAATCTATGGACGTTAACTTGGTTTTGTTTCCTTGTGGACTCCTTTCCATGGCTGTATTCGGAAAACTTTCAAATACATTGGCAACATGAGCAGAGTCTTCATGGTTGCTTTACAGCTTGTTGAATCATTCTGTTGCATTAATTTGCTTCATTAGCAAACAATTCAGCTACTTATGTTGTAATTTGCATGCCACAGAAGTTTCCGTGTTTGTGCATGCAGAGTTTATTGAATCTAAAACTATTCATGGCTGTGTGTGCATCACACAGTGATGCACACACAGACAAAAATGATCATATAGGTTTTATTGAATCCCCCCTATATTTGTATCTGTTTCATCTAGCCTGGCATTACTCTGGCTCCCCAATATGTAACACACACACACACACACACACACACACACACACACACACACACACACACACACACACACACACACACACACACACACTTTACAAAAATTACTGCGAGTGTAATCTACTGGAGGCAGTTTCTCTCTCAAGTGCAGTTAAATTATAGTAAAAAAGTCAACCTAAAGTTCATTTCCATCTTAAAAGAAAACAAGCAAACTTCTACATAACATAATTCTAGTTACTTATAGTTCTGTTCTGCACTTATCGACTTGTAAAGTCTCTTGATAATGTACTAATTTCCATACAATTCCCAAGCATAATGCTCTGGTCAAGCTGGTCTGCAGTCCTTGAATACAGACACAGCTACGCTCCTGGTACTAAGTGAGTAAATCCATGATTAGGCTTCTGGTATTCCTTGAATGCATTCACAAGTCTTCCTGTCAGTCTCCTGGTATTTCTATAGCTTCTTCTGGTCTGGGTTCACCAAGAATCTCCAATCATGATCTCAAAATCTGTCTCTGTGAGATGCAAATGTCTGCAACAGTGGAGTCTTCCTAATAGCATTTCTCACTATTACTGAGCAAGTTCAGGCTTTTGCCAGCATAATATGTTATGTGCAAGTACCACTGTCAGTGTTTACCACAATATTTGGTGTATATATATTTTATCAAAATTGTATTTTTCAAATGTCAAATAGCCACTATGCCATGATGACCTTCTCCCAGCATGAAACCCTTGGTTCTATAGAGCTGGATAGTCCACCCACATTGCCAGGTTTATGTCTGGTGGTGACATGAAGGGGCTGCTGTGACAATGTCTATTTTTATGATTTGGTGTTTGCATCCTGCCGTTTATATATCCACTGCAGGGGTGAATGGTCGGTTATTAGGATAAAGCAATGTCCTAACAAGTTATATTGCAAAGATGATAGTGCCCACTTAATTTCATTTGTGGCAGATTATCTTGTCTTGGTGTTACTTAGCTTTCTACTTACGTAACATACTGGGCATTCCTCACCACTTACATCCTAAGATAACACAGCTTCTAACCCTACTCAGATGTATGTATGTATGTATACAACAAAGAATTTAGTGAAGTCAGAGGCAATTGAGTCTGGTTCTGAACATAAGATAGTTTTCAGATGGTTAACAGCCTCATCACTACAACCACCTTATCAAGATGGGAACTTTACCTTCTGTAAGGTCTTTTAGAGGATAGGCCATGGCAGCAAGATTGGGTATGAATTTTTCTATAATAGTCTGTTAGCCCCAACAGTGCTTTCACTTATCATTTAGTGCTGGGTATAGACTAGTGTTTGGGGTCTAATTATCCTTCTCCTAATTTCATACCCTAAGTATCTGGCTTATGTAACACAGTACTTATTTTTGTGGTATTAACAATAAGTTCTGCTAGTCTTTAAAAGTCTAGCAAGGCTTGAACATTGGCTAAACATGACAAACAATCTTCTGAATAAATTACTATATCATCAAGGTATGTGGCAGAGTCCCTGGTGTGAGGTTTCAGAACTTTATCCATGAGCTTCTAAGTAGTGTCAGGAGCTCTGTGAAGTCCAAAGGGTAAGATAGCATAATGGACAAGGCTTTCAAGGATGGTGAATGCAGTTTTGTTTGGTTTCACAGGTTAGGGAATATACCAGTACCCATTGGTTAAACCAGGGGTGGTCGAAACCCTTGTTTTACCAAGCATCTATATCAACTCTAGACACCAGATAATTGTTAAATTTGATTATAGCATTCAGTTTTCAGAAATCATTACAAAATCTAATAGAATCGTCTTCGGGACCTACACAACTGGTCTGTCCCATTCTCAATAGGACTCTTCAATAACTCCCAGTTTAAACATGTTTTCTTTTATTCATTTATTCATTTTCTTTGGAACTCCTGTGTCCTATATGGTATTAGTTTTTTTCCCCGGCACAGTTTCAGAATGATGCAAAATTAAATCTATTCTACAAGGCACTTCAGAAATGAAAATCTGTATCTTTTAATAAGAATGCATTCACTTTTTACATCCAAGACTTAGACAATGTTTCGTCTATTTGAACAACAAGAACAGAATTCCCTGAGATCTTACTATTGGCATCTATGCCAACTCCTTTGCTAACTACAGAAGCTTCAGCTTCCTTCCATTGTTTTAGCACATTTTTGTAATATAATGAACCTGCTCTGGTCTTTTCTTTCCATGTTAACTTATTCTTTAATTTACTTCATTTATTTTCACGACCACCTCAAATGGTTCTTTCCTTCTGAATAGGAACTGATTTCCAGTGGAGAACTATTCTCTGTTTTAAGCTCCCTAAGTCTAGGTTTTTATTACAAACCCACTATTGCCTCTTTTGTGCCCCTTGCATATGCTACTTAAGCATTGCCATTTTAGTTTTTACCTGTCTTGTAAGGTTATAAAGTTTGCTATCACACCTTTAAATGGGGGTTTTCTCCACCTCTCAAGTCTCTTTTGCTATGTCCAGCAAGCCTTATGGATGTATACGACATAGTAACTTGAATGTGGTAAATAATGTTGATGCTTAGGACACTTCTGTTATAGAAAAGAAATATAAGTAAGAATCCCATTTCTTATCATTCTCTGTGATGTCCATCTTTAGTATAAATGCTAGATTTTTAATTAAGTGCTCCAATGGCCAATCAATTTGAGGGTGGTACACTGAATTTCTTAACTGTTTCACTGGCAAAGCCAATACATTACCCTGGACATAAATGGGCTTATTAGGGGTGAGGGAAATATGGCAGTATTTCTTTGGGTGACCTTACACCAGCTCTTTTGTTATTGACTTAGCATTGGTTTTTCACAGGCGTATTTCATTATTACACTGAAGTATATTGGTAGCCATTACTAGATTTTACTAATGGACTTTCAAGAGCTGTGGCTCTCCGATCAAGTGAGACTTCAATAACAGGCATAGGCACTGGTAGCTTTCTGAAGTTAGGATGTGGCTCCATCTTTTCATCTTTTGGGCAAGATGCATAGAAGTTCTCAGTGTCTTTCATTACAACACGGCTAATAGTATTTAGCTAAAATTCTAGGTTTGGTTTTGTCCATTCCTGAGTGTCCTCCAAAAAGATGGCTATATTTCATCATAAGGGATGTAAAATGTTTTGGAACTAACAATTAGTGTAGCATTTTCCTTTTTCTTTGGTTACCTTGTCCTTCTTGAAAATGATTTGATGAAGTTCAGTTTGTGGATGAAAGCACTTATCATGACTGAATAAAACTGCGGTCTTTGTGGTGACAAAATCTACTTGATTTTTATTTTATGTTTTAAAACAAAGTATTTACTTTGAAAGTTTCATACTGCTTTTAACTATTATATTGGTTTGCACTGGAGTCTCTGTGACTGTCTCCATGTTTTGGAAAATATATAATTTCACTCATAGAGGTGGAAAAATCAGTTCTCCCTCTCTTAACTCACAGTGTGTGTTTGCACTTGCAGGCTATAATGAAGAAAAAGAAAGAACTGTATAATTTGAAATTGATCAACCAAATACTTAAACCATCAGTTAAGCCTAAGTTGTTAGAGATGGTTACTTCTCACAAAGAGGGATTTTGAGGCCAAGAGAAGAGTCTCTTGGTAGAGCCTGATAAGAAGCTGTGGAAATATTGAGAGAATTACTGGACGATAGGTGGATCTATACAATGAGTACCAAAACCTTAACTTTGGAATTACTTAAGGAGTGACTGGAAAACAGCTGTAGATTATTTGAAGACTGCAAGGCAGCCTGATCAGGGCTGCAATATCAAGCTTGTAAACTGTATGGAAGTCCTGAATTTTTATTTATTATTTATTTATTTTACATTTGTTAACTGGGATGGTCCGACTGGATACATGTCCTTTTTCAGCGGAGGCCCGAGGAGAAAAGCTCCAACAGAGTTACATTGATAATTAGGTACAGTAAATGAGCTGAAAGAACTTAACAAAAACATAGGCTATTTACATACAAGTACAAGACTGCCATTACTATTTCTGAGATTACTACAAATGTAACATTAATAACATATTAGCAAGGACGGTAGGCAGTATAATGACATAGAGTTAGACAGGATACATATTTCTTTATCACAGTATACAAAGTACTTATCATCTTAGCTAGTTGTTTATGTTTTAGTTAATGGCACAGAGCTAGTCTTGGTTTGAGCAAGGACATAGCCAGTGTGACTTGAAGTGGAGTTTTAGACTATTTTTGAATTGACTTAGAGAAGTTGCAAGCGTGATGTTATTTGGGAGAGAGTTCCATATTTTACCAGTGGTGTTGGCAAATAGCGCGTCACCACCTAGGTTGAGAGATTTAGTTGTTTGGACAAGGAGTCTGTTTGCTGAGTGAAGGCAGCTTAGATTGGAGTAGGGAGTCATTACGTTTTTTAGTGCTGGGGTATTCTCAGGTTGTTTAAGGATTTTGAAGGCCTCAATTTCATTGAAAAACTTCAAAAATGGACTAAAAAACATCAGTGTATATGTAACTACAAGTATATTAAGCACAGGTGTGCTTTTTTCAATCAAAATGAAATTAATTTGACTTTTTCACTGTAAAACACATTTTGATAGACACACCATTTTTATTCCCAGCATCTTTGCTAGAACTCACATTTTTATTAGGTTCAGCATTCCTGCTACTAGTTAGACAATGGCAATGTGCACCCCATTCCCACAGTTACTGACAGCTTTACTATGTTCACAGACATTTGCACATTCTTAGTTACTGATTAGGTTGCTCAGCCTTTAACAATGAATGCTCCATTAGCAATTAGACACACACACACACACACACACACACACACACACACACACACACACACACACACACACACACACACACACACACACACACACACACACACACACACACACACACACACACACACACACACCTGTATAATAAGTAACCAGGCATATGCACACACCTGTATAATAAGTAACCAGGCATATGCCCACACTGTTTTACTCTCCTCATAGTGAGACTGATTGGTGAGAGAAGTCTGTTTACTATATAGCAGCACTCAGTTAATCTGATAGTCACACATACACACCTTACAGTCTCTGCAAACCTGCAAAAACCTGTTCTGAAGCATAACTAGTGATCTGAAGCTTTATCACTTGTGTTGCCACTCCACATTGAGAACTTGAGGCAGCAGTTACTATCCTTAGGTTGATCTATCTCTTTGGGGTCTGTCTCCTTAAGCAGTTAATTCTTTGTAACTAAGCAAAAAGCCAAGTGCTTCCACAATGTAAAGGGCTTCTGCCCATTTTTTAGTTAAATAACTTACACCTTTTAACTGATCCTCCCTTCTTATAACTGATAAACAAACATTACCTGTTTAAATTACCTATTTTGTATTTAGCGTTTAAAGACAGATTTTGCATTCCTGTGTTTATGAGCATGCAGTTTATGATGCATTATGTCCTAATCAACTGTCTTTTATGTGTTGAAATTTGTAATGTTAACATAACTGCAATCCCAGTTATATTTCTTTCGTAGCCATTGTGTTCCTCATTGCCTATTTCCTTGTAGTTAGGTAACATGTAAGTACTGTCCCTGGTATTTAGTGGTGGGACAGAGAGTGACTTCTCTGCTATAAAAGCTGTGCATGAGTGCCAAAAGTACAGGGTATGAATTTATTTAAGTGTCTTTAAGCCACAATATCAAGAGAGTAACCCTAATGTCTAGTATTCACTCTGCCCTGCATATTTCATGCTGCAAAATGATTTCTTATTTTAAGTACATTTAAGGCATAATGTCAGAAAAGAGTATCCCTGTTGTCTAGTGACCCCTTGCAGGATTTGCTCATTATTCTAGGAGAGTGTGATGGTATGAGAACCATCCCACCATACACACACATTCATGCACACATGGCGCACACACACACACACACACACACACACACACACACACACACACACACACACACACACACACACACACACACACACACACACACACACACACACACACAATTCTGGTGGTGATATAGGCTCTGATCTGAAATATCATCTTATGTGAAGTTCATTACTGTATCACTACTGAGGGGATCCAGCATCTAAAATTTTAATGGATTTCCACAACAAAAAAAGTAATGTTGCAGTCAGTCAGCTATCCTTTTCAGTCTGATAATTACAGGAGAGAGATGAGACTGTATAGTCACATACCACGCAACTGTACAGATTTTCACAGAATGGCCAGATTTCTGCCTCATATTTTGGTCCTTTTTCATAAACTTGTGGTTTTCTGGCAAATTAGTGGAAAATCATTAAAAAATGAAGTTAGAAAATAATGACAGACATTTGAGTTTCAGACTTCATACCCTTCAGAAAATTCATACTAATGCAAAACCTGCTATTTTATCAAAGTTTGTAAGAGCAATATTTAAAAATTGTTCCTATTTTTGGGCATTTGTCCCACTTTTATTTATAGCTTTGTCCAGATTTCTTGCTCTAAGAGTTTGAGAGGTATGGGTATAGATTGTACATATAGCTAACTTATGCTCTAAAACAGTATACATTTGCTGTTTTATGGGCTGATGAGTGACAGGCACAAACATGACTTTGAGATATTCGCTGTGACCACATAAGCAGGATATTGGTTTAGCTGTTTGCTCTGACAGCATAAACAGGATATTGGCTGAGCTATTCAGAGAAACTTTACCTGGGGGTATATGAAGAACATAGCCCACATACTTATTTGAAATCCAGTCCATTCTGAATCATAAGAAGCATAATTCACAAGAATGTGAAGCACTAAACATCTGTCAAGTACAGCCCTCAGATGACATTTAAACGAATAATACTTTTATAGTGCTGTTTGATAAATTTATATAGAAAATTAAACATGAGGAACTAGATTATTTCAGGGATGTTAACTTTGTTCAGCTTGACTGTAGCAAACTGCAATAAGTGAAGTTTAACAGGAAACATTAGCATTGAATTTTATACTTCCATACAAGCTTTGAGCACATAGGTGCTTCTTTTTGTTTTATATTTAACATTTACTTTTAGTTAAGGTGCAAACTGTCTCACTACTATTTGTACACTATCATGCATCACAGTCTTACTGAGATTGCATCTATGAGGCACAGCATACTGATACAGACAGCAAGCCTGTTTGTAGTGTAGAGGAATGAGGCTTTGAATATGACCCATATGACCTAGCTTTGAGTAATGAGATGGGTAGAGGATGAACCACCCATTGGATGGAGGAATGAGTAATCAAAACCATCTTTGCATGTCCAGAGGCTGGTATGGGGAGATTTTGGTTTGAGAGAGAGAGAAAGAGAGAGAGATTCACCTAGCTGTGGCTGGGAGTAAGTGCCTGAAGTGTATTGTCTCACAACAGTACAGGCAAGAAACCTGTCAAGATGGCATGTGAGGGCACAACATATACATCTGCATGGCTCCATTGTGCATGCTTTGAATGATCCACAACAAAAACATTAAGGTATGGCAATAGGTAAAATTAGAAACATTTCTACTAGGTTAAAAGGATTATGGGTAATTATAACATGTTTGTTGTTCATGTTGAATTGAGCAATCTAAGAAGATCCTGCCTACCTCTAGGATATGTAACAGAACATAATGACATTATCAAACATCTTAACAGAGATGAGAGAAATGCATCTGCTTAGCAAAATCTTCCATCACTTTGTATAGCACTTGAATATCAAGGAAGCATTTTGTCATTCAGTCAGGGCAAAGGGCGTGGCGAATTTGAGAGGAGAGTCCAGTGACTGTCAGTCTGGAGTCTGATGCACAAAGTGATGGAATTCTTTAAATATGAACTTCATCCCTATCTTTCTACCTCTGGGTAGGACATATACTCTACAAGAACATTTCTATTCCCATAGCATCCTTTTTAGGCCTTTTCAAATAAAAAAAACATCGTAAGATGTCTTTGCTAAATACTAGAAGTGTCAACAATAAAAATGGTAATTTAGAAGCTTTCCTGTGCTTGCAAGATGTTGCATGTATCATTAATGAAACATGAATTAAAGATCCAAAAAGTTTTTGTTCATTCATTTGGCTTTTCACATTTTTGGTGCTTGCCTTCATTTTTTTGTTTGTTTTTAAAACATAGGTTATGTCTCACTGTTTCTGTCCCTTCATAATCATTTAGTAAATTCAAATCACAAGTCTAATGATTCATTTATATTTTGTTCATGTCTTCCAAGTGCAAGATAGCTTTCTTCTGTTATTCCTTAAAAAAGAAATAAAAACAACTTGTTCTATTGAAAATGTAGCTATCAAAATAATGATGTGAGGCATTCCAAATAATTGGTGTTCTACTTTAACTCAAGAGTTTTCTTAGCATCTTGACAATCGTGTTTTTTGACACTCAAAGATGCAATGATGTGATTACTGTATGCATGAAAGCTCAGAGTTGATCATGATTATGTATTTTGCCATCTTTTTCATGTAGCACCTTAGATATGTTAAAATATACAAACCTTCACAGTTTCTGGCACTCGTGTTGTGCTTTAATTAATATAAGCAGTGAGTTGGAAGGTAAAACTTCCTGAAAGTTTTTTCTATCAACGCAAGCTCTTAAAATCATTATGTGGTTTCTTTCTAATTTCCTTTTATTTATTTATTTATTTATTTTTGCCTTAATAATATGTAAACACAGCACCTTGTTTTTGCATATCTCCTGGTGGAATATCTGCTAAGTTTATTCTTCACAAGGGAAGGAGGAAAAGAAAGGAGGAGGTACAGAAAAAGGAAATATAGTATGTTTATATAAGTAAAAACTGCAATAATGATCCAGTCAAGCTAGACTCTTCACTGTGTAATACTACGGAACAATGGCACAGCGCTCACAGCAAGAGGTTCTCCAGTTCAATTCTCGGCTGGTGTACCTTCTGTGTGGAATCTGCATGTCCTCCCTGTGCTTCTGTGGGTTTCTACCTGGTGCTCAGGTTTCCTCTCACATTACAAAGATATGCATCTGGAACATTTCTCCCTGGCACTCTGCTGACAATTGGCTTCATTCCAGGTCAGACTTTCCCAGTAAACAAATGTAAAATAAATAATACCTTAAACCCCCTGTAGTGGTGGCCCATGTGATATATGCAAATGATCCCTTTAAGGACATAGCAGTGTTTTACTTTTTAAGTCTTTATGTGTACATTCAAGCCAATAAAGCTAAATCTCACTAGACATAGACAAGCATGTTTGGCCTTCTTTTGGCCTCATCAGTACAGTATATTGTGGTTTGTTCGTTATATTTTTAAAACACAGAACTTAAAATTAAATCTGATGCCTATAAACATTAGGGTATCTGCAAAATATACCAAATAACATTCTGCCAAAGTGTAAAAAGTTTTTATGGTTTTTCCAAAAAAAAAAGGCATATGTTCATCACATCAGACCCTGGAACAAGGGAAGATTAACATTCCCAGACAGACATAGAGATTTATGTTTTGGCTTCCCTTTTTAAAATGCTTATTTACTGGTAAGATACTTAATATAGTTCTAACTGTAAAGATTTACATGCGGAATTGATGAATGATAGGAAACTAAAAATTATGGGACATGCTACTGAAATTACTAATAATACATTTTGGTAATTTTCAGCAATTACAATACAATACAATATTTATAATCCCACAGAATTATATCACTATAATAGTATATTTAAGTCTGTTAGAATTTTGTATTTAAGAATTTAATATTACAATGGATTAATTTGGTATTCCCCTTTTGTTTATCTATTAGTAGGTTCCAGTGTTGCCAGAATGAGTAAATGGAAGAGTAAATATTTCCTTGGGGACATAAGACTCATAATCCATGAAAATGGAATCTGTTTTAGTAGCACATGCTTTTAGGAGTGAAGATTAGTTAGATATTTAAGGAGTCAAACTACTTGTTCAAGAGAAGATTTATTATATAGGACATTCCCATTTAATAGCTATGTCTAAACCAATTAGTTATTAATGCAAAGCTGTATATAACAACAAAGTCAGTAATATAATCTTAGCAGACAGGTATAGGTTCATAGGTTCATAGGCAGGTACTAGGCTATCTGCCCAAAGGCATTTATAAGCCTAGCCAAAATGTGTTGGCTTTCGCCACCCCCTTAGATTAGCTCCCTGTGCCTCTGTCCAGCATGAAGTGATCCCCGGGGTAAACTTTCTGTTTCCCATCCACTTGTCAAGGTTTCTCTTGAAGAATGTTATTGAGGAGCTCTGCCTAATGTAGATTGGAATCTTGTTCCAAAGCATGGGAAGTCTCTGGGACAAGAATCTATCCCTCAAGCATGTCCTATTTATTGTTGTGGTGAGGTTTAGATCCCTAGAGCGTGTGGCTCAAGGGGATATGGTTTTCTTTAGGTGGAGCATGTCCATCAATTCTGGGTTGGACATGGCCTTGTATGTCAGGCAGAAATCACCTCTGAGTAGGCGGTATGCAACCAAGTACAGCTGGATTTTCTTCAGTCGAGCTGCATAGGGCATCAGTTTGAGGCCAGTGATACTCTTGGTGAGGTACTTCTGTGGTCTTTCCAGCTGTTGCAGGTGTCTTGTAAGGTACATCCGAAATGGGGCGTTGTATTCTATGATGGGTCTGATGAGTGATGAGTAGAGGGGTACAATGACCTCTTTTGATCTGGATGCGACCCCTTTTGTGATTAGGTGGGCCACACAGAAGGATTTTCTAACCACTTTGGCAATATGATTATCAAAGGAGAGATTACTATCTACTTGGGTCCCTAGATCCCTTATTACGTCTTCCGTATCTAGGGGACTACCACCTATGTATAGATGTATAGGATTCTTTTAGAATATAGAAATTAAATGAAAGAAAGGTTTTAAATTTATCTATCAAGATGAGTTAGACAGATTTACTGATTTTGACAGAAATTTGACTCTTCTTTCAGTAGCAAATATGTTGTGTTCTCTCTTCTGTCACATTTACTCCTAGAATGTTGTGCATTGATCTTTGTACACGCCCAGTAAACTGAATAAAATAGCTAAGGCCATCCATGCTGGCGATGTAATTCTAATGTGAAACCTGATTGGAAACGTATTTTGTATGACTGTTCAGTGATTCATGACTATTGGAGTAATTCTGAAAGTTTTGGTCAAATTAATTGGCCTGAGAAATTTTCATTGTCTAGTTATATGTTTTTGCCCAATTCTGTTTCTCAGTGTAGTAACAAAGGTTAGGTTCAATTCAACAGATGGTAGAAGTAAAAATGTTTTGAGCACTAATTCAAGAAGCCTGGACACACCTTGTGTATATTGCACATAGTTTTTTTTAAGGAAAAATGGCTTTCAACTATTCAGTTATTGTGATTTTATAAACAATGTTAACTGTTACTATTATCTTGTTAAACAAAGAGATTTGCTTTGCCCTATTTATTAAAGCAATAACACTTTTATGAATTAGAAAAAAGTGTACATCAAACTACTAGTAGAGCTAGGTAGCAGGTTTGCTTTGCAGTAGTAGAGCACATTGTTATTATGCTTTTTTGGAATGGAAATTATATATTTGAACTTGCATTCTTCTGCATATTTGTGATTCCCTTGATTCACAAATTGAAGATCGTTGTCTGAAATAAGAATATTTAGAATCCCATGTCTAGAGAATATTTATTTGACTGCATTAGACAAGGCTTCACTAACTTTAATCACTTCTGGTGCTTCAGAGTAATCCATGTAAATCAAATAATGACCGCCTTTAAACTGAAAGATGTCAATAGAAATGAATATTATCTTTCACACTACTTTTGTGAAACATACCACATACTATTAATTTCTCATTTTCTTGATTTGCCCGCTTTAATACTCTATACAAGTTTAAACATCAGAATAAACAATTGGATTTAGTAACCCCAATCCTTCTTTATTTTCACTCATATACAATACTCCTCTTTTCACTAGGTTTAATCTTGAACCCCCTATGAAAGAAAACACCAATTCCACAATTAAATTTTCAGATTTTTCTAGGACAATATAAACATTTGACATTTATGGTATTTTTCTCATTAATACAGAATTCACCAGATAAACATTTTTCTGAATGTTAATCTATGCATACTCCATAGAAGACACATTTCTTTCATTTCTTTTGTCATACCATCCTATTGCATCATAACTACATCATTTTCCAAAATGTATCCCTAGTGAAGATACTTCATTCATTGAAAAGTACACCCCACCAATTTTCACTACATCACCCAACCCCTTACTTTTATCTTTATTCAATATCATTTCCATTTCCTTTAAACATCCATTCAGGCATGCCAGCACTTACTTCATGCATATTTTGTTCTTAGCAACTACAACTATATCATCTGCATATATCAAAACTATTGAAATCACCACATCCTTTTGTATCTCATATCTAGATTCTTCCATTTTATAAGCAACTTCAGTCACTATCACATTCTTTAGTAATACAAGCAGTAGTCCACTGATGGCATACCCTTGTCTTATACCACACTTCATGCATATTTCTTTACTGAGCTACCCTGTGACATTCCCTCTCCGGGCCAGTAATCAAGGAGACTGAATCCTCACCACTGACACTGGAGAGAGGGATTCACTTGGAATAAAAATGGATGCACCCAGTATTTACAGATGCAGCTCTCTGCATCAAGCACAATTTCCCTTAAGAACACACAGGGAGCACACTCAGTCTGTGGTCTGGATTTCTCTCTCTGGCTCCCTCCAGGTCCCCAGGAAGACTCCTCAAAGGCACAGCTATAGAGTTTAGTCTTCAGCCGAGTGTTCAAGCCAAGTCCTCTACCACTCTCTCTGTGAAATCAGTGCTCTGTTTCCCTGTCCCAGGCAGCTAAAACACACACATACTTTGAGAATTGATTTGCACACACACACACACACACACACACACACACACACACACACACACACACACACACACACACACACACACACACACACACACACACACTCACACTGGGAAAGGTTGGCACAGGTTTACTAGCTATGCCCTTCTGCCCAGACTATAAGGTAGTTATTGCCACCAGACACTGCAACGCCAGCTACTCTAAGGCTCTTACAAGGATACCCAATTATACTGAGAAAAATTAATATTAAAACAAAGGGTAGTGTTTGACCAATGCAGTAAGACTTTCAGGAGTGACCACAGAGTCACCAAATAGATGTAAGTGCTCTCAAAGGTTAAAATATTCTCTAAAGGACCAGCCACAATGAACAGTTTAAATATCTTTAATAACAAATAATAAAATAACGTAAAAATAGTAAATATCTCTTTAGAATAAACACACAAGTTTCAATCACAGGAAATATTAAAATAACACAGATGAATAGATTCACACAAATATAGAAAAAAATGTACTTAACTAGTCTCACTATTTTATTTATTTATTTATTAACATTTGTTAACCGGGTTAGTCCAGCTGGGCTTTTGGCCCATTTTTAGTGGAGACCCAAGGAGAAAAGCTCCAAGAAATACAGTAACAAAACAAATTCAGCTATTGTGATATACATTGTTGATAAAAAATACATTTTAGTAATGAAACATTCAACACATTGAGTTATACAGACATTATAATATTCAACACATACATTGCAGCACACAATTATCTTATTTGGTGGGGCTTAAGATACAGGGGAGGAGAATAAAAAATAACAATATAGAGTTATTTGCATATTTACAGATAGTAAGGTTTGAGCCATTTTTAAGGTACCTAAAGTATAGAGAGATATTTAGCAGTACAGGAATTTCTGATGTTCAGACATATATCTATCTATCTATCTATATATATATATATATATATATATATATATATATATATATATATATATATGAATAGGGAAAAGAAGGTAGATACTCTATAAGATGTACTTAGATGTAATAGAGGGGAGGTTAACAGTACGTATAGCAGAGATGTAATAAGCAATAATGATATGATGTTCAAGGTAATTGAGGTGGGAGAGCTAAGATAAGAGAGGGAGGGGTTAAGTTGCGGTTGTACAGGAACAAATTTTGGAGCTAAGTAGGTGGAGCTTGAGTTTTTCTTTAAAGTGGGCTGGGTGAATAGTAGAGCATATGTCTGTAGGAAGTTTGTTCCAAGCTTGGGCTATAAAGCATTTATATAAGAGTTTGCCAACAGTTTTCTTTGGTTGGAAAGATTGAAGTAGTTGTAGGTTGGAGGTATGGAGGGTATGAGCAAGTTTATAGGAAGAGATGAAAGTTGAGAGAGCAGGACAAGATTCAGGCTTGTAGTGAATAGAGCGAACCATTTGAAGTTGTGAAAACAACAGTAAGTGAGGGAATTCAAGCCAGTTAAGGGATGTAAGGGCTGTGCAGTGGTATGTTTTTTATGGAGAGTTTGTGATGAATCTTGCAATCTTATGGTAGGTTTGCTGGAGTTTGTGTAAAGTTGTGGTTTGAATGTTAGTAAACAATGGGGCGGCATACATAAGTAATGGGAGGAGAAAAGCTTGGGCTAGGGTGAGTCTAGCATTTGGAGTCAGAATTTTTTTAGTTCAATAGGGTAAGCCTAATTTCTGGTTGGTCTTTTTTATACAGTGTAGGTGGTGTAAGTTAAATTTGAGTTCACCATCAATAATGACTCCAAGAAGTTTAGAATGAGCATCAAGTTTAATAAGAGTGTTGTTTGAGGAACTGATTGAGAAGAACGTTTTAAGGTGGGAGAGTGAGTGAGAGAGGAATAGTAAGAGTTTAGTCTTTTGGGGGTTGAGGATGAGTAGGTTATTTGGTAGACACTGTTCAGTAGATAGAAAGGATTGCTGAGTAAGGGAATGAAGTTCAGAGATGTTGTCAGAGATAGAGATGAGGGTAGAATCATCAGCGTACTGTATGAGGGGAGGATAGCTTACATAACGTGTGGAGGTCATTGGTGAAAATATTGAACAGGAGGGGTCCTAGGATGGAGCCCTGAGGAACCCCTGTTAGAACAGGTAAGAAGGAAGAAGAAGAGGAGAGCCATTTAACAGATTGCTGTCTGCCAGACAAGTAGCTAGAAAATCAGGAAATTGTGCAGGATGATAGGGTAAGGTTGGCGAGTTTGGATAGAAGTAGTGGGTGGGAGACTGTGTTGAAGGTTTTAGATAGGTCTAAGAGCAGGCAAGAGATGAGTTTATTGTTGTCGAGGGCCTCAGCAATGGTGTGTGTGAATGTTAGGAGGGCAGTAGTTGTGCTGTGTCTGGGACGGAAACCGTGTTGGGTTGGAGTGAGAAGGTTCTGTTGGAGTAGGTGTTTGAGAAGTTGAGTATGAATGCTTTTTTCAAGAATTTTAGAGAGGCGGGATAAGATGGTGATAGGCTGGTAATTGGATGGGTCTGTGGAGTTTCCACCTTTGTGTAAGGGAATGGTATAGAAAGATTTCCACAGGGTAGGCACAGTGGATTCTTGGATAGATCTGTTAATGATAATAGATATTGGGAATGCTATTGAGTCAGCTGATAATTTTAGGAAAACAGGAGGTAAGTTGTCAGTGGAGGGGGAGCAGGGTTTTAGCTTTAGAAGAAGAGCTCAGATGAATGATGTGGAGACAGGTTGTAGGGAGAAAGAATTGTTGTTAGGTGAGTTGAGAGGAGTAGGTGGAGGAGTAGTGTTGCTGGATGTTAAGAGAGTTTGTATAGTATTGATAAAGTGAGTATTTAGTAGTGTAGCTGTTTCTTGGTCAGATGTATTAGGGTAGGGAGAGGGATTAGAGGGGTGACCAGGAGAGAGAATATTGTTAATGGCTGACCAGAATTTCTGAGGGTTTGATTTGTTGTTTACTAGATCAGAGTTAAAGAAGGACTTTTTGTCTAGGTTGATTTGTTTTTTAGTTAGATTTCTGAGTTGTCTGTATTCTTAGAGGAGGGGTAGTTGCTTGGATTTAATCCATGCTTTCCATGCCTTGTCTCTTTGGAGCATAAGGGATCTAGAATCTTTAGAAAGCCATGGGGCATAATTAGCTTTTACTCTAACCTTTCTGGAAGGAGCAAGGGAATTAAGGGTGTTTAAGAATATGTTATTGAAGCTGGATACAGCATCATTTAGAGGGATCTTATTTAGAAAAGATCAGTTGATGGAGGATAAGATGGAGTTGAATTCTGTAGTATTAAAGTTTGCAAGTTTATGGCAGTGTCTGAAAAGGTTTGATTTAGTTGGTTGGGAGGTATATCTAAAAATAGAGGTAGGTAGGTAGGTGGTCACCAAGGTGATCTGGTATTATAGAGGGTTGGTGATACAGGTTAGGGGAGCTGATTAGTATCCAGTCAATTATGGAGCTGGATAATGAGTTTTTATGGATTCTGGTGGGAGAAGTTACAAGTTGGTGAAAACCATGCAGATTAATGCTATTTTGGGGAGAGTCAGTTTTGAGTTTGGCCCAGTCAAGGTTAGTATCACCTAGAATGAGGGTTTCATAGGGTAGGTTGTGGGAGAACCAGGAGAGGATTTTCTCTAAGGTGGGTAAGTTATTTTCTGGGGGGATATAGATTGAGGAAATGGCTATTTTCTTGTGAGGATTAAGATAGCAGTTAGTGATGAGAAGTTCAGCAGGGTGAAAATCAGGGATAAGCGAGGGGAAGGGAGAGAACTTTAGGTTGTTTAAGTGAAGGATGGCAACACCTCCCCCTTTTTAAGATAGTATGTCCAAATGATAAATATTGTAGCCTGGTGGGAGGATTTCATTGTTTGTAACATGTGGCTTAAGCCAGGTTTCAGATAGGCATAGTATGTGAGGGGTTTTCCGGGCAATCCAAGCATGAAGCTCAGTGATTGTATTGGTTAGACTTTGTATGTTCAGAGAGTATATGGACAGGTATTTAGGTGGAGTTGGGTTGGGTTTGGTAGAAGGGGGAGAGGTGTTTTTGAAGGTTGGGAGACTTGTGAGAATATGGCATAGTATGGTTTAGTGCAGAGGCAGAGGAGAGTGGGGATGTGAAAGTAAATCTGAGTGGGTGGGACCAGGGTTGGGGTGGCTGTCACCTGAGGTAAGTAAGTTATTATTAGGAACTGTGACTAGGAAGGTAAATTGGTGTAGCTTGAACAGTTTGGACTTAGGTTTATAAGTTAGGGGGGATATATCTAATCTGGTAGATCTTCTTAGGTAACAGTTTGGGAAGTTGAACAGAGCTGGGGAGATATCAAAGTAGATGGAATAAAACATCTGTTTGAAGTGTTTATGGTATAGGAGGATGAAGTGTATGATTGATGGGGGGAGGTGGGAATGATATGAGGTGTGAGTGGTTAGGAGAAAGAGGAGTAGGGAGGTTAGAATGAGGTATTGAATTTTAGTTAGGTAGTTGTTGAATAAGAGGAGTGGTGATTGCAGGGAGTAAAATAGAGAGAGGGAGAGAGATATGGTATATAGGTAGGTGGTTATTAGCTGTAGTGGGAGGAGTAGGATATACTGGGGGCAGGAAGTGAAGAATAGTTTGGGTAGACAGGAAGTTATTTATTACTGGACAGTTGGAGAAGGAAGGGGAGGGAGTGGATGGTATAAAGAAATTGTGTCAGGGGTGGGTGGGAATGGGGATAGGGTAGTGGAGCAAACAGAGCGGGGCAATGCCCAGGTAAGAAATGGCACAGGCAAAACCAATCAGGGAAGAGATGGATTAACTGGATTGTGGAGAGAGATTAGCACAGCTAGGGAGCAGTTACTTTATTAACTTTCTTTAGTTTTAGTTTCATTTTCCTCTTATTTACTGCTTAGCCAAAAGCTGAGCAGTTGGAAGACAAATAAAAATAGCAGTCAATCTTGCTGGAGAGAGGAAAAGGACATCACTCTACACAAAAGCAGGGTAGAATTATGTGAGTAGAGAATAGAGAAAGGAGAAAAAGAAGGGATAGAAAATGTTAGGCTAGGGCTGCTGGCATCTTGTTTCTTGACCTAAATTACACGTGGTATAAGAGCGTATTCAGACACTAGTTACTTCACAATAACTCTAGGGGCATTGAAACAACTGTAGGTAACACAGATGCAAGGTTAAAAGCATCACTTTCTTTCACAATAATTATTTGTCATTGGAGACACATACTTAAGTGGTCTTTGTAAAAAGAGGTTAGCTGTTTGCAGAGGTGAAGGTCAGGAAAAGGGTTTCAGATTAGTGTTTCACATACAGTGTTGTTTAAATGGTGCTCAGGTGAAACCACAATGGAGACTCCACTATAGGCTATAAAGCAAGAGGAGGGGGGGTTAAATTAGAGACAATTTAGAAAACAGTTGATGTAAAAACATATCTCACTAAACTAGTAAGGCACATAGAATAAACGAGACACCCCTGACTAATTGTAAGGAAAAAAGAAAAACTTTCTAGATTCAATTTGTATTGTGAAAAACAGATAAGGAGAGCATAAAAAGGACTGTGTGACTAGCAGGGTTCTAGAATCAATTGCTATGCATTAAAAGGGTGGGTGGGGGCTGCTAATGGTTTTAACAATCAAATTACATTGAGAGAAATATGATATAGTACTCTAACAGCAAAAAGATTAAGCAGAGCGTTTAATATAATTGTATAATTTAAAATGCACTCACTTCTATCTACATTTAACAATCAATTTTATTGAGAGAAAAAGCATGCAGATAATACTTTTAACAATCAAATTACATTGAGAGAAATATGATGTAGTGCCCTAACAGCAAAAGGATTGAGCAGAGCGTTTAATATAATTGTATAATTTAAAATGCGCTCGCTTCTATCTACATTTAACAATCAATTTCATTGAGGAAAGAAGCATGCAGCATTCCAACAGTGCAAGGCTAAGCAGTGTGTTTAAACAAAATTAAGTTCTTCAAATGTACTTGCTTCTGTCACAGAAACTACAGTTGTGAATTACTCTAGAAAACCTGTCGTAATGTTGATAACCCAGTACTAACGCTGCCAAACAACAACACGTGCAGCTGCTATTAATGAAAAGCAGTAACACCTAACATCACAAAATGCGCTACTACCTTGCTTTACAAACACAGTACACAGTAAAGCACAATGTGGTATAGTACAGCTATTTCACTTGAATAGGCAGGCTTTTGAATAAGCAGAGTTAAGTGATTAACTGCAGAGATGTGAAAACAAATACTCTTGGGCTATGTTTTCCTGACTGATCTAAATAGTTACTATTCCCTGCTCACTTAAGATGAAGAAGGTGAGGAGTCCTTCTTTGTCAGGTTCCAAAGACAGACTGCTCTGAGACTTCTTTTTCATCTGGTATTAAAATATTATTTTTGTCCTAGATTACAAAATGACATCACATACATTTGGTCATCTAACTTCTGGTTCCCATGCTACCCCCATTGCTACAAACTGAACCAGAATTTAGCACATATGTGTTACCATACACATAGATAGAGCTTTGCTGAGATGTGTTATAGCATCTGGAAGCTACAAATCCATAAAACACTTCCACTCTTCCTACAGGAGCTAATAAACCATTCTCAGGCACAGACATTTAGTCTCTGGTTGCAATCAGAACTGTACAATATAATATTTGTAGCCTAAATTAAGTTACTTAATTTCTTACTATTTTTCAAAGTTAGCTGGACCAATATTAACCTCTTCTCTTCCAGTATCCTATTTACAACAGTACAATCTGATATAAATGTATATTTCTCTTCTGTCCAGCAGGACATACTGTTGATACATTTTTAACACAAGCAACTTTACAAATATATTTTTCAACACAAACTTCTGTACAGATCAGTTTGATAAACAAATGACATAGAATTCTTTACAAAGCTCCAGCTATCTGTGCTGGCATATGTTACATGTCCACTGCCCTACTTTTCTTGGCACAGCTGTCAATACCTCACATTCTCACACACTCATTTACTAACCCTCTCATTATATTATTTTGATATTGTGACATACACACTCTCCTAACTCTATTACCTATTCCATACTTCTTCATAACATTCCACAAAGCATCATGCCCATTGTATCAAATGTTTTGCTAACTCCACCTACCATCATTTTCACATCCTCCCTTTCCTTATTATATCATCCACATTTTCTCTCACAGTCAGTAACAATTTTTGACATCCCTTCCCTTTTACACCATATGTACTTTCTTCCATAATATCCCCATCCTTCCTTCCTTCCATTCTCCTCTGTATTATTCTCATAAAAAATATAATCTGTGCTATTTAGTGTGGTGGGTCTCCATTTTTTTATTTCATTCTTCTCATCTTTTTTCCATATTAATTTTAATATCTCACTACACAAGCCTTCACAAAGAAACCCTTCCTTCAACCATTCATTCAGTACATTTCCAAAATAGTGTCTTTGTCAAGCCATTAATTTCTTGTGCATTCAATGCCCTATAGCATCTGGGCAGAAAAAAAGTCAGCCTTTAAGGGTCTATAATCCTTGGTGATACCAGCAGTGGTACATGACTGTAATCCAACTGACCTATAAGGTATATGTCTAGCTTCAACTTAAATACTTGACTATTGATACTGAATCAACATTTACTTTCCTAAGTACTTCATCCATTTCACTAATAATAATTTCTTTATCAAATATGTCCTTAACTCATTCTGGATGTTTTTTAAACTTTCCATTCTCTCTCATTTTCCTTCTTTTTCACTGTTATACACATTTTCCACATGCTAAACTGCAATAATCATAATTAGCTCATGTGTTCGTTTACCTCTCCTTTTGCATTTTCATTTCCCTCATTGTACTAATATCCTCCTTTATTATGTTACCCAAATATGCATATACCTGCTCCCTTCTCCCTTGTAATATATCTGCCTAAACAGTAATGCCATTTTTTAAATTTCTTCCATATATTTCTTTTTTTATCACATAATACTCTCTCGTGTTATTCTCTAAATTATCTAGTACATTTCTATATATTTTCCTATACTTCACTTTCTCTTTAGTTCTTACATCATAGTGACATAAAAAAACACGTTTTTACCATTCAAATAATTTTTTGTAGAAATCCTTCATTATTATTTGATCCTTCCATAAATGCAATGCTTGCCACTCACCAATTTCATGCCATAATTTCTCATTTATTACTTGTATTCCCTTTTATATGTTAATATACTGCCTTTTTTCCATCACCCACATCCATACTGCTAAATGATCTGAAAAACTAATTTTTCAGATCCAAGTATCCCTTCTGTAAGCCCATTGATTTTTGTTCCACACAACTATTTTATCACATTTTATCACTTCCTGTATTATTTTTGCACCTTTCCCTTTCTGTTACATTTTCCACCTTAAACCATGTCTTTAGGGCAGCGCAGTGGTGCAGCGGTAGCATTGTCGCCTCACAGCAAAAGGTTCTCCAGTTCGATTCTCGGCTGGGGTGCCTTCTGTGTGGAGTCTGCATGTCCTCCCTGCATTCGTATGGGTTTCCTCCCACATTATAAAGACATGCATATGGAGTCTTTCTTCCCGGGCCTCTGCTTAAAACTGGCTTTGTTCCAAGTCGGACTTTCCCGGTTAACAAATAATAAATAAATTTCCTTTCTAGTTATATTTGCATACAATGCTATAATTCTATAAACATGTTCTTAGCACCTATCTAGAACAGTTCCCCTTCCAATCCATAACAACATTACATCTAGTAATTGCACTGTTTTTTTATACAACACAACCACTCCAGAACAATGTTCAGTTCCTAAGTTCCATATTACATTTCCTTCCCACAATTGTTCTGTTTGCAGTCTTTCTTCATTTGTCAGGAACCTTGCAACAGAGTAACATCCATATCACATTGAGCAAAACATTCCAGTATTCTTGTGATAATACTGTTCACATGCTCTGAAAGTAATATCAAATTGTTGCTTTTTTATTCTTTTTAAGTTTAGGGGAAAGATTTAATTTTTTTTTGTTTTCTTATGTTTGCTGATTCCCCCATTAAATATTTTTCCTAGGTTTATGTACAAATAATCCTTAATCCTCAAAAATCATATTTTTCACTAGCTACAATTTTCAAAAAAATTATTAGTATCAATCCCTTCTCCTGCACTTGCTTTCTCCATGCACTCTCTCTCTCTGTCTCTGTCTCTCTCTCTCTCTCTCTCTCTTCATTTTCCCCTTCACATTTTTTCTTCTTTTTCAACAGTTTCATCTTCACTTATTTCTCCCTCTCCCCCAGCCGCTAGTGGTCCTCTCTTGTGTATGTTTTCATCCTCTCCCACAGACTCTTGTTGTCCTTCCTCATATATGCCCTCTTCCCTTTCCTCTTCTTTTTCATTAATTACTATTTGCTCTTGACAATTCATCCAAAAGTGTCCCTTTTTATAGGTTCATAGGTTCATAGGTTGGTACTGGGCTATCTGCCCGAAGGCATATATTAGCCCAGCCACATTGTGCGGTATTCACCACCCCTTTAGTAGTTCCCCAGACCGTTGTACTAACAGCTAGTACCCTTGGCCCCTATCTAGTAGTGCTGTTGGTGTGATCCCCGGTGTGAACTTTCTGTTACCCATCCACTCATCAAGGTTCCTCTTGAAGAGTGATAGTGAGGGGCTCTGTCTTATGTAGATCGGGACCCTGTTCCACAGTAAGGGAAGTCTCTGCGAAGGGAATCTATCCCTCCAGCATGTTCTATTCATTGTTGTGTTGAGGTTTATATCCCTAGAGCGTGTAGCTCGAGTAGATTTGGTTTTGCTAAGATGGAGCATGTTCAACAATTCTGGGTTGGACATGGCTCTGTACGTTAGACAGAGATCACCTCTGAGAAAGCGGTATGCAACAGAGAACAGTCTTAGCTTTTTCAATCGTGCTGCATAGGGCAACTGTTTGAGGCCAGTAATCCTCTTGGTTAGGTACCTTTGTGGTCTCTCCAGCTGCTGGAGATGTCTAGCCAGGTACATTCTAATTGGTGCATTGTACTCAATAATGGGTCTGATGAGGGAAGAGTAGAGGGGCACCATTGCATCTTTAGATCTTGATGCGAACCCTTTCATGATCAGATGGGTCACATAGAAGGATTTTCTAACCACTTTGGCAACATGGTTATCAAAGGAAAGCTGACTATCTACTTGGGTCCCTAGATCCCTTATTTCTTCTTCAGATTTCAGGGGATTACCGCCTATGTTGTAGTTTGCGGGTACTCTGTTTTTTCTAAAGGGGATTACTACACATTTTATTGCATTTAGCTTGAGACCATGGCTTTGACACCATGCATCAGTCTCATTTAGGCCCTTCTGGAGGATCTCCATGTCAGCCGGAGACTTTATTATAGCACCCAGTTTGCAGTTGTCCACAAACTTAGTCAGCCACAGCCCTTCCGTGCTTGCCTGTACTTCTGAGAAGTATATGCCACAGCCTGCATTCAGGCACATACCTTCTTGCTGAGTGTCCTTTATTCTCACTCTTGTTACATTGTACCTTGTCACAACCATTAATTAAAGGAGAAAAGTCCCGACAAAAGAAACATTTATTTAGGGTGGCTAGTATATCTTAATGTCACTCTATTACCAGTCACAAAGATGAACTTGGCAAGTGTTTCACTGTTTTTTTCACATTTCAAAACAGCTTCTAACCTCCACCCTGCATTCCATAATTCATCTCTAAATATCACAATATTATCAATATAGATAAATAGATGCTGCACTCATTTTTTAACATTGCCTTCTTCCAGTTTATCAGTTCTAAACTGCAAAGCAATATTTTTTAAACATTTAAGTTACTACTACGAGCTAAGTCTTTATTTTCAGTAAGTACTGCTTGATTTCTTCCTAACTTCAGAATACCTGCCTAAATACTTCATCCTTAAATTTTCAGGGTCTACGTATTGGTTTCCCCTCGAGTGTTTGGCAGTGCTCTGTACAGACTCAGATACTTTGAGTGACATTTTTCCTGTAAAAGGCTTCAATACTTAATATAGTGAGCTCATATCAGAGCATATGAACAGTATTATCACAGGAATACTAGAATGTTTTGCTAAATGTGATATGGATATTACTCTGTTGCAAGGTTCCTGACAAGTGAAGAAAGATTGTAGCAACTGCCTCATGTACAACGACAACCCTCTTCTCTTACCTCCCAACACTATGACTTGTGAGAGATGCACATATATAGCCAAATTGGAAGCCAAGCGCTCTCCAGCCAAGAATGGATTAGCCAGTCAAGAGGAGAAGGATAACACCTGCACC
The DNA here is from genome assembly GCF_019279795.1 of Protopterus annectens. Lineage (NCBI taxonomy): Eukaryota > Metazoa > Chordata > Ceratodontiformes > Protopteridae > Protopterus > Protopterus annectens. Next base: position 511,536,398 of record NC_056730.1, on the reverse strand, counting down.
ACACCACATTCAACACATAGCCCTCCAGGACATACACCACCACAACTCTCACATAGTAACACAAAATACACACCTACTTTCACAGAGGCTCTCAATAAAAATCTGCCCAAACAACAGAGACCTCCAAGGCAGAAACACAAACAACCACCACATCCCAGCACAAGCCATGAGACACATAGCTCACATAAACAGTGTGACACTCAACCAAGGCCCATAAGGCAAAACAACTTACCCAATACACTAGTCACAAGTGACACAATAGTAAGGCACCATTTTCCACTCACTAGGTTGAATAAGGAGAAAGTTACAGTCAGCTGCCTGTCAGGTGCCAGGATCCACCACATAATGCACACACTTAGGTCACTCCACAACAGGTACTAATATGACTCTGTCATTGTCCATGTTGGTGTGAATGACCTGAGATGTACCTCCCTGGGCTACATGAAAAGAGACATAGAGGAGCTCTCTGATCTTGTAGCCCAAGCAGGTATGACCCTAGCTCTGAGCAGCATCCTACCGTCACCCAGAATGATACCACAGTACAAGCAGAAAATGACTGACTTCAACAACTGGCTAAGTTTATGTTGTCATTCTAAGGGGATCCAGTATCTGTCTGCCTGGGATGACATAATTGACAGACCTCAATGCTTCACCAGAGATGGCCTGCACCTGTCACCCCAGGGATTCTGGATACTGGCCAAGGTTCTTGCCACCTCAAAGTGCCTTTTTTAAGCAATGTCCTAAAGACAAAATTACTACTATAACAGCTACAAGCAAACAAAATCTGAGGGTTATGCTACTCAATGCTAGAAGTTCAAATCTCAAAATGCACTTGCTCGAAGCACTCCTTAAAATGGAGAACATCTGTGCAGTGACTGAGACCTGGTTCAAGGATCCGGAGAGCACCCCAGCACTACCAGGCTATAATTCATACCACATCTTTTGACCCCTAAACCTGGACCAAAGCACTAAAGGCTGTGGTGTCTCCATATTCATAAAGGATATGGACACCTCCAAACTAGTAGCCCAACATAACACATCAGAGATACTTCAGGGACAACTAACACTGGGTAAAACTGCAATCCAGGTTGTAGCCTGCTATAGATCCCCCACCATGTCCCAAGACTCCCACTCCACATTCCTAAACACACTGCAAAATATTAGCGTACAACCCAATACCCTTATTCTGGGAGACTTTAACTACCCCTCCTTTAACTGGGAAAATTACTTATGTACCAACACACTTGCTCAATGTTTTCTGGAATTCATCAATTCCAGTGCCCTGGACCAACTCATTCTTAGCCCCACCGGGGGTAGAAACATCCTTGACCTGGTCATTACTAACATGGGTGATCATTGTTCTACACCAGTAATCAACTCCTCCCTGGTCATATCTGACCACAAGCTAATCACCATGGATATCCACATCCCACCCTCACATCCCCTAAAGTAAACCACCATAAAAACTTCTCCAAAGGCAATTTTGGGCTTCTAAAAACAGTGGTGGCTAACTTCACAACACCCATGCAAATGGAAAATAGGTGTATGACTGCTGAATCATACACCAATGCACTGTATGAGCACATACACAAGTGCATAGACTGGGCCATACCAAACAGAACCAAGACGCTCTCCTCCAAAAAACAGAAGCCAATCTGGTGGTCCCCCACCATAAACAAACTCTACAACAGAAGGAAGAAAATGTTGCAGAAAAGGGTAAAGCCCAAGACTGGAAAAACTCCTTTGTTATCCTCAGCAAAAAACTGAGATCCATCATCAAATCCTCTAAAGCTAGCTATGAAAACAAAATTGCTGCAGATTCTAAATACAACCACAAGGCATTCTGTAGTTATGCCAAGAATCTACATGGCAATACTCAGATCTGCTCTGAGTTACAGCACAATGGCAATACATATACAGAACCAACTGATATTGCCAACATATTGGCTGACAGGTTTAGTGCGAACTTTACCACTTTTCACCCCCTAAAGGGCCTATCATAATATCTGAGGAATACCAAGTCCATATTATCACAGCCACACAGGTAAAAAACGCATTGTCCAAAGCCAAGAATACAGCTTCCATGGGAAGTGATAATATCCCTGGCTATGTTCTGCATGAATTACAAAGTGAACTGGCACCACACCTGAGTACCCTGTTCAATCACTTCCTCATTTCAGGCTTTGTTCCTACCGAATGGCGCACTGCTATGGTCATCCCACTCCACAAAGGGGGAGTGACTACAGACCCTGGGAATTACCGCCCCTTTAGACTGAATAGTCTGATATGTAAGGCTATGGAGTGCATCATCATGGACCTTATAAATAAGGACATAGGGAATCTCCAAACTCTGGACCCCACGCAGTATGGGTTTGTAAAAGGTAGATCATGCCTGCTCAGCCTGATAGACTTCTTCGGGTCTGTCACCAGAGCTGTGGATGAGGCCAAGGTAGTTCACACAGCCTACCTAGATCTTGCTAAGACCTTCAACACCATTCCTCACTCAGGAATCATAGATAGACTCAGTAAACTAGGCATAAACTCCTATGTAATAAGATGTGTTGCCAACTGGCTCACTGATAGAACCCACACTGTGAAAGCTGCGGACTCCAAATCTGACTACCGACCAGTTACAAATGGTGTCCCACAGGGATCAGTCCTAGGTCCTCTCCTGTTTGGCAGCTACTTCTCTGAAGTTCAAGCCAACACAAACGGACTCTGGTTGACCATGTTTGCAGATGATTGCAAACTGGGAGCCATTACTGATTCTCCAACTGATGTAGACATTCTACAAAAAGGCCTCACTGACACCAATGATTGGTGCCAGAACCATGGCCTTAAGCTCAATGCTAAAATGTGCATTGTCATTCTCTTTGGAAAAAATTCAGTGCCCATGAACTACCACATAGGCAGTAGTCCACTAAACACCAATGGTGTGATAAGAGACCTGGGGACACAGGTTGACAGCAACCTCTCCTTTGATAACCACATTGCCACTATAGTCAGAAGGTCCTTGTATGTGGCACATCTCATTACAAAAGGTTTCCCATCCGGGAAGAAAGAGGTCATAATCCCTCTCTACTCATCCCTCATTAGACCTATTATAGAATACAACACCCCGTTTGGCATGTACCTCACTAGACACCTACAACAACTGGAAAGGCCACAAAAATACCTCACCAAGAGGATCTTAGGCCTCAGACACATGCCCTGTATGGACAAACTAAAAAACTCCAGCTATACTTTGTCTCTTAACGCCTACTTAGAGGCAATCTCTGCTTGACCTACAAATCCATGTCTGACCCAGAGCTGCTAGATATGCTACACCAAATGAAATCCGAATCCCTCCATGCTACGCGCTCCAGGGACCTTAACCTTATTACCACAATAAACAGAACATGCTGGAGGAACAAGTACCTAACCCAGAGACTTCCCATACTCTGGAACAAACTTCCCATTCACGTCAAGCAGAGCACTTCACTGGCCCTCTTTAAGAGAAATCTTGACGAGTGGGTGGGCAATATGAAGTTCACCCTGGGGACCACTTCAGTGGCCTTGCTTGACAGGGGCACTGGGAACTAACTTTGGGTGGCATGATGCCAGGGAATCTTCTTGGGCTAGGCTTATATGGGCTCCAGGGCCATTAGCCTTGTACACACCTATGAACCTATGAACCTATGAATTGTTCCACAGATAAATGTCCTTTTTGTTACACAGTTCCAGAAATTTTAATATCAATCCATCAGTTTCATATGTTAAGTCACAAAATGTCTCTGTCCCGATATATATATAAAAGACTGAATTTCTTGAACTTAAAACCTATAACAGTTACCAAATTGCCCATTACTAAATATTTGTCTATTACAGTGTAATTTTTGTTCATATTCTCTCAGTTTGTCTTCCCAACTTTTTAAAAACTGTTTTCTTTACAGTTTGTTGTTGCTGTCCTTTTTGGCTTGCTGTCACTGCTGGATATGTTTTATTTACTGCATTATCTCTCCAACAGGGCATTAATGTACAAGTAATGCCCGCTGAAAAATAAGTCTACCACTTCATGGAAGCATATCAAGCTACAACGGAGCTCATGCAGAAAAAAACTAATGGTCGCCATTATTTTACGGTTGCTAAGCAGCACTTCTGCTGTGTCGCGAGCGTATAATGTAAAAAAAAAATTAGAGTAAAATAAAAAAAAAATTGTGTGTATGAATTTATGTCTGTGTGTGAGAGTGTATGCGTGGATGAGTGTGTGAGAGAGAGACATCGATTGAGCTACTATTTTACATTCGCTAAGCAGCAGTTCAGTACAGTTCTGCTGTTTAGAGAGTATAAAATAAAAAGCATGCGTGAACGTACGTGTGTGTGTGTGTGTGTGTGTGTGTGTGTGTGTGTGTGTGTGTGTGAGTGTATGAGTGTATGAAAGTAAGAGACAGAAATAATCGAAAATAAATTAATCAGAAAAAAAAGGGTATGTGTATGTGTATTTATGTTGCTGTCTGTGTGTGTGAGTGAATGAGTGCATGAAAGCAGGAGAGAAAGAGAGAGAGAGAGAGAGTGTGTGTGTGTGTGTGTGTGTGTGTGTGTGTATATACCTCTCTCAGCACAAGAAATCTGGACAGGGCCACAAATAATGAGGAAACAAAGGGCTAAACATAGGGACGGATTTTAAATATTGCTCATAAACTTAGAAATTTCTAGAATAACAGGGTTTTCATTAGCATGTTTTTTTCTGAAGCTGAGATGTGTGTGTGTGTGTGAGAGTGAGTGAGATGACTATTGGCAGCAGCAGAAAAAATGTTTGCATATCTCTGCACCTTTCAGCTGAAGAAATCTGGATAAAGCCTAAAATAAAGGGGGAACAAATACTCTAAAATAGAAACAGACTTTAATTATTGCTCTTATAAAATGACAGAGTTGCTTAAGCAAAGGATTTATGTTAATTTTCTGAAGGAAATAACAGTCTGAAGCTGAAATGTATGTCATTATTTAATAATTTCATTCTCCAATGACTGCCAACCAAACAATTTAAAAGCAAGAGACCAAAAAATAAAGTAAATACCTTATTATTTTTTAAATGTTACATTTTGGATGTAAAATGCTTCCTCCAACACCATTAACATATACTACAGCAAGTTTGAAACATTAGGCAGAGGAACTATTTTACATCAAAAACATACCAAAAAAAAAAAAAAAAAAAATATATATAGGTAAGTAAAACAACAATTTTACAGACAGCCCATTCTCCAGGTGGAATAATGCCTGACAGGGTGTGTGTTAATGTGTAATTAATTCCCTTCCAAGGGTGTAGAGGCCCTTCTCCTGTGGCATTGGGCCTCATAACACCCCTGAGTGGGGGTTAATTACACATTAACACATACCCTGCCGGGTATTATTGCTTGCATCTAACCCCAGCAGAACTGTCACCTGGATCATTCTGCTTATTTTTAACAGAACATCATCTGTCATTTCAGTTATCTGCACCACTTCAATAGACTCTATTACTTCCTTCTCCATTCAGACAGCTAAATGCTGCTCACCACAGACCATACAGGAATCTTTGTTTACATTCTGAAGCTCCATATCGAAAGCATTTTTCTCCAAATTCTCACTTTCCAACTCCAAACTCTCCATAGCTTTTCTCTCCGCCTCCATGCTGCTGCTTCCCTCAAGCCTCTTATTTGTTTCTGTAGGAGCCATCCACCACCATCTAGCAGCTCCAAAGAGTAGGGGAAGTTCCAAAGCCCTGGCCAAATTTCCTCTAGTAGTAATACCACCTGAGATCTCCCCTGAAAAGAGGCCACTAGCCTAGTGGGGCGAATCCAAGCAATAAAGGATAAATAAGTAAACAATAAAATAAATATAGTTATGTACACAAACTCCACACTCACCACAAAGGATAAGAATTGGGTGGCTGCTTGTCTAGTGCCAGGATCAGTGATGTCACAAGTGCCATAAGGTCCCATAAACCAGACAAATGTGATGCCAAATAAGTTCCCTATGTCGTGATAGCCCATGTGGGACTGAATGCCCTGAGGCACTTCACCAAAAGCGTATAAAGAAAGACATGATAAAACTTACTATGCATGTGTTACAGACAGGAAAGATATTGATCTTCAGTAGTATTTTTACTTCACCAAAAATGATTACTATACCAAGAAAAGGTAACTGGCTTTAACAAATGACTAAGTAGTTGATGTCATTCTAAGGGGATCCAGTATGAATCAACCCAGGATGAGATGGTAGATAAGACTTTCTGTTTCATCGGGGATGGCTTACACCTGTCATATCAGGGCTTCCACTTATCGACTAAAGCCTTTTCTGCTCCCAATAGTGCCTTTTAGACAGATTTTCACTACTGGGCATTCCTACATAGGAAACTCACATTTAAATTTGACATTATGGTGGCACTACACAATGTTAGGAGTCTAAATTGAAAGATGTCAGAAACTGAGGCCATCCTGCAACTCAGACACATTCACATTTGTGTAGTTACTGAGACATAGTTTCATTGCAATGACAGCACTCTGTCTATACCAGGATTTAGCATTTGTCACACTTTCAACAACTTGGTTGGCTGTGGTGAGTGTATATATATTTGTTAGGAACACCATCACCTCACATCAACTTTTACCCATGACCCTATCTTGGTACTCCTGGAGATCAAATAACAATTAACAAATCAACTATTATTTCATTGTTAGCTACAAATCCCCTTCAATATCCTTCAGAGATAATAGAAATTATTTTAACACCATTGAGGGGTTAAATGTCAAATTAAATATTTTCTTGCTAAGGGGCTTCAATTACCCAAACATTGATTGGCAGGCTTACATCTCTAAAACTGAATATTGTCTGGATTTCCTAGACTTCACAAATATCAATGCACTGTAGCAAATTGTAAAACTACCCCCTAGAGACTTTAATCTCCTTGTCCTCATCCTTGCCAACCAATTTTACATTTGTATCCTATCCACATCTCCTCATCTCTGCTTAAAGCTGACCATAAATCAGTCATCTTCTCTGTTAATACCAGTGGTACCACCTAACCACCCAATGAGACTGTCTTAAAGGATCCAGAGCAAACCTACTTGTTCTTGTGTAAGGGTTACTCAAAATTCCCTATAATCCTACACAAATGGACTGAACTGAGATTTTGCATTCTAGTCTGAATTTTACTTGCACCTAAACAACTACATAGAGAAGCCAGTATACATCTGCCCAAATGTAATGGTAATTTCAGATATAATCCTCTCTGGTGGTAGTCCATATTAACAGACTGTATAACAGAAGAAGGAAATTAGTGAAAAGTATAAGAAAAAAAATCTATGTATCTAAAGACTACACTCATGCATGCCAGCTGTGATCTTAGAGCCCTATTAGAAAATCTAAAGTGGAGTATGAGCTTAAGGTTACTAAAGAAAACTACAGCTCCTTCTTCAGTTATGTCAGCAAATTAAGGACTAATGCCCAAAAATGCACTAAGCTCATCAGTAGTAATACCACAGAACCTGATCCCAAGAATATAGCCAAAATATTAGCAAACAGATTTAGTTCTAACTTTAGCCCACCTACCTATATTGTTGCTCCATGTATTCCTGAAAAATGTAGTTTCCCCAAGAACTCACTTTGGAAAAATGTTAAAATCCCTGTCTTCTTTTCTTCTTTCGGCTTTTTCCTGGTTAGGGGTCACCACAGCGGATCACCTGTCCGCTCATGATTGGCAGTGGAGTTTTATAGTGTCGAGTTGCCAGCCTGGCACCTAACCTTCCAAAGAAGGCACACGCATGCACGCACTACACCTAGGGCCAATTTAGAGTGTCCAATCCACCTACAGCATGTCTTTGGGATGTGGGAGGCAACTGGAGCACCCGGAGGAAACTCACGTGACCTCAGGGAGGACATGCAGACTCCGCACAGAAGGCACCCCAGCCGAGGATCGAACCAGAGAACCTCTTGCTGTGAGACAGCAATGCTAACCGCTGCACCACCGCGGCCGCCCAGGTGGTTTGAAATAATACTTCTATAGGACCAGACATACCTGGCTGCATTCTCATCACTGTCCAGTATGCACTATTTGGGTCTACTTTAACTGTTCAACCTCAACCTATCGATAGGGTTTGTGCCTGATGCATGGAGAACAGCCCAAGTAACACCACTATATGAGGATAGCCCCCCTTCAGACCTAGGTAATCAAATCCTCACTAACCTCACCAGCCTTATATGCAAATAATAGAATATATTACAGTAGAACTGATTTATGCAGACATGGACAACTTCACTGATCTAGACCATAATCACTCTGGTTTCATGAAGGGCAGCTCATGTCTGTTGAACCTAGGAAATGTCTTTGAAATGGAGACAAAGGCTGTGAACAATTGTCACTGTGAACATACTGCTTATCTCTACCTGGCCAAGACTTTTGACACTTTCCCCTGAACAAGTATTACTGAAAAAGTAGGCAAAAATTAATGTAAACCTCTTCACTGACCATTAGACTGCAAAGTAGCTCTTCAGTAGATCCCATGGAATGAAAGTTGATGACACCTTCTCTGAATGCAAAATTGTACCTACAGGGTACCTACCACATGGATCAGTGCTGAGTCATGCCCTGTTAGGCATTTATTTTGCAGGTATTCCAGCCAATGTCCCAGAAGTGTGCTTGACCAAGACTGCTAATGGCTATAAGCTGGGTGCTGTAATTTGCTCATCCACTGATACTTAACACAAGAGCTTACGTATTCACATACTGGTGTACCCAAAACAGTATCAAGGTGAATGAAAAAGAAATGCAGCATAGTAGCATTTGGCAAAAAAGCTGTCCCTGACTTCTATGTTACAAGTGGTGGTCTTCTTCATATAGACCAGGTTAGATGAGACCTGCGTACTTACGTACATAACTCTCTCTCATTCAATCAGCAGGTTTCCACCACAGTCAGGAAATGTTTCTGTCCGACCCAGTTAATTTCCAAAGGAATATCCTTAAGATCCACATAAGTCATCCTACCACTGTACTCTTCTCCTATCAGACCCATCATTGAATACAATGGCCTGTTTGGTATGTACAAATCCAAGCGTATTGCTCAACTGGAAAGGTTCCAAAGATTTCTAGCCAAGAAAATAAAAGGCCTTGAATCCTTTATCTTTCTCAATTAATTAGCACAACTTTCCTTACACTTAGTAGCTTATTGGCTGCTCTGAGGACATCTGTATCTCACTTTTGAAGTCAGGAAAGACCCAACCCATAAAACAAATGAGCCTCAGGCAACTCAGCAAAAGGTGGAAAATACTTGTTCAAGCCTCCAAATATGTTGGTTATTAGTTAAGAAGCAAACACACTGGTTAGAACAAATGCCAATGCTTTTGAAGCCTCCAAAAATAATCGTTATTTATTAAAAGCAGACGATTGAGTAAAACAAGTATGAACACTAGACCCAACCCATCTTATTTGACCTTCTATCTTTCTGCAAAACCAGTGACTTTACAAACACCCATCTAAATCTACATTAACAAATAAGCAAGACTTGCTGGAGAAATAGGTTCCTAACTCAATGTATTCGAAGTACATAAAATAGTTCACCACTCTGGGTCAAACAAAATACCAGTTTGGCTACATTTAAGGCAAGTCTTGAAGGTTGGATATGAATTTACACTAAGGTTAACATGTATGGCCTTATTCATTTTGGGAGGTGAGTATTGTCTACTCCTTGCAAAGGTTGGCAAGAACTTTTTTTTAAGTGTGTCTGCTAAAGGTTCATATGCCTAGACATATTATGGTTCCTTTGATTGCTTGTCTGTTAATATTCATATATTACTATGCTCCTAGCAATAGAACAAAAAATTCAAAAGAGCATAGATGTAAACTGCCATGGTACTGTATCTCTCAACCGCTTAGTGCAAGAATTGGGGACAAACCCCAAAATAATGGAGGAATAAAGGCTCAAACTCAGGGACAGATGTTAAATATTGTACTTATAAATTTAAAAGTTGTTAGAGCAATAGGTTTTACATTATCATACATTTTCTGAAGGATATGAAATCATAAAGTCAAATGCCCATCATGATTTACTGACTTTGGTCCTTAACAATTTGCCATAAAACTACAGATTTTATAAAGAACATATCAAAAATATGTGGTAAAAATCTGGATATTTTGCAACATTCTGGACAGTTGAGAGGAATGATTGCTACTTAGTGGAGGAATGCAAAGGCTGTTTCAGTGCAACAGTTAGTCTGTAGTTTGAGGGATGATGAGCCAAATATAGATAAATTAAACTGAACAGAATACATATGTGGGAGAGATCATACGTTTATGCTCGATAAATTTCAAATAGTGAAACTAGAAAAAATATGGACAGCAGAGGGCCACCATGCAGTTCCAGAAAGGTTGGAAATGATTAGGTTATATAACAAAGAGGAAGATGATTGGGTGTCTGATCATAACCAAGTTGTTATGTGATTGAGGCATGGATGTGAAGAAACTCACCTTGAGAGTGAAGCTTGAGAGTGAGTATTGATCTGCATGTTGAGAATACATAGCCTGGATTATGACAGTGGCGACCCAATCATAATTCTTTGTAGAGTTTTGAGCTTTACCTGTTCCTATGTACTAGTTGGAGAAAAAAACTAGAAATACTAAGGAAGGCTTACACGGAGTTTAAGAGTAGTGTAAGCCTCCGTGTAAGCCTCCTGATTCAGCAACAGCCCAAATCTCCGTGTAAGAGACAGCTAACACGTCTCTTACACGGAGTGGGCGTGGAAATGCTCAATACCTCATTTGCAGCTCCAAGATATGCAAATGAGGTATGTGAGCGATCCACGAAGCCCAAACCAGTCCGTGTAACGGACGTGTTAGCTGCAGAAATGTACTCAGCTGACAACTGAGTACATTTCTGCAAAATTAAAACGGAGCTATGTCAGCTCCAAATAAAGGGTGCATTTGTTAGAGTAAGCATGCCAATGGCCAAATATGTGGCCATTGGCATGAAAAAGTGTTGGAAAAAAAAGTTATATAACTTTTTTTTTTTTCACGGGATTTATGTGTTTAACTGTAGCGCACACCCGCGCAAACGGGTGCGCTACCTAAAACTGAAAACCGAAGCTTATAAGCCCACAATTGTGGGATTTATGTATTACATGAAATGTCAATGGAGGGACTTGCAGAGCAAAAACAATATGGCCTCCGTTTAGTGGTTGTCAAGCCGGGGAAGCTCCGTGTAAGATATGTAACTAAGCATTACTAGGCAATCCTATGTAAATGAGGGTTACAATACTGAATCACACTGCCACATAGGTAATGAGCACTTTCTGAGTAGTGTAAGAGTTAGAGAAGGGGGAGGAACAGAGTAAGAGGTAGGTGACATCATGGGGGGGGAGGATAGAAAGAAATGTACCAGATTGGAGGGCAATGTAAGGTAAGAGATGACAGACAGACATCAGGGAGGGAGGTGTGTCCCAACAGAACACTAGGAAAGTGAAGAAATTGAGGGCATACGCTATCCCTACACTCAAAGTTTCTTGATATCGTGCATGCTTGGCTGCGTGCGTGTGAGGCAGGTTCTACATGTGGGAGCGTGTTGCAAACTGTTTACAACGGTTTGCGCGGCTGCGTGTGTAAGGCAGTGTGCGCGCGTTTTAGCATGAATCAGCCTAGCTAACACCGTGTAAGGATGTGTGCGCACGTTTAAGTGACTGTGAGCGTGTTTAAGCTGGTGTGCACATTGCTCCCCCTCAGGAAACAGAGAGGAAGCAGGAAACAACCAAAATACAGGGAAACTGCCAGGGAATACTGCTGGAGTTAATTGGTGGAAACAATTGGAAGCAGGCAATTACACAGGCAGACTAGAAACCCAACCCAGCACTTAAAACACAACAGAGAGCAGTGTAGGCTGTTTCTCACAAGAGATACTGCCAGAAACTAAGCTATCAGAATTGAAAACTGAAAAAAAGCTGAACTCAGAGCAGAAATGCTAGGGGCTGCCATAGCTGTTATAATCAGACATAGGCGAATTGCTGAGGGTGGTGATAATGCAGATGCTGACAGACAACCCAGAGTGAGGAGAAGGAGAAGAGTATACAGGCCCAGGGTCACCTACCATGGGTTACATGAGCTGGAGATAGTAGAGCTATAGAGTGGACAGAGAGCTCCTGCAGCAGATTGTTGAGCTGTGCAGGCCACGCCTCACACACAGAACCAACAGAGGGGAACCCATCCCAGTGGAAACCAAGGTATGTGTTGGCCTAAGAATACTAGCAACAGGTACCTTCCAGAGACCAACTGGCGATATGATGGGGATATCACAGGCATCAGCCTCCAGGGTACTGCACCAGTTCCTGGATGCCATGTCACCACATGTCAGTGATCATATATATGTCCCTAATGACCGTGAGTTTGTGGCCAGCAATATGCGTCTCTTCCAGCAAATAGCGGGATACCCTGAGGTGCTGGGTGCAATAGACTGCACGCACATACGCATCAAGGCACCAGCCGGTGAGCGTGGTAGAGTCTACATTAACCGCAAGGGATACCCCTCCATCAACTGCCAGGTCGTGTGTGATGCCCAGGGCATAATAATGAATGTGTGTGCTGGCTGCCCTGGGAGCTACCACGATTCCCACATCTGGCATCTGACGCAGCTGTACCAATCATTTGCCAATGGGGACTTCCCACACGGACACCTAGTGGGGGATGCTGGTTATGCACTTGAGCCGTGGCTGATGACACCCATCAGAAATGCACGCACACCCGAACAGGAACGCCATAATGAGGCACACGCACAAACACGTAATATCATAGAGCGTGTGTTTGGGCTGCTCAAGTCACGGTTCCGGTGTCTGGACACGTCTGGTGGAGCTTTGCAGTACACACCAACTACATGTACCCAAATGATCATGATATGTGCTATGCTACATAATATGATCCTGGAAACAGCTGCAGCAGGACCAGCACAGGGCTGGGCCAAACATCCCCCCACCATTGCCAAGGCCACCACAGGCAGGGGGTGACTTGGAGGAGGAACAACCTGACCTTGTCCCAGTAGGCAGAAGGAGGCGTGCCCAGTATGCCCTGGCCTTGGCAAAGAGGCAATGCATAGCACATATGCTTGGTCAGTAGGAACACTGGGACTGATACCCGCTCTGACTCACTCATACAGTAACAGGGATGCCTAACATGACACAACCTGCTTCCAAACGTACAGGGAGTGTAGTATGTGCATCCGACAGAGGCAGCCCTGCAGCACCACCCGAGGCATGAATGCCATGTGTTAAGTAATGTAACACCATGTATCATATGCACACCTGAGGACCATGATTAACATCCAGCCTCACCAATCATAAACCACAAAAACACAAACCCACCTCATAGCTATCACAAGGGATAGGAACCTAGATGTAATGCTACCCAATGCCAAAGGTATAAACAGCAAGATGTGTGCAGTGTAAATGCACACAGTATAGGGAATGCACATATCAGTGCTGTAATAGAAAACAGGGTCAAAGCACATCAGCACCCTGACACTACCAGGGTCACACCTCATACAGTGATGTACATGTGCAAAAACATGGAACAAGATACAAAATGAGGGTGACTACCAATAAATGGCATGGATAACCACACACCCCTGTTGTTACCACAACAAGAAGCAACATGCATTAGCCATGGTCAAACACCAATGGCTAAAACTGAGTACTACTATATAGCTTGCTGCAGACCACTGTCCTAATAGCAGGAACTGCCCCAGGCCTATGTTCACAGGTTCACAGGTTCATACTAGGCTATCTGCCCTAGGGCATTTATAAGCCTAGACCAGAGTTCCGTGGAGTCTGCCGCCCTTCACTCTGACGGATAATTTGCCCATTATATTGCTGTGCCTCTGACAAGCAGTGATACTGAGGTTATCCCTGGGGCATACCTGCAATCTCCCATCCATTGATTAAGATCTCACTTGAACAAAGCCAGTGAGGTACTCAGCCTCACATGTACCAGGATGTTGTTCCACAGCATAGGGACTCTCTGGTTGAAGAATCTGTCCCTCCAGCACATCCTATTAATATCTGTGTTGAGGTTTAAATCTCCTGCCACTGTAGTTCTGATGGATGTAGAGGTCTTGAGGTGAAGTGTACATTAACTCAGGTTTGGACATGGCCTTGGATGTCAGGCACAGGTCACCTCTGAGCAGACGGTAAGTCACGGAATCAAGCTGGAATTCCTTCAGTCGGGCAGCATAAGAAATATGTTTGAGACCCTTTCTCCTCCTGTCGAGGAATTTGTGGGCCCATCCAATTGCCATAGGTGTCGGGTCATATACATGCTGAATGGGGCATTGCACTCAATCAATGGTCCGATGAGTGAAGAGTACAGGGAACAATGACCTCCCTGGATCTAGATGTGAATCCCTGCATGATGAGGTGGGCAATGTAGAAGTTCTACCTAACTACCCTGGCAACGTGAGTGTCAAACAAAAGGTTACTGTCAACCTGGGTGCCCAGGTCCCTGATAACCTCCTGTGTGCTTAGAGGATTGCCACCTACATGGGAACTAGTGGTAACCTTGTTCTTCCCAAAGGGTATGGCTATGCATTGTTTAGTGTTTAATGTAAGGCCATGGCTCTGGCACCAGTTATCCGTGTCTATGACACCCTTCTGAAGGATGTCTGTGTCAGATGGGTGTCCAACTATGGTTCCCAGTTTGCAGTCATCTTCAAACTTTGTCAGCCATAATCCTGCTGTGTTTGCTTGTACTTCTGAAAAGTAGATGCTGAGCAATAGTGGGCCCAGGACTGAGCCCTGTGGGACACCACTTGTGACAGTTGTGGAGTGTGACATGGCACCAGCAAGTCTGAACCTGTCTGTTCTGTCACGTAGCCAGTTTGCAACCCATCTTGTGATGTATGGGTTCACATTTAAGCTGGTGATGTTTTCAATGATACCCGAGTGGGGTATTGTGTTGAAAGCCTTTGCCAGGTCAAGGTAGGCTGTGTGGAGTGCCTTGCCCTTGTCAATGGCCTTGGTGTCTGTTATGAAACAGTCAACCAAGTTTAAAAGGCATGATCTGCCCTCAACAAAGCCTAACTGGGTTGGATCTAATGTCTGCAAGTCCCCTATGTCCTCATCTATGACTTCCATTATGATCTTCTCCATAGCTTAGCAGACCCTGCTTGTCAAGCTGATGGGATGGTAGTTTCCGTGGTTGGTGGAGGCACCCCATGTGAAGTGGGTCCACCATTGACATATGCCACTCCTTGGGAACATATCCTGAGTTGAGGCTAAGATCAAACAGCTGCCCTGACTGCGGGTTTAATTCTTGAGTGAGTTCATGGAGCACAAAACCAGGGACACCATCTGGTCCCATGGATGCTGCGTTCTTTCCCTTGGATAGAGCAGTTCCCACCTGAGCATTTGAGATGTTTGGGGGCTACAATCCTCTTTCATACATATCTCTCCAGTTGTGCTGGAGGGGTGGGGAGAAATCTGCACTGAACCTGTCAGCCAGTATGTTGGCAATGTCTGTAGGTTCAGTGATATTTACAGCATTCTGAGCCTATTCTGAGCATATCTGGGAGTTTCCTCCCAGGTGTGTAACGTATGTATAAAAGGCCTCATGGTTGTCCTGTGAGTCCTTAGTGGGTTTACTCCCAATATTCGCCTTGGATGATTTCATGGGGGAACTCAGTGTTTCACCTATATTGAGCAGGGGTGTCTACCCTTCCACGGATATCGCTCTATCTTGTAGTACCTCCTTCCTTGTGTTGTAGTGCTTGTTTATGGCTGAGGTCCACCACACTGGATGCTTGCCTCTGGTACAACGAGTCTGTGTTTTGTTTGGGATTGCCTCATCCATGCAGTTCTGAAGGTGCTGGTAGAAGGCAGTTGTAAGTGATACAGTGGCTTGGGTAATGGTGTCTGCTGGCTTGGGGCTTTGAAAGAGACCACACCAGTCATTAGAAGTGTGTAGTCGGCTTCTGAGAAGTTCTGCACTGTGGTCTTTTCTATCTGGGGTGGGGGTGGGATGTGGACTTCCACTGAGAGTAGGTTATGATCTGATCTCACCAATGATGGGTATACCTCTGGTGTTGAACATTGTGAGCCCATGTTTGTGATGATGAGATCTACTATGTTGTCTCCTCTTGTGGGGATGGTGACTAGTTCTTCCATGGCATGTGAGTGTATGAACTCTAGGAACCTGTGGGCTAGAGTGTTGGGGCTGTAGTACTGATCCCAGTCTATATTTGGATAGTTGGGATCACCCAGTGTGATGGTGTTTGCAGGTACATGTATCCCCGCCACTGTTTTCATGAAAGCTCTGTGAGGTACCTGAGTTTCAGAGGATGGCCTGTAACATGCTACAAACTGCAGAGCAGTCTTGCCTATGGTTAATTGCACCGGATGGTGTCCAATGCATCGTGTGTTGCCACCAACCATGAGGTGAGGGTGTCCTTGATGAATATTGCTATTGCCACCCCTCATAGTGGTAATATGTGTACTGCATAGATACGAAATATTGTGCCTCTGACTTAGTAGTGACACATTATGACCACCTTACATAATTGAATAATGTGACTATGCCTCTGTCTAGTCTGTGCCCCTGTCCACATGCAGCTGTCCAGATGTCTCTTGAAGAGAGTCAGTGAGGTACTCTGTCTAACATGAACTGGGATACTCTGCTAGAGTTTGAGATGCCTCTGAGTTATGACTCTGTCCCTTCAGCATGTCCTATACATGTATGTGCTGAGGTTCAAATCTTTAGCTCCCATGTTTCTGGTGGATGTGGATTGCTTGCAGTGGAGCATGTCTACCAAATCCTGATTGGACATGGTCTTGTATGTCAGGCATAGGTCACCTGTACGTATGTGGTATGACACTGAAAAAAGCTTGTTTTTAGTTATTCTTGAAGTATATGACATGTGTTGTAGATCCCTGATCTTCATGGTAAGGTACTTGTGGGGTCTCTACAGCTGCTGCAAGTGCTGGTTGAGGTACATACCAAATGGGGCGTTGTATTCAAGCATGGGCCTGATAAGGAGAAGTATAGTGGTACAATGACCTCCTATGGTCTGGATGGAATACCCTCCATGATAAGGTGGCCAAGATAGAAAGTCTGTCAAACAACTTTGGCAACATGGGTGTCAAATGAGATGTCACTATCTACATGTGTCCCCAGCTGTCTGATTTGTTACCTGTACTCATTGGGTTGCTGTCTATGTACAGATCTGTGGGTACTGTGTTCCTCCCAAAGGGATGGTTACACATCAGTTGCAGTCAGTTTCAGGCCATGAGTCCAGCACCAGCTATCTGTCTGTGTGACGGCAGTCTGTAGGATGTGTGTGCTGGCTGATGTATTCACTATGGTGCCCAGGTTGCAGTCATCTGTAAACTTTGTCGGCCACAACCCTCCTATGTTTGCTTTCACATCTGAAAAGTAAATACCAAATAAGAGAGGTCCCAGGACACAACCTTGTGGGACACCACTTGTGACTGGCTTTGAACCTGACAAGGCACCTGCAATGTTGACATTATGGGTTCTGTTTCTGAGCCATTTTGCAACCTATGCTGTGACATATGGTGTTATATTTCAGCTGTTGAGCTTGTCTATGATGCCTGAGTGGGGTATTGTGTCAAAGGCCTTAGCCAAGCGCAGGTAGGTTGTGTGTACTGTGTAGCCCTCATCAACGGCTCTACTGACAGTTTCAAAGTAGTCAACTTGGTGCAAAACGCAGGATCTGCCCTGTACAAAGCTGAATTGGGTGGGATCAAGGGTCTGTAGGACACCAATGTCTCTGTGTGGAAGCTCCATAATGACCCTTCACAAAGCTTTGCAGACAAGGCTGTTTAAGCTTGTGTGGTGGTAGCTGCCAGGGTCTGTGGAGGCATCTCCTTTGTGGAGTGGGACCACTGTTGCCGTACGCCAGTGTTCAGGTACAGATCCTGTAGCAAGGCTAAGGTTAAATAGCATCTACATATACAGGTTTAGCTCCATCTGTAGTTCACATAGCATGCAACTGGGGATACCATCAGGTCCCATTGATGCTGTGTACTCGTCTTTGCTGACTGCGGCTCACATGGTCATCCAGGATGACAGTGAGGTTACATACAGCTGTGATAACTATCATGTTTTGGGGGTGAGGAGGGGTACATTGCACTGAACTGGTCTGCCAGGGTGTCACTAATATCTGTCAGGTCCCTGGAATATAAGTTGTTGTGTACCAAATCTGAGCATATATGAGGGTTCCCACCCAGGCGTCAGACATAACTGAAGAAAGCAGTGTGGTTACCTTCATCGCCTGTGGTGATTTATGTCCCCAAGTTGAACTTGGGTGTCTTTATGTGAGAATGTAGCTTTACTACTGCTGATCACAGCTGCCTTACATTCTGGAGATGTAGCTCTGTCTTGCATTAGTATCCTTCATCTGTTATACAGTTCGTTTATGGCTGGGGTCCACCAGACAGGCCACTTTCCCTTGGTGGTGAGGGTCTCATTCTCATTTGTGATTGCATGGTCCATGCTTACTCGGAGATGTCCATAGAAAGTGTCTGTGCAGGAGTCACCATTGTGTGTTGTGGTTTCCACTGGCCCAGTGGGCTTAATGGATACCATCTCAGTCCGAAGAAGTGTGAAGTCAGCTTCTGAGCTGTTTGTCACTATACCCCTGGTATCATACTAGCACTGACACAGGTGTAGACAATTCCCCAGAATCCATCAAACAAAATGGACATGCAGGCTTACAGATGCCCTAGGGGGGTAGCCTAGCATGAACCCATTATGATACAGATTGTACAGGACACTACAGATAACCCCAAGGCTGTTGCAAATGATGGTAGTAAGCATGTTGTTGATTCCTGGATATGCTCCGGATCACACAGATATTACAAACAACATACCAGACACACACAGGTATGGCCAACATACATCCTGACATGTGCAGTGCAACCCCCCCCCCATAATGCCAAATACCTTCCCCAGCAGACTGCCGCCCCCTGACAATAAGTCCCCCTTACCACAGGGTGCGCACCCCAAAAGCAGTGTACAACAACAGTGGGTGTTCTCAACAAAGGTGTCTCCTGAATGGATAGTAAAACAACCACCACAGAATCATGAGAGGTTTGGTCTGCACAGCTATGGAAAGGACCAGCATGTACCACAGACATAATGATATTGTGGATCTATTGACACCCGACCCTACCCAGTGTGGGTTTACAAAGTGCAGACCCCACCCCTAAACATGTGTGACTCAGTTGAAACAGTACTTGAAGTCAGTGATGAGGGCAATGTGGTCCACACAGTGTAGCTGGACCTTGCAAAGCCTTCTGTACAATACCCTATGTGTTCCGTATAGATTTGCTCACCAGCTGATATATACACCCCAATGTCATGAGAGGGGTTGCAAACCAGACCAACGACAGAACTGACATGGTCAGACATGCAGCAGCCATGTCAGACTACAAACCACATATAACAGGCATCCCACAAAGCTTGGTCCTGGGACCTTCACCATCTGGTATATATGCCCCATAGGTACAGGCCAACAAGTAAGGACTGTGCTGGAACATGTTTGTAGAGGACAACAAGCCGCCTGACATATCCGATACACCAGCTGACACAAGCATCCAATAAAAGGGCCACATAGAAACAGACAGCTGGTGCCATAGCCATGTCAGCATGTTAAATGGTGAAAACAGTATAGCCAGCCTCTGTGGATATCCAGTAAGTGACCACCAATTCCCACATAGGTGTCGACCCATGACATACCTAACATGTAATGCCAGAATGGGGGACACAAGGTGATAGATATCCTGCATTGGACAAAAATGTGGCTGTAGGGTTAACAGAAACAATCCGTATACCAACCTAATCATGAGGGTTATGACATCTAGCTAACGGGAGGTCATTGTGGTTTTGCAGTTATCTTTCAACAGCATTACAAATGACCACAACAGCGCCTGTGGGGTGTACCTCAGCAGATACATTCAGCAACTGTAAAGTCCACAACAGTACCTCACCAGGAGTATCAAAGAGCTGGAACACATGTAATGTGTCGCCTGATTAAACAGAATTCAGCTCCACACACTGCCATGCTGGCCACCCAGACACAAGCTGTGCCTGATGTAGAAAGCCATGTCCAAGCTGGCAGCAATGCACATGCCGTACCTTGTACAATGTGAATGGCAGGGAGATATGCACATGAGGGACCTGAACCCCAGCACTGACATACATAGGACAAGCTGTACTGCATTATCCATAACACAGAAGCCACCCCCACGCATGAGTAAACTACCAGTACAGGTTATCCATAGAGTCACTCATTGATTCTACTCAACAGGGATCCTAACGAGTGGGTGGGAGATGGGAGGTATACCCTGGGTATCAATGTTGTGTCACACGTAGACAGAGGCACAGTATACAAAACAAGACATATGTCATGTCAAACTGCACTTACGATGTGTTGATGGACAAACACACTATCCAATAAGCATTAGAAATGGCCTTGGGCACATCGGTAGTGTTTGCCAATGTACACCCATGTTGTGGAATACACTACTGATGTTGGATGAGGCCGTTGTAAGTAGTTCACATATGAACATAATGCAACATGGTCAGATAGGTTCATAGGTTCATAGGTTCATACTAGGCTATCTGCCCCAAGGCAGTTCTAAGCCTAGCCCAGAGTCTGGTTGCGTACGCCAGCCCTTATATGGAAACAGTACTGTGCCCATTAGTTTGACGTGCCTGTCTCCAGCAGTGACACAGTGACGATCCCCGGGGTAAACCTATGATTTCCCATCCACAGGTCAGGATACCTCTTGAACAGAGCCAGCAAGGTGCTGTGACTCACATGGACCGTGATTGTATTCCACAGCATAGGAGTCACCGGTGATAAATCCACCCTCCAACATGTCCAATGTACATCCCTGCTATGGTGTAAGTCACTTGCACTAGTGGTTCAGGTGGATCTGACGATTTTGAGGTGGAGCATGTCCATTAATCCCTGGTTGGACATGCTTGCATGTCATGCACATGTCACCTGTAAGCAGACAGTATGTGACTGAATAGAGCTGTAGTGTCTTCAATCTGGCAGCATATGACAGATGTTGGAGACCCTTTATCCTTTTGTTGGGGACATTCAGGGTCTCTCCACTTGCTGCAGATGTCAGGTGAGATACATCCAGATAAGGCAGTGTACCAGATCACCGGTCCGATAAGTGAAGAGTACAGGGGAACAATGACCCACTAGATCTGGATGTGGATCCCTTCCTGATCATGTGGACAATGTAGAAGGTCCTACTAGCCACTTTAGCAATGTGAGCGTCATCAGAACAGTGACTGTCAACCTGGGTCCCCAGGTCCATGATAACCTCCTCTGTGCTTAGAGGATTGCCACCTATATGGTAGCTTGGGGTTACCTTGCTTTCCTGAAGGGTATGACTACACATGTTTTGCAAGTTGACTTCAGGCCATGGCTCTGGCACCAGCTATCAGTGTCCGTGAGTCCCTTCTGAAGGATATCCGTGTCTGATGCACTGTCCACTATGGCACCCAGTGTGCAGTCATCTGCAAACTTTGTCAGCCAAAGTCCTTCCATGTTGGCCTGTACTTCTGAGAAGTAGATAACAAACAATAGGGGGCCAAGGACTGAGCCCTGTGTGAGACCACATGTGACTGGCCTGGTGTCTGACATAGTGCCAGCAACTCTAACCCTGTGGGTCCTGTCCGTCAGACAGTTTGCAACCTGATCTTGTGACATATGGGTGTACATTTCTGTTGGTAGGGTTTCCTACAATACCTGAGTGGGGTATTCTGTTGAAAGTGTTTTCAAGGGCAAGGTAGGCTCTATGGACTGCCTTTCCCTCATCAATGGCCTTAGTTACTGTTTTGATAATGTCAACCAAGTACAAAAGGCATGACTTGCCCTTGATCAACACAAACTGGGACAGGTACAATGTCTGCATGTCCCCATATCTTTCTTTATGAGCTCCATTATGATCCTCTCCATAGCTTTGCAGACTACACTTGTTAAGCTTATGGGGCAGTAATTACCAGAGTCCATAGAGGCACTGCCTTTGTGCAGACGTGCACAACTGGACCCTAAAGAGGCTGTTGTGCACAGTATGGAAATGTAAATCAGTGATAGGACTAAAGCCCAGGATACTGTCCACCACAGTGAAAGTACTGAACCACTACACTATACAGTACTACAGTGCTAGGTCAGTAGGAATGGATGTTAACAATTGTATGCAAAGTATCCCATGCAAAACCTGCAGGCACAGTATAATCCCTGTTGTGTTCACAGGAAGCATCTGGACAGTAACTACACAACATGTCACAGAACACACAACCTTAAACAGGAGTTATCTTTTGGAGTTCACACTCATCCACAACTGTGATGGGCTGCATAGTTCAACATATGGAAAGCTCACACTGGGCATGCTCACACACTTTGATAAATGAGACATCATTCACACAACATGCCATGGGAAGGCTGAACTGGGCATGCTCACACACTTAGTTCAAATGTTCCTCTTAACAACTGTGAAAACACACCACAGGATGCACATTCCCCATTCCAAACAATGAAGATGTCAGCACCCTATAAGTAGATCAGTAGAAATGCTACCTCCCAGTAATCTGAATAGCACGCTCTGCTAATGCGTCTGTCTCTAGTGTCATAACATAGTTAGGTAGGGGTTTGAATCCAGCAAGTGGCATGTGTGTGAATGGGGGTAAGTGTGTGTATAAGTGTGTATGAGAAGAACATCCCTTTTGGCAACTGTGGAAACACACCACAGGGAGCTCATTCCACTTTCTAAACACTGATGATGTCAGCACCCTATAAGTAGATCAACTGAAATGAAATCTCCCAGTAATGCGAATAGCGCGCTCTGCTAATACGTCCGTCTCTAGTGTCATAACATAATTAGGTAGGGGTTTGAATCCAACAAGTGGCGTGTGTGTGTGTATGAGAAGAACATCCCTTTTGGCAACTGTGGAAACACACCACAGGGAGCTCATTCCACTTTCTAAACACTGATGATGTCAGCACCCTATAAGTAGATCAACTGAAATGAAATCTCCCAGTAATGCGAATAGCGCGCTCTGCTAATACGTCCGTCTCTAGTGTCATAACATAGTTAAGTAGGGGTTTGAATCCTGCAAAGGGAATGTATGTGTGTTAAAATGAGTGGGGTTTGTGTGTGTGCATAACGCTGTGGAGGGAAAGTGCCTTTTGCCAACTGGGAGAACACACTACAGGGTGCACATCCCTCTTCGTAAACACAGATGATGTCAGCACCCTCTAAGTACAGCATTGGAAAAGATTGCTCCTACTAATGCAAATAGCACACTCTGCTAATGTGTCTGCCTTTAGAGTCATAACACATCTAGGTAGGGGTTTGGATCTTGCAAATGGAAAGTATGCGTTTTACTGTGGGTGGGGGTGGGATGTCTCTTTTGCCAAATGGGGCTATGCACTGCAGGGTGCACATTTCCCTTAACAAACAGTGATGTTGACAGCACCCTGTACAAACAGAACAACAACACAGAAGGTGTTGGTACCAATGATGCATGTAAGGTTACACTTCAACTAATGTCCACAAAACAAAGTAGGATAAACAAATGCTCCTTTTACTCTATCCAAACAACATGGCAACAGACAACTGCCACTACTCAGTATAGTGCTACATGCTACTGTAACATGCAGATGTACCAGAATATACCTAGATAGTGTTTTGAAGCCTGAATGTGGCAAGTGTGTGGATGTGGGATGTTACTGTGTGTGCATTTCCGTATGGAAAACATGTTTGAGATATTGGCAATATTGTTGCAGACAGCTTAGGTGCAGATATCCCCCCCCCATTCTCCTACACAAGTGGAATTAGTTATCACAGATGACTGTAACCTCCCTATCCTCTCACATGTCCAGGTGAGGGCCACCCTCAACATTGCAGGACACATAGCATCACTGTTACAGAATGGTATCCCTGGATGTGTGCTACATTCACCCCTGGAGGACATGGCACCACATTACAGACTAATACTACTCCCTGGCCATACTACAGGATGTGTACCTGAAGAGTGCCATACAGACACAGTGGTCCCACACCAATGAGGAGTAACCTCTACTGACCCTGGTATCTACTGCATCATATGCACAACTGGCCTTCTGTTCTAAGCTATGGAAGTTTCACGTATGGGCAACATGTACAGCAATATTACATATGTATATATTTCAGGGGTTCCCATTCAGAAGCCTGAAACATCATAAGCCTGAAAATCAAAATCCTGAAACCAAAAGCCTGAAAATTTAGAATCCTGAAAACTCAAAATCCTGAAAGCCCAAAATCCTGAAAGACCAAAATCCTGAAACTCAAAATCCTGAAAACACAAAATAGACATACTGATGTTATTGTGGCTTTGCTATTGTTAGCCCTGTGGTGTTAGGTCATGCGTTGGGGTCAGGTAAGTGTGCGTTGGTTTTTTTAGGGTTAGCGGTTTAAGTGAGTTAGGGTTAGGGTTAGAGGTTAGGCATGTATGCAATAGTGACAAATATTGGGGTTAAGGCGGTTTAAGTGAGTTAGGTTTAGAGCTGGTCAGGTGAGTGTCGATAGTGACGGACCTTAGGGTTAGGGTTAGGTCAGGGTCAGTTGCTAGATATTAGTGTCTTTATAGTGACATATTAGCATTATTTGTGTTTTCAGGATTTTGAGTTTCAGGATTTTGGTCTTTCAGGATTTTGGGCTTTCAGGATTTTGAGTTTTCAGGATTCTGAATTTTCAGGCTTTTGGTTTCAGGATTTTGATTTTCAGGCTTATGATGTTTCAGGCTTCTGAATGGGAACCATTTCAGGACTATGCACACAAAACCTATCTCATGGACAGAGCTATAGATAGTGAACTATGATACATTTGGAGGTGTCACAGTAAACACAGTATTAACCTGCTACTTTGCATTACCTGTGTTTGTGGCAGCTGTTGCTGTGTCAGTGGTGCTTGCTTGCTGCTTGCTGTTTGCTACTCATGGTTTTGCTGCTGGCTGTCTGTATATTTTCTCTTCTCTCTCTGTCTCTCTCTCTCTCTCTCTCTCTTTCTCATTAGGTTTGTGCAATGACTGTATTGCATGAGTGGAGTGTGGGTACTGAATACTTTTGTAGGTATCTGCATAGGTCCATGTGATGGCCCCTGCACCAATTGTAAGGCAGCATTTGCTAATTGCATGCAGCCAGGTGTGTGTTGATTGCATGTCTCACTGTGATTTCAGGACACTGCTATAAAAAGGTATGTGAGATAGGCGTTACCCTTTCAGATTGTAGGGCGTGGACCATGCTGGTATGCTGTTGACAGTGTTCTGTGAGTGTGAAGGTTAGTATGGGAATCCAGTGATTTGGCCATTAAAACTTTACCTCACATGCTTTGGATGGTACATCTCCTATATTGCCTTTATACTAATTCCTACTATTGACTGTTATATTTATTTTAGCAGAGTGATTTTGTATGGCTGTCATGGCTTAGTGGTAGGTCATACAGACTAATGTTACCAAGG
Source organism: Protopterus annectens (assembly GCF_019279795.1). NCBI lineage: Eukaryota > Metazoa > Chordata > Ceratodontiformes > Protopteridae > Protopterus > Protopterus annectens. The sequence goes on along the minus strand of NC_056730.1, from coordinate 511,510,873 downwards.
TCCTGGGTTCGAGACTGGCAGTGGGAATTTATTTTTGTCTCCAGACTTTCAAAATGAGTACAAGACCTGTCAATCAAAGTGCCATAAAGGCACTTTTAAGCACTTTAAACCAGGTCTGCACTCGTTAGCAGAAGGAGGCGTGTCCAGTATGACCTGGCCTTGGCAAAGAGGCAACGCATAGCACATATGCTTGGTCAGTAGGAACACTGGGACTGATACCTGCTCTGACTCACTCATACAGTAACAGGGATGCCTAACATGACACAACCTGCTTCCAAACGTACAGGAGTGTAGTATGTGTATCCGACAGAGGTGGCCCTGCAGCACCACCTGAGGCATGAATGCCATGTGTTAAGTAATGTAATAACATGTACAATATGCACACCTGAGGACCCCAACTAACATCCATATCCACGCATATGACCCTGCGGAAACAGCTGCACGTCATACAGTGATGTACATGTGCAAAAACATGGAACAAGATACAAAATGAGGGTGACTAGCAATAAATAGCATGGATAACCACACACCCATGTTTGTACCACAACAAGAAGCAACATGGAATAGCCATGGTCAAAAACCAATGGCTAAAACCGACTACTACTATATAGCTTGCTGCAGACCACTGTCCTAATAGCAGGAACTGCCCCAGGCCTATGTCCATAGGTCCATAGGTTCATACTAGGCTATCTGCCCTAGGGCATTAATAAGCCTAGCCCAGAGAGTTTTGTGGCTTCTGCCACCCCTGCAAGTTGATGGATAATATGCCCATTATTTTGCTGTGCCTCTGTCAAGCAGTGATACTGAGGTTATCCCTGGGGTATACCTGCAATCTCCCATCCATTGGTCACGATCTCACTTGAACAAAGCCAGTGAGGTGCTCAGCCTCACATGTACCAGGATGTTGTTCCACAGCATATGGACTCTCTGGGTGAGGAATCTGTCCCTTCAGCACATCCTATTAATATCTGTGTTGAGGTTTAGGTCTCCTGCCCTTGTAGTTCTGATGGATGTAGAGGTCTTGAGGTGAACCATGTTCATTAATCCTGGGTTGGACATAGCCTTGTATGTCAGGCACAGGTCACCTCTGAGCAGACAGTAAGTGACTGAATACAGCTGGAATTCCTTCAGTCGGGCAGCATAAGAAATATGTTTGAGACCCTTTCACCTCCTGTCGAGGAATATGTGGGCCCATCCAATCTGAATGGGGCATTGTATGCAATCATTGGTCTGATGAGTGATGAGTACAGGGGAACAATGACCTCCCTTGATCTAGATGTGAATCACTGCATGATGAGGTGGCCAATGTAGAAGGCCTTCCAAACTACCCTGGCAATGTGAGTGTCAAACAAAAGGTCACTGTCAATCTGGGTGCCCAGGTCCCTGATAACGTACATTGTGCTTAGAGGATTGCCACCTAGATGGGAAGTAGTGGTAACCTTGTTCTTCCTGAAGGGTATGGCTATGCATTGTTTAGTGTGTAATGCAAGGCCATGGCTGTGGCACCAGTTAGCCGTCTCTATGAGACCCTTCTGAAGGATGTCTGTGTCAGATGGGTTTCCAACTATGCTTCCCAATTTGCAGTCATCTTCAAACTTTGTCAGCCATAATCCTCCTGTGCTTGCTCGTACTTCTGAAAAGTAGATACTGAACAAATGTGGGCCCAGGACTGAGCCCTGTGGGACACCACTTGTGACAGCTCTGGAGTGTGAACTGGCACCAGCAACTTTGACCCTGTGTGTTCCGTCACTTAGCCAGTTTGCAACCCATGCTGTGATGTATGGGTTCACAATTAAGCTGGTGATGTTTTCAATGATACCTGAGTGGGGTATTGTGTCGAAAGCCTTTGCCAGGTCAAGGTAGGCTGTGTGGACTGCCTTGCCCACGTCAATGGCCTGGGTGAGTGTTTTTAAAAAGTCAACCAAGTTTAAAAGGCATGATCTGCCCTTGACAAAGCCAAACTGGATTGGACCCAATGTCTGCAAGTCCCCTATGTCTTCATTTAGAATTCCCATTATGATCCTCTCCATAGCCTAGCAGAACAGGCTTGTCAAGGTGATGGGATGGTAGTTTCTGGGGTTGGTGGAGGCACCCCTTTGTGAAGTTGGTCCACCATTGCTGTATGCCACTCCTTGGGAACATATCCTGAGGTGAGGCTAAGATTAAACAGCTGCCCTAACTGCGGGTGTAATTACTCATTGAGTTCATGGAGCACACAACTGGGGACACCATCTGGTCCCATGGATAAAGTGTTTTCTGCCTTGGATTGAGCAGTTCCCACCCCAGCAGTGGAGATGTTTGGGCGGCTACAATCCTCTGGTGTACATACCCCCCAGTTGGGGGGAGGGGGGGAGAAATCTGCACTGAACCTGTCAGCCAGTATGTTGCCAATGTCTGTAGGTGCAGTGATATCAACATCATTCTGAACTAAGTCTGAGCATATCTGGGAGTTTCCTCCCAGGTTTCAAACATAGGTAAAAAAGGCCTCATGATTGTCCCTGGAGTCCTGAGTGGGTTTACTCTCTAAACATGCCTCGGATGATTGTATGGGGAACCCAGTGTTTTACTCACAATGAGCAGGGGTGTCTTCCCCACGGATTACACTCTATCTTGTAGTAGCTCCTTCCTTGTGTTGTACAGCTTGTTTATGGCTAGGGTCCACCAGACTGGATGCTTGCCTGTGGTACAAAGAGTCATTATTATTTGGGATTGCCTGAACCATGCAGTCCTGGAGGTGCTGGTAGAAGGCATATCTAAGTGATACAGTGGCTTGGGTAATGGTGTCCGCTGGCCTGGGGGCCTTGAAAGAGACCACACCAGTGCTCAGAAATGTGAAGTCGGCATTTGACAAGGTCTTCACCATTTCTTTTCCCATCTGGGGTGTGGATGGGATGTGGACTCCCACTGAGAGTAGTCCATGATCTGATCTCACCAATGATGGGTATACATCTGGTGTTGAAGAGTGTGACCCCATGTTTGTGATGATGTGTTCTAGTAAGTTGCCTCCACTTGAGGGGATTGGGACCAGTTGTTCCATGGCATTTCAGTGTATGAACTCTTGGAACCTTTGTGTTAGAGTGTTGTGGCATGATTAGTGATCCCAGTCTATATGTGGATAGTTGGAATCACCCAGTAGGATGGTGTTTGGAGATACATTTATCCCCTTCAGTGTTTGCAGGATAGCTGTGTGAGGTACCTGAGTTTGAGCGGGTGGCATGTAACATGCTACAAACTGCAGAGCAGTCTTGCCTACGGTCACTGGCACCTGGATGGTCTCCGATGCATCGTGTGTTGCCACCAACCATGAGGTGAGGGTGTCCTTGATGAATATGGACACCCACCATCCTTCTTGGTGTTGTCGGGATGCTGGTGCCGGAATGCATGAGATGAGGTAACACCCGATAGTGCCGGGTGCTGTCAGAAACTGTGAACCAGGTTTCAGGCACAGCACAGACATCAATGTGCTACATACTGAGAAGGGCATAGAGTGTGTGCAGCTTGAGGTAGAGACCTTGGGCATTGAGCAGCATTAGCCTTAGTGTCTTTCCTTTACTGTGTTCTACGGTGGTAGGTGTAGAATCTGAATCTTGCATAAAAAAGGCACAATCGGGTGGCAAGAGCATCATCTCAAATCCGAAGCCCAGGGTGACAGGTGCAAGCCGTCCCTTGCAAATCACCATGGCCTGTCCAGCATCTCATCCCAGGCAGACAGACATTGGACCCCTTAGAATGACACCATAGTCTAAGCAAAATACTGCAGCTGATCATCTTGTCTCTGTTTATGTGGCATCATACTTGGTGAAGGTAGGATACTGTCAAGGTCAGGGTCATACCTGCCTGGCCTACATAATCAGAGGGATCCTCTATGTCTCTTTCCATGTAGTCCAGGGAGGTACATCTCAGGTCGTTCACACCAGCATGGATTATGACTGGGTCAGACCTGTACTTGCAGTTTAGTGACCTGAGTGCTTGCATTATGTGGTGGATTCCAGTACCCGATAGGCAGCTTACTGTGACCTCCTCTGTACCTGATCTGGTGAGTGGGACATCAGTGTGTCTGACTATGGAGTCACCTATGACAAGTGTGTCTGGCATTGTGTTTGGCCTTAAGGGCTGTGACTGTTTGGCACACCGACTCTGTGGTCAATGTGTTGCATGTGCTGTGCCCTGTGGAGGCAGTTGTGTGAGTGTCTGCTGTGGTGGCCACCGCCATTCTGGTAGACCTCTGATCAGAGCCTCCGAGAGTGTCTCTGTGTGTCTATGTGTATGATCTTAAGTTGTGACAGTGCCATGTGAGACTGGATTAAAGATGTGTGTGTGGTTACCTTCACCCTCTCTCCAGTCTTGCTAGTCCTATGCTGAGAGAGCTCAGCCTCCACTTTGGCTATATAGTTGCATCTCTCACATGTATGTGTGTTTTATGGCAGAAGGAGAGGGTTGTCAGTGTACATGAGGCAACTGTAACAGTGCCTCAATATTCCCAGGTTCACCAGCTGAGCAGGAGAGGACACTAGCAACTGATCCCTAGACATGCTAGAAGGAATAGACAAAACAATGTTGGAATACAGGGAGATATCAAGACCCCCAAGCCACATCATACTGTTTGATTGACAATAGCTACACATACACTGGTGTTTCATAGTGTCATAGTGTACTACTAGGCTATCTGCCCTAGTGCATGTATAAGCCTAGCCATAGTGATGTGGCTATTGCCACCCCTTATAGTGGTAATAAGTGTACAGAATAGATTCTGAATATTGTGCCTCTGACTTAGTAGTGACACATTATGACCCCCTTACATCATTGAATAACATGACTGTGTCTCTGTCTAGTCTGTGCCTCCGTCTCATATGCAGTTGTCCAGATGTCTCCTGAAGAGAGTCAGTGAGGGACTCTGTCAAACATGAACTGGGATACTCTGCTAGAGTGTGAGATGCCTCTGAGTTATGGCTCTGTCCCTCCAGCATGTCCTATACATGTATGTGCTGAGGTTCAAATACTCAGCTTTCATGGCTCTGGTGGATTTGGATTGCTTGCAGTGGAGCATGTCTACCAAATCCTGATTGGACATGGTCTTGTATGTCAGGCATAGGTCACCTGTAAGTATGCGGTATGACACTGAACAAAGCTGGACTTCCTCTATTCCGGAAGCATATGACATGTGTTGAAGAACCCTGATCTTCATGGTAGGTACTTTACGGGTGCAAAGGTGCAAAAGGCAGGATCTGCCCTGTACAAAGCTGAACTAGGTGGGAACAAGGGTCTGTAGGTCAGTAATGTGTCTGTGTAAGAGCTCCATGACTCCTCCCATATCTTTGCAGACAAGGCTGGTTAAGCCTGTGTGGTGGTAGTTGCCATGGTCTGTGGAGGCATCTGTGGAGTGGGACCACTGTTGCCGTATGCCAGTGTTCAGGTACATATCCTGTAGCAAGACTAAGGTTAACTAGCAGTTGTATATATGGGTCCAGCCCCTTCTGGAGTTCACATAGCATGCAACCGGAGATACCAGCAGGTCCCATGGATGCTGTGTACTTGTCTTTGCTGAGTGTGGCTCTCACATGGACATCCAAGATGACAGTGAGGTTACATACAGCAGTGATAACTATCTTGTTTTGGGGGTGAGGGAGGGGTACATCGCACTGAAGCTGTCCGCCGGAATGTTGCCAATATCTGTCAGGTCACTGAATATATGTTGTTGTGTACCAACTCTGAGCATATCCGAGGGTTCACAACCAGGTGTCTGACATAACTGAAGAAAGCAGTGTGGTTACCTTCATTGTCTTTGGTGATTTATGTCCCCAAGTTGACCTTGCAAGTCTTTATGAGATAATGTAGCTTTCTACTAGTGCTGATCACAGCTGTCTTCCCTGTAGCTCTGTCTTGCATTAGTAACCCTCATCTCTCATACAGTTTGTTTATGGCTGGGCCACCAGACAGGACACTTTCCCTTTGTGGAGAGGGTCCTGTTTTCATTTGTGATTGTATGGTCCATGCTGTCTGACATCTAGCTAAGGGGAGGTCATTGTGGTTCTGCAGTTATCTTTCATCAGCATTAGAAATGACCACAACAGCCCCTGTGGGGTGTACCTCATGCACACACATCCAGCACCTGTAAAGTCCACAACAGTACCTCACCAGGAGTATGACAGAGCTGGAACACATGTAATGTGTAGTCTGATTAAACAGAGTGCAGCTCCACACACTGCCATGCTGTCCACCCAGATGCAAGCTGTGCCTGATGTAGAAAGCCATGTCCAAGCTGGAATCAATGCACATGCTGCACCTTGTACAATCTGAATGGCAGGGAGCTATGCACATGAGGGACCTGAACCCCAGCACTGACATATATAGGACAGGCTGTACTGCATTATCCAAAACACAGAAGCCACCCCACACATGAGTAAACTACCAGTACAGGTTGTCCATAAAGACACTGGTTGAGTCCCTCAACAGGAATCCTAATGAGTGGATGGGAGATGGGAGGTTTACCCTGGGTATCAATGTTATGTCACAGGTAGACAGAGGCACAGTATACTAAACAAGACATATGACATGTCAAACTACGCTTACAATGTGTTGATGGACAAACACATTCTCCGACTAGCATTAGGTCAAGATACCTCTTGAACACAGCCAGCAAGGTGCTCTGCCTCAAATGGACCAGGATTGTATTCCACAGCATAGGAGTCTCCGAGTGATAACTCCATCCCTCCAACATGTCCAACATACATCCCTGCTAAGGTGTCAGTCACCTGCACTAGTGGTTCAGGTGGATCTTCTGAGTCTGAGGTGGAGCATGTCCATTAATCCCTGTTTGGACATGGCCTCGCATGTCAGGCACATGTCACCTCTAAGCAGACAGTATGTGAGTGAATAGAGTGTGAGTGTCTTCAATCTGGCAGCATATGACAGCTGTTGTGGTTCCTTGATCCTTTAGGTAAGAGACAGTCAGGGTGTCTCCAATTGCTGCAGATGTTGGGTGAGATACAGCCACAATAGGGCATTTGACTCGATCACCGGTCTGATAACTGAAGAGTACAGGGGAACAATGACCCACTAGAGCTGGATGTGAATCCCATCCTTATCAGGTGGGCAATGTAGAAGGTCTTCCTAGCCACTTTAGCAATGTGAGTCTCAGAAGAATGGTGAATGTCAACCTGGGTCCCCAGGTCCATGATAACCTCCTCTGTGCTTAGAGGATTGCCACCTATATGGTAGCTTGGGGTCACCTTGCTTTTCCTGAAGGGTATGTCTACACATGTTGTGCACTCTGACTTCAGGCCATGGCCCTGGCACCAGCTATCAGTTACTGTGAGTCCCTTCTGAATGATATCTGTGTGTGATGCACTGTCCACTATGGTGCCCAGTGTGCAGTCATCTGCTAACATTGTCATCCAAAGCCCTCCCATGTTGGCCTGTACTCCTGGGAAGTACATGACAAACAATGGTGGCCAAGGACTGAGCCCTGTGTGACACCACCTGTGACCAGCCTGGAGTCTAACATAGTGCCAGCAACTCTAACCCTGTGGGTCCCGTCCTTAAGCCAGTTTGCAACCCATCTTGTGACATATGGGTTTACATTTCAGTTGTTAGGTTTTCCACAATACCTGAGTGGGGTATTGTGTTGAAAGTGTTAGCAAGGCCAAGGTAGGCTGTATGGACTGCCTTTCCCCAACAATGGCCTAAGTGACCAATTTGAAGATGTCAACCCAGTACAAAAGGCATGATCTGCCCCTGACCAAGCCAAAATGGGATGGGTACAATGTCTGCATGTCCCCTATATCTTTGTTTATGAGCTCAATTATGATCCTCTCCATAGATTTGCAGACTACACTTGTTAAGCTTATGGGGCAGCAATTAACAGGGTCTGTAGAGGCACTGCCTTTGTGCAGATGTGCACAACTGGACCCTAACCAGCCTGTTGTGCACACTATGAAAATGTAAATCAGTGATAGGACTGAAGCCCAGGATACTGACCACCACAGTGAAAGTACTGAAACACTACACTAGACAGTGCTACAGTGTTAGGTCAGTATGAACGGATGTTGACAATTGTGTGCAAAGTATCCCATGCAAAACCTGCAGGCACAGTATACTCCCAGTTTTGTTCACACAAAAGCATTCGGACAGTAACTACACAACATGGCACAGAACACACAACCATAAACTGGAGGTATTTGTTGAAGGTCACACTCATCCACAAATGTGATGGGCTGCAGAGTTCAACATATGTAAAGCCCACACTGGGCATGCTCACACACTTAGATAAATGAGACATCTTTCACACAACATGCCACAGGAAGGCTGAACTGGGCATGCTCACACACTTGGTCCAAATGTTACCCCTAGCAAATGTGAAAACACACCAGAGGATGCTCATCCCCATTCTAGACACTGATCATGTAAGCACCCTATAAGTATATTGGAGAAAAGGATTCTCTCAGTAATCCGAATAGCGCTGTGCTAATGCGTCTGTCTCTAGTGTCATAACATAGTTAGGTAGGGGTTTGAATCCAGCAGGTGGCAAGTGTGTGTGAAGGGGGGTAAGTGTGTGTATGAAAGAAACATCCCTTTTGGCAACTGGGAAAACACACCACAGGATGATCATTCCACTTTCTAGACTCTGATGATGTCAGCACCCTATAAGTATATTGGAGAAAAGGATTCTCTCAGTAATCCGAATAGCACGCCGTGCTAATGCATCCGTCTCTAGTATCATAGCATAGTTAGGTAGGGGTTTGAATCCAGCAGGTGGCAAGTGTGTGTGAAGGGGGGTAAGTGTGTATGAAAGAAACATCCCTTTTGGCAACTGGGAAAACACACCACAGGATGATCATTCCACTTTCTAAACTCTGATGATGTCAGCACCCTACAAGTATATCAGGGGAAAGGACATTCCCCAGTAATGCGAATAGCGCTGTGCTAATGCGTCCGTCTCTAGTGTCATAACATAGTTAGGTAGGGGTTTGAATCCAGCAGGTGGCAAGTGTGTGTGAAGGGGGGTAAGTGTGTATGAAAGAAACATCCCTTTGGCAACTGGGAAAACACACTACAGGATGCACATACCCATTTCTAAACGATATCACAATTATGTATGGCTTTTGATTACAGACATGCCATGTGTGTTGTGCACACACAGAATGCCCATGTGTGTGGGTTGTCCCTCACAATAATGCATGACATTGATTACACCGGTTATGGCAATGAACACATGATGTATGTGTGTGCCAAATACACATATGTACCTGAGACTTTCAATAGTTACCATGTGTGATGCCTGCCACATGTGAATACATGGTATTTGCACAGGGTAACATTATGACCGTGGTCTTCTGTGCAGATGCTGCATGTGGGATGTGTATATACAGTGTGAGATGTAGATGCTATCAGCCTAGTAGTGAGGGATGCACACCTGGTCTGGGGCATAAAGTCTACATGTTGTTAATGTACAGGAGCTGCATGTTCTCACCTTTGTGGGAGTGGTAAGACAGTATTCCATAGCAATGCAGTGACTGCATGCTAAGAACCATTCAGCTATGGTGTTGTAGATACACTTATTCATTAGCATTCAGTAATTTGTCGGAATCCCTGGTGAGGGTCTGATGCCAACCAAGGTCAGGGGTCTACCAGCCTGTGTCACTTGCTCAGTGATCCCTTCCATGTTCCCTATCACGTATCCCAGTGAGCGACATCCCACATCAGCTGTGGTGGCATGGACAATGACTGAGTCATATGTGTCCATGCATCTGACTGACTTGTATGTTGCTGTTACAGTTTGGCCATGTGTTTCCATCTCATACATGTGATGTACATCAATGGGTAGGGGATAGGGTTGACTGTGTACATGTGGCAGCTGTGACATTACTACATGACACACATATTCCACAACTGTACCATAGAGGTGACTGACAACTGACCTTTGCACATGCTACCGGAGTATTGAGATTACATTGGTGATTGACAGCACATAGGGCCAATGGTGAAAAAGAGACATAGGTCCATAGGTTCGTACAGGGATATCTGCCCAGGGCATGTATCCACCTAGCCAGAATGTGCGTGCCTTTCAACATGCATTGTGAATCTGTCTTGCTATGCCCTTTTCCAAGGTTAGTATACTGTGCCTCTTTCTCACAGTGACACATAAGTGATACCCAGCGTAACCCTACAATGTCACATCCAGTCATTAATATCGCTCTTGAAGATAGTCACTGAGTCAGTCCACCTAACCTCTATTGGGATAATAATCAGGAATGAAGGGTGCCTCTGAGTTGTGAATGTGCCCCTCCACCATGTCCTATGTATATCACTCCTGAAGTTCAAGTATTTCCAGCGTGTATCCTGGTGGGATCTGGATATTCTGAGATGCAGCATGGCCATTACGTGAGGGTATGACCTGGCCTTCTATGTCAGGCACAGATTGCCTATGAAGAGTCAGTATGTCACTGAGTACAGCTGCTGCTACTTTAACCAGTCAGTATGTGGCATCTGTTTGAGCACTTTGATCCCCTTGTCGAGGTAGATATGTGGTAGCCCCAGTTGCTGCAGGTGTCTGGTAAGGTGCATGCCGACAGGTTCATCATAGTCAATTATGGGCATGATGAGGGATGAGTAAAGGGGCACAATGTCCTCCCCTGGCCTACATGTGGATCCCATGATGATGTGGCCCATATCACATGCTTACCTAACCACTTTGTCCATGTTGTTGTCAAATGGTAGAATGCTATCAACCTGTGTACCCTAAGGTCCATAATTCCTTGGTCTGCACTTACTGGATTAACACATATGTGGTACATTGTGGTCATTTAGTGTTTGACAAAGGGGATGACTATACTCTTTCTGTCATTCACGTTGAGGCCATGGCTGTGGCACAAGTCGTGTGTTTGCAAGAGTCCCTTTGGAGGATGCGTGTGTTAGCTGTTGAGTTGATTATGGTGTTCAGTCTGCAGTCACCTGTGACTTGCTGAGCCACAGTACTTCCATGTTGGCCTGTACCTATGACAAATATATAATGAACATGACAGCCCCTAGGGCTTTGCCTTGTGGGACACCACTTGTACCAGGTTGGAGGCTGACATGGCTCCAGCAATTCTACCATGTGTGTTCTGCCCTTGAGCCACTGTGCAATACCCATAGTGACATAGGGGTTAATATGTACACTGGTGAGCTTCCCTAGAATGCACAAGTGGGGTATTGTATCCAAGGCTTATGCAAGGTCCAGGTAGGCTGTGTGGACCTCCTACCCCTTGACAGTGGCCTTGGTGACTGTTTCAAACAAAGCAAACAGGTTTGATAGGCAGGATTTGCCATTGACAAAGCCAAACTGTGTATGGTGACATGTCTGTAGGTCCACAATATCTAGATATGTGAGGTTCTTGATGATTCTTGCCATAGCTTTGCAGACAAAGCTAGTCAGACATATGGGGCTTAGTAGTGTCCAGGATCCGTGACGGCACCACCTGCATGTTGAGGGACCACTGTTGCTGTATGCCACTCTCTGGCCACATATCATGTATTAAGGCTGGGATTGAACAGTGGTGTTATGTCTGGGTGTAGCTCTTCTTGTGGTTCATGTAGGACACAGCCTGGGACACTGTCTGGTCCCATTGATGCAGTGTTTATTGCTTTGGGAAGGGCATCTCTTACCTGAGCATCTGTGATGTCAGGGGAAGCACTGTGATGCGAGACATATGTTCCCTTTGGTGTGGTGGGGAGAGAAGGCAGCATTGAACCTGTCCACTAGGATGATGGCAATGTCTGTGTGTTTTATATTTTGTGTGACATATTGTATTACCTCTGAGCATATCTGGGTAGTACCACCCAGGTTACTAACATAACTACAGGCAGCCTTGTGATTATCCTCAGTGGCTTGTGGAATCCTCTCTCAAAGATGGCCTTAGACAATCATATGGGTGCCTGTAGTTGTCTTCCAATACTCATCAGTGGTGCCTTCACATTTTGGGAGGTTGTTGTATCATGTAGTGGCGCCATCCTTCTATTGTATAGTGTGTTTATGGCTGGTGTCCGCGCCCAGGACATCTGCCTTTGGAGAATTGGGTCATGCTTTCATATGTGGCTTCATGATCCATGCATTCCTGAATGTGTCCACAGAATGCCTCTATACAGGTATCTGCAGTCTGGTCCATATTTTCAACAGGCCTTGGGCCTTTGAAGGTTTCCACATCATTTATGAGGGGTGTGCACTTGCTTGACATGAGCTGTTGACAGACGTGCCGCCTCCAGACAGAGCAAGGGAGGGTCACAGTCAGCTACCTGTTGGGACGCACCTCCCTGGACCACATGGAAAGAGACACAGAGGAGCTCTTACAGCACCCTCTCAAACTCAGGTCTCCCACACAGCCTTCATGCTGACACAGGAGAGTTTAGATTACTCTGCAAACACCATCATACTGGGTGATGCCAGCTACCCAAACATAGACTGTGTACATTACACAGGCCACAATACCCAAGCTCTAAGGTTCCCATTGATCAGACATTCTTTGGCTATGGAACAGGTAACCAACCTTCCCACAAGAGGGGCAGATATACTAGAGCTGATCTTTACAAACATGAGTAAAACTGCTCACCACTGGGAGTATATCCCTCATTGTTGCAATCAAACCATATACTAATCACACTGGTGTTCTGGATCCCCACATATGCAAACCTCCAACACATCGATGTGTGTGTGTGGGAAATGTCCCTATTAGCAACCGTGACAGTATCGCACAGGATGCAGATCCCCTTTGAAACAGTGATGATGTCAGGACTGTATAACTATATCACCTGTAGTAAAGTCCTCCAGTAATTTGCATAGCGCCTGCTAATGTGTCTTTCTTCAGTGTCATAACGTAGTTAGGTGGGGTTTGAATCCTGCAAAGGGAATGTATGAGTGTGGTTTATGTGTGTGCACTATGCTGGGAGGGTTAACTGCCTTTGCCAACTGGGAGAACACACTACAGGGTGCACATCCCTCCTGCTACACAGAGATGATGTCAGCACCATAAGTACAGCATTAGTAAAGATTTCTCCAACTACTGCAAATAGCACACTCTGCTAATGTGTCTGTTTCTACTGTCATTGCACAGTTAGGTATGGGTTTGAATCTTGCAAATGGAAAGTATGTGTTTTACTGTTGGTGGGGTTAGTGTGTGTGCACAATGATGGGGTGGGATGTGGCTTTTGCCACATGGGGCTATGCACTGCAGGGTGGTCATTACCCTTAACAAGCAGTGATGTTGATAGCACCCTATACAAACAAAACTACAAAACAGAAGGTGTTGGTACTGATAACACATGTAAGGTAACACTTGTTCAAGTAATGTCCACAAAACGGAGTAGGATAATAAAACAATTCTTTTATTCTATACAGACAACATGACAACAGACAACTAACTGCCAGTACTCAGTATAGTGTTACATGCTACTGTAACACGCACATGTACCGAATATACCTAGATAGTGTTCTGAAGCCTGAATGTGGCAAGTGTGTGGATGTGGGATGTGTCTGTGTGTGCATTTCCGTATGGGAAACATGTTTGTTGTGGCAATCAGGGTACTACAGTACCTGATGCACATTACATCTTCCAACTGATGAGGTTGCCTGCACCCTGTGAGTACAGGTAGAGAAGGGGATGCCAGTAGTAAACAACATAGTGCACTTCTGAAATGTGTACCTGTCATGTATCAACAGCTACTCATGTAGGGTGATAAATAATGGGAATGGCAGGTGAGCGTGTGCATGTGTGTGGGTAGCAGGGTGTGTATAAATGCATGTGTGACAGAACAGATACATGTAGCTGAATCTACATAACAGCACAAGATGCACATTGCCATAGTCAATGTTAGCATGTGATGGTGTGCAGCTGGTACACTTTGTTAAGTAGTATGGGTGCAGATAACAATTGAGGACATTCATACAGTTACTGCAGCAGGACTGATGGGATATACACACATTTATACTGCAACACACAACAGTTACCAACATGTTACTACTTATACACATCTATGTAGTCACCCTGTGCATCAGCAACGTGTTTACCTTTACCTGCACCGATGTTGTAGTATGCAGGAGGTGGCACAGTGTCATCATATGCACAGGGTGTGGGTTAGGTATGCCCAAGCCGCCACTGGTAACACCAATTGACATGTGTGTGTATGTGTGTTTGTGAGGGGCAGCAGTACAGGGTGGACCGTTGTTGGTGCAGTGTGTGTGTGTATGTGTTTGCCCTAGGTGTTAGGTTTCTGCATGTGTGTAAGCACGCACACAGTCCCACATAATGGCTGCCATGTACAGGGTTTTGTGGACAGCCACAGACTGCACCTGTCAGGTCATCCAGATCAGTGTCTGTGGGCACGGACACGGTACCTGTGCCTGGCAGGGTGCTACGGGCCATATCCGTACTAACCCAGACTGGGTACTGTCATCGGAAGCAGGGGTGTGTTGACTGGACACAGTTCCCTGTTGGGACTGTCCAGAGCCACGTGCACGTGGTCTCCTGGGGCATCTGGATGACAGCACAGACCCAGCATTGCTGGGGCTGGTGCTGGCACTTGAGGCGCCGAAAGTGGCCCGTTGTCGCCCGCGCCACTGCCAGCTGGTGCTCTTGCTGGCATACGGCCACGTCGACGCCGCAAACGCACACCATCGCCCTGGCCCATGGACATCTGGTTGTGGAGCAGCTGTTGTATGCCCCCACAACGACAGTCAACGACATCTGTGAAGTTACGGATAGCATTCGCAACATCATGCATGCCGTCTGTCATGGCTATGCGACATGCTCTCAGCTCCCTCAGACCCTGTCTGGTGTACCTTTCCATACGTGCCTGTGCCTGCATGACAGTTCTAAACATAGTGGAGGTTGACATACCTCCTGGGCACGCCGGCCAGAGGCAGTACGGCCACGGATGCCCCCACGAGAACCCATGGGCGACTGTCTGCGTGGTACCATTGGAGGCCTCTGCACATGGCTGCCTTGTGAGGATGCATGTGCCACAGGTACCACATTACCCTGATCTATGCCCACTGCTGACTGTCCATCACCTAGGGACAATGGTGATAAAGGATGTAACGGCAGGATGACTGTGCGCATTGACGGGTTGAAAGCTGTGTACTGTCAATTGGCTGACCAATGGCGGACCCAGACACACCTTCCTGCACCATTACAGACATTTCATCATCATCAGTACCTGGGGCACAAGATTCAGGTTCCTGCTGCAGGTCACCAGAGCAGCACCAGAACCTACGGGAGGAAAACATGGAACACAGATTACAGTCTCAATACATATTTGAAAGAGATGCACTTCAATACTAATGCACACATTCAGAAATGGACACATGCACTCATGGACACTAACACACATGCACACTTGGGCACAGGCACACTTGCACACATGCACACCCCACAGTAAACACACACATCAGTACCGTGTTACACTACTCAATTTACTACCTGTCAATTACAGTTATTGTGTACACAGTCACCAGCATGTCTACTACAGAGTTACACTACTCTTCCTAGTTTTATAAATTGTTTTACAGATACTGTTAAAAAGACTCACCAGCATGTATGGCCTGCCTCGTTGCTACATGGGAGGGACCTGGAAGTGTGAAGAGAGTAATGTCAGTGGGCACATGTGTGCCATTTGTTTTGCACATGATACAGTACAGTAGTACACTAGTTCCCTTATACACATCAGCTGCACATCATGTCTGTATATATATCATGATGACAGATACATACCACATGCACACCTTATGCATGCATGAAGTAACAGCGTACAGAACAGTCATATGTACATACCAGGAGTTAACTCTAATCTCACCCTTACCTCTCTTCAAACGTCAACTCAAATTGTACTTCCAAAACCACTGGCTTTGTTCTTCTTGGAGTCCAGGCTAACGCCCCTCTCCCTACGCTCTGCACCTTTAACCCCTCATTGTGCATAGAAACTAGCTTCTACCCTGTTTCTTTCACCTTGATGTCCTTCTATGCTCTGACCTACTTCTCCCATCCCTCCCACCTCCTCTTGACTGTCTTCCTTCTTTTCCTCACTTCCCTTCTTGACTCCTGCCTCTTCCATATCATTGTATCTGTCATACTCCTTCTACTTCTCTACCCTTCTGAGCCCTAACTATTATGTATATGGCTTTTGCCTTATTGCATAACCATTATGCTTTAGGTAGGATTGCTTTGAAACCAACGGTACATTGTGTATGACTCTAAACTGTTTGACTTCCTTACATGTATGTTTATTTAATTAACAGGCTGGTGTACAATTCTATTATGTTGGCTGTCTGTATTGACAACTTGTCTGTCTGCCTTTATTATGTTATGTGTGGAGCTTTTCTCCACAGGCCTCTACTGAAAATGAACTTATATCCAGCTAGACTATCTGGGTCAACAAATGTAAAAGTAATAACAATAAATGAATATGGCATCTTACCTGCACGCCGCTGTCTTGCTGCTGTGTGGATCCAACCTCCATCAGGATGCATGATGGTTGCTGTTGTTCTGGGGCTGGATCCACAACACTTAGCAGTAGCCCCTCCTGTCTGGTGAGGGGGGGATGTGTGGCCACCCCCACCTGTGGCAGCCTGTTGCCTGCGGATATCTGCAGCACGCTGGCGGACATTTCTTATCAAATCACTGCAGTGATGTCTCACCTGCTCATATGTCCTATCATGCATGCCAACATCATTTATCCTGCTAACAAGGCTTTGCCACAGTGCAGACCTCTCCTGCTGATTCTGGGTGGTGCGTGAGAACAGGATGGCATAGTCACGCACCAGGCTCTGGTGGATCACGCCATCCTCTGCAGCAGAGTACGCAGGATTTCTTTTAGGTGCCATGTCTATCTGGAAAGGTACACAAACAGGTTATCAGCATAGTATCTCAACAATACATGGTACACATTCTATACAGGGAGTGTTAACTTCTACTTATTACTGATTGGTTAAAACCTGATTACAGTGTAGCTATCATTCTATGTCATTTGTACTAAGTACTTGGCCTTCAGACCAGTTGTTTTACATTAGGGAGGTTGGTGGCAAGCACTGTGGTGGCAGGACACATATCTTTCATCCATTGAAGTTGGGAACTGCTGATTGTGGGCCCAGTGTACAAGTGTATTACTTCTGGTATGGGCAGTTGGCCTTTAGGCCAGTTATTTAACATTAACGAGGTTTGTGGTCTGCACTCATGTGTGACAATAGGCTGTACTCTGCCATTCATAGCTGGGGACATCTGGTATCAGGTTTATAGTGCCTGCATATCTGAGCTGTATCTTACTGACATTGCTACACCTTGTTTGTTGTAGCAAACACTACATCCAGGCCTCCTGCATCTACCTTTGTTTATATGCTTGTTATCTGTTAGCTTGTTATTTCACTGGTATGCTACTTCCACATAGTACACATCTTTGCAACACATCTGTGACTCACTACTGTTATCTGCATTGCTTACTGTACGTACTTCCATGTTACACATGACAGCAAGTGACTGCTTGTCATTGTTGCATTTACTTCATTGTGACACATTGCACTTAGGTTACCTGGCATTTGCTCACTGACGCTTTTATATCAGTCAGCAGTTGTAGGTAATGTCAGTACACCCTCACTCCCCACTGGACCTTGTTTTCAATCATTAGTGATTACAGAGTTCACAATAGTATTCTAGCATGTCCAGAGGTCAGTTGTCAGTTCCTCCTCAGTCCAGCTGGTGAGTGTGGTACTCCAGAGACAATGTTAGAACAGATGCATGTACACAGACAACCCCTCCTCCTAACAACAAATTCAAACTCATGTGAGTGATGCAACCATATACCAGACTGGAGGCTAGGCTCTGTCTACTCAATACCGCCATAACCAGTCACGTGGCAAAGGGGATCACTCACTACACTTCCAGTCTCACGAGACCTAACACAACAGCGGACCTAACACATGATCACACATGATCATACTTGTAGGCTCAGACCACAGCTCTGCCTATGCAGCAGAGACCTCCTATGCAGACATCCAGGCAACCACTACCACATAAACGAACATGTGCAACACATATCACACAAAGCCAATGTGCTGAACACTCACAGCCATTAACAGTTAACAACACACCTCATACACCTGTACTAGGTGCCTCTATCATCAGGCACACTCACATCACGCTCACCAGGCTTAACGAGGTGAGGGTCACGGTGTGCAGCCTGTCAGGCACTATGACCTGCCACATAACACAAACAGTCAGGTAACCCCAAGGCAGGTACAGGTATGACTCAGTCAATGTCCATGCTGCTGTGAATGGCCTGACACATTCCTCCCTGGACTACATGACATGAGACATTACAGAGCTCTCTGAGCACGAGTCCGGGACAGTTTGACCCTGACCTTGAGTAGCATCCTACCCTCACCTAGAACAATGCCACAATATCAAGGCACGATGATCCCTTCCAACAATTGACTGACATACTGGTGTCATTCACAGGTGTGCCAATGCCTGCCATCTTGGGGTGGTATGCTTTGCTAGGGACAGCTTGCACCTGTCACCACAGTCCTATTGACATTTGGCGGAGCCTCCTGCTACACCCATAGTGCCTGTATTAGGCAAGGCTCATAAGGCAAACCCACATCCATTTGTATCACAAAGGATGAGGAAGTAAGAGTGATGCTACTCAACACTGGACGCCTAGACCCAAGGATGCACGCACCCAAAACCCTACCTAGCATTCTGGACATCGATATCTGTGCAGTAACATGAACCTGTTTCAGGTTTCACAGGAGCACACCAGTACTACCATGTTATAGCTGTTACCATTCTTGTCGGCCACGACACTTGAACAAGGGAGGGGGAGTATCAGTATTCAATGCAGATTCCCACGCCTCCACATTGGTGGCACAGTACAACATAGGTGTTAGGCCATTGAGTACAGTAGACGAGTTGGGGACCTGGGGAAGAAACATGGTAGCGGTCTGTCATTTGTCTACCACATGGCCAACGTGGATTGACAGACATGTTATATAGCCCAGCTAATCATGACTGATTCACATGTATGGCAGGGGAGGTCATTGTGCCTCTGTACTCATCCATCATCAGGCCTATAATTGCATACAATGCACCTTTTGGGATGTACCTAACCAGACACCTACAGCAACTGGTACAGGACAACAGTACATCATCAAGGGGATGCAATGGCTCACACAGATGTCATATGCTGCCCAGGTAAAGTGAATCCAGCTGGACTCAGTGGCATACTGCCTGTTCAGGGCAATCTGTGCATGCCATATACAGCCATGTCCTACCTAGCAGTAATGAACGTGATGTACCTCAGGCAATCAGAGTCCCATACAGCCACATGCTCAGGAGAGCTGGACCTCAGCACTGACATACATGGACATGCTGGAGGGGCATATTCCTAACCAAGAGGCTCCCTTCACTCTGTAATGAGCTCACACTACTGGTTAGGCAGAGTCCTCATTGACTCTCTTCCATAGGAATCTGGATGAGTGGATGGAGATCATAGTTGTACCCCAGGTATCACTTCTATGTCACTGTTAGACAGAGGCATAGTATACTAAAGTCGGACAAGGGCATAGCAGCATAACTTGTGATTGGGTGGCAAAAGACAAACACATTCTACTAGGCTTACCAATGCCCTAGGGCAAATAGCCTAGTATGAACCTATGAACTGTTCATTCTCAACTGTTCGAGCTCATTACAGAGTAAAGGGAGCCTCTCAGTTAGGAATTTGCCCTCCAGCATGTCCATGTATGTTCTATTCAGTCGCCACCGCTTGCTCAGAGGTGACCTTTGCCCAACATACAAGGCCATGTCAAACCCAGATTTGATGAATATGCTTCACCTAAAAAAATCTAGATCCATCAGAGCCACAAGGGCAGGAGACTTAAACCTCGACACGGCTATTAATAGGACATGCTGGAGGGATAGATTCATCACCCAAAGACTCCCTATGCTGTGGAACAAAATCACGGTATATGTGAGGCAGAGCACCAATCTTGACCAATGGATGGGAGATCGCAGATATACCCCAGGGATTACCTCAGTGTCACTGCTCGACAGAGGCACAGCAAAATAATGGGTATGGTTCCCCATACTAAAGGGGTGGCGTAAGCCACAAAACTATGGGCTAGGCTTGTAAATGCCCTCGGGCAGATAGCCTAGTATGAACCTATGAACATGTGTGTACTGCTATAGTACTTCTGCCATATGTTGCATGTGTGTGTGTTGTGGGGGATGCACAGGTAATGGCCAGATACGCCTGCACAGGTGACACGTCAGACACATTCTGGGTGTTCATCCATACATACTGGATGTGTGCTGCCATCCAACCCTGTGATGTGGACACACATTACTCAGCCTGGATATACATATCTGAACAACACCACAAGCACAATACACTACCTTGCTATGTATGCATGTTATTACACAGTTATTCAGTAGTTATGACAGTGATGCTATCCATGCAGCCCACTGGGCCAGTGGAAGCCACAACACACACCGCCAGCACCTTTGCATATGCTTACCACAGACATCCCACATACTGCATGTACTGTGCACACAGTTATCTAACCCAGAACAACTGCACACCACTTATTAATCCTGTCCAGTGGACTACAGATACAGGCATATTGTATAACAATAGTAGGAGGCTACTGCAGCACAGGGCAGATTCACATGACGGAACGGCATCTGTTGTCTGCAGTGTTAAGATGCTTCACATTCACCAAATGCACAGATATTGCCAACAATGTTGCAGACAGTTTAGGTGCAGGTACCCCCATTGTCCTACACACGTGTTATTAGTTATCCCAGATGACTGTAACCTCCCTATCCTCTCACATGTCCAGGTGAGAGCCACCCTCATCATTGCAGAACACATATCATCACTGTTACGAAATGGTATCCCTGGATGTGTGCTACATTCACCCCTGGAGGACATAGCACCACATGACAGACTGATATTAATCCCTGGCCATACTACAGGATATGTACCTGAACAGTGCCATACATACACAGTGGTCCCACACCAATGAGGAGGAACCTCTACTGACCCTGGGAACTACTGCATCATATGCACAACTGGCCTTGTGTTCTAAGCTATGGAAGTGTTAGTTATGGCCCACATGTACAACAATATTACATATGTTTATATTTCATGACTATCTACACACAACCTATCTCATGGACATACCTATAGATAGTGAACTATGATACATTTGGAGGTGTCACAGTATACACAGGATTAACCTGCTACTTTGCATTACCTGTGTTTGTGGCAGCTTTTGGTGTGTCACTCATGCTGCTTGAATTTTGCTGCTGTTGCTGCTGCTGCTGCTGCTGCTGTTTTGCTCCTGGCTGTCTGTATATTTTCTTTCTCTCTCTCTCTCTCTCTCTCTTTCTCATTAGGTTTGTGCAATGACTGTATTGCATGAGTGGAGTGTGGGTACTGAATACTTTTGTAGGTATCTGCATAGGTCCATGTGATGGCCTCTGCACCAATTGTAAGGCAGCATTTGCTAATTGCAAGCAGCTGGGTGTGTACTAATTGCATGTCTCACTGTGATTTCAGGACACTGCTATAAAAGGGTATGTGAGATAGGCGTTGCCCTTTCAGATTGTAGGGCGTGGACCATGCTGGTATGCTGTTGACAGTGTTCTGTGAGTGTGAAGGTTAGTACATCTCCCATGCTTCATGCTGTGTTGTAGATTCAGGTTGCTGCATTTATCTTGCCTGTTCCCTGTAGTGAGTGTGTATGCATACTGACACCTACAACTATATGTCATATGTATTGCTATATAAATATATATATATATATATATCTGTGTACATATACATACTTTCATATATGTACATTAGCTGACATTATTGGGTACAAGCTAACAATTAGCAGGGCTGTTTCGACTAACACTACTCTAGTATGGGAATCCAGTAATTGGGACTATAAAAGTCTGCCTGACATGCTTTGGGTAGTAGACATACTATATTGCCTTTATCTTCATTCCTACTATTACATGTTCCACTTATTTAGCACTATATTCCTGTATGAGAGTCATGGCTTAGTGGTAGGTCATACAGACTAGTGTTACAATGGTCTTGTGGTAGGGCCTACTAGTATGCTCATATTCTGCTTTTGAGTTGAGTATAGGGCCTATCAATCACAGTGCTGGAGGCACCTTTAAGCAGTTAAAGGGCTTAGTAGGTCTCACAGGAGCCAGGCTGTGTTGCAGATTCTGGTTGCTGCATATATCTTCACTGTTTCCTGTAGTGAGTGTGTATGGCTACTGAGACCTACAACTATATTTCATATGTATTAATATATATTTATATATATGTATGTGTAGATATACATACCTTCACATATGTACATTACCTTACATTATTATGTACAAGCTAACAGGTAGCAGGGCTGTTTCTGCTCACACTGAACTAGTATGGGAATCCAGTCATTTGGCCATTAAAACTCTACCAAACATGCTTTGGATAGTACATCTCCTATATTACCTTTATACTGATTCCTACTATTACATGTTATATTTATTTTAGCAGTGTGTTCTTCCAAAGCAGGCATGGCTTAGTGGTAGGTCAAACAGACTAATGTTACCTAGGTCCTGGTTTCGAGACTGACAGTGGGAATTTTTACTTTGCAAACTTTCCAACTGAGTACAGGACCTGTCAATCAAAGTGCTGAGGCCACCTGTAAGCAGTTAGAAGGGTAAGTAGGTCACACAGGGGTCAGGCTGTGTTGCAGATTCAGGTTGCTGCAATTATGTTAACTTTTTCCTGTAGTGAGTGTGTATGGCTACTGAGACCTACGATTATATTTCATATGTATTAATATATATTTATATATATGTATGTGTAGATATACATACCTTCACATATGTACATTACCTTACATTATTATGTACAAGCTAACAGGTAGCAGTGCTGTTTCTGTTCACACTGAACTAGTATGGGAATCCAGTAATTTGGCCATTACAACTCTACCTGACATGCTTTGGATAGTACATCTCCTATATTGCCTTTATACTGATTCCTACTATTACATGTTATATTTATTTTAGCACTGTGTTCTTGTAAAGCAGGCATGGCTTAGTGGTAGGTCATACAGACTAATGTTACCAAGGTCCTGGGTTCGAGACTGATAGTGGAATTTATTTTTCTTAGCAAACTTTCAAACTGAGTACAGGACCTGTCAATCAAAGTGCCATAAAGGCACTTTTAAGCACTTTAAACCAGGTCTGCGCTGCTTGCTGAGCTCACGATGCACACTGGCGGTGAGCTCCGCTAACACAAGCGCACACCCGCTATTTTCTTTGAAAGAAAAGAAAAGGGTGACAGGAAAGTGGTGAAAAGGGGTCACAAAGAGGGTAAGACAGTAGGGAAAGAAGCGTGGGATTTGCAGGAAGGGTGTAGGTAAGGCCCATAGATGCCCATGTCTTTTGCAGCAACAGCTGTATATTTCTATGTATTTTGGTGAGACATTTGAAACCTTCCACCTCTGAGAGAGGTGTCAGGACAACATTAATATTTGTTGTACAGCCAATTGTAATTAACAGTTTAGATGTCCAGCGGACATGTGTGCGACATGGACAGCTATGTATGGGGCGTAATATTTTTGTGGGACAGAGTGCCCTTTTTTTTTTTTTACAGGTGAGAGTGGTATGACAGGTGAAGGAAGTCGGTAAAGCTGGGGAGGTAGGTTGGGTAGGTTAACAGACAAGACAGACAAGACGCATACAGGGACGGTGTATGACACACGTGGGGGTTACACAATTGACGGGACGGAGGTTGGGATATCCGAGATGCACGAGCCCACAGATGGCAACAGTGGAACTGATATCCCCACCCATAGGCAGTTGCCACTGTTCCTTCACAGCCCAGGACGGGCTGTGCTGGGGCTGTGTAGGCGGGCAACGGCCGGGCCGTTAGCTGTGCCACACGAGCCTCAAGCTGGCGAGGGGTCCAAGAACAGTGTCTTGGATCTCCCTACGCACCACAGACCGGACACCGCAGAGGGTGAGTGGACGAACCCTCCGCCACACTTGCAGAGGGGACGGGCCCCATCCCTGCAGCGCTTCCACCTGAAGGTGGCACAGGGCCACCGGAGGGGGTCCGCCTGGGCACTAGTGCCAGGTGCAGTCACCAGCTGAGGTGGGAGAGGTGGGTCCGCTGGGACCTGCCTTCCCAAGCGCTCTAGGTTTGTGAGTAGTTATGTTAGTTTGGGTTAGTGGCATTTTATTCCATTCAGATTAGTTGTAACAGCATGCATTGGTATTCCCATCAAACAAACACCCAGATATGAACACCATTGAACAAGGGGCATATCAATATCACATGCATTATTTGAACAGCAAAACACAGTCAAACGACATGCAGGGTTGATTAATGGCAACAGGCCATCAGATTTGCAGGTATGAACAGGGCACATGCACGAACAGACATGCATATATGTTTGAAACGGACAAATGTCCATGATTAATGAAATGTTCACATACCATTATTTAGTGGATGTTGTTATATGGAATTATAGGGTTGGGTGGGGATAGAAAGTGATGACACATTCATATGTTACACATTGATTCACATTTCTCATAGGTACACAATTAAGTTGAGGCTGATGTTTCAAAATAATCTTTATTTGACTGTCATGCTACACCTGTTACACATACATCACTATCCTACTTATTTTGAATTTGATCAGATACATCATCCTGCTACACTTTGATGACAGGACAGGGGACAACTATGGCTGTTTAGTCTGTCAGATAATCATTCATTCTATCTGCAAATTGTTTACTGTTATCACCATATACAGATTTTGACCTAGACATTCCAGATTCAGACACACTGAAATCAGTTTGGGATGTTAATTTGTACTTCCCACATGCATTTAGTTCTGTAGAAACACACTGAGGCTTATATATTCAGGGGTTATTACTACTTTATTTATTCATACATGAGCCTTTCTGTCACTCTCACACATTCTGCAACTTCACAGTTCAGGTTGGTACTTCTAGGCTTTGTTCACATATTAGACCTGTGGTGATTCAAACACTTTCCAACAGCCTCACTTCTGTCATGATTCAGCATTTCAACAGGGATATATCTCACATGTGACTACCTCAGATTCTGAAGCTGTACTCTTGAGACTACTGCAGGTTACAGTATATTTAATTAATGATGGGACATCTGTATTACAGCACTGTTTAATTCTATCAATTATATTTCCAGTTACACTTGCATACTGATGAACTTGTTGCAGCCATACCTGCAGACTTTCAATTCCTGCTTGCACATTATATTACTTTTAATCAATACACTGCACTGTTCTGATACATGGTACATAATAATATTTATTTACAAGTACTGGGTGGGGTTACTAACCTGCATGGTGGCGCAGCCGCACCAGCCTTCTGGCGTGCATCTCACGATTCACAGAGCGGACACCTGCAGCTGTAATACAAAGGGAATAATATTGACTACACATCTCCATGGTATCAGCTGGTTGAAATCCTTACATACATGAGTAAAATGTGACTTACTCAGTAGTGGGGCGTTGGGCATTTGCCGGGCCTCCTGGATCCAACGGTTCAATTGGTCCTGCTTATGCCTCTTCAGGTCCGCATGGTGGTGACGGACCTGCTCACCAGTGCGTGGAATGCCAGTAGCACTGGTCAGATCACGAGCCAACTGGTCCCACACCTCTGCCCTATATGCTCCCCATGAGACCTGGCCCTGCATGAGTTGGGCCTCGTGATTATGGACAAGGAGCCAGACCATGTATCTGGACTCCTCAATGCCCCAACGCTGTGCTCGAAAGCAACGTCCCTCACCTACTCCACTCATGCTGACTGCAAGTCTGTTCTACAATCAGTTATGCTGTGTATTCCCGCCTATGGGGCTTATATATGCCACTTTTCCCGCACATTTCTCTGATTGGCCGTTTTGGAATTGTATCTACTTCACTGAAAATGCTTTCTCATGCTCCATTCTGGGTTTTATTCCATATATATGCTATTTCTGCATTTCTAGGTATTGCTGTCATGGCTTGGTGGTTTAGTTCCTTGACTCTAGTGCATGGTATCCTGGGTTCGAATCTGGCAACTGATTTTTGCTTTTCCTGACAGAAATGAGTTGAGGACCTGTCAATCAAACATGCCAAAAGCACTTTTAAGCACTTTAAACCTGTTCTGCGCTCGTTTGCACGGAGGTAACGCATGCGCACTGGCAGTTAGCTTGTGGGAGCGGCGCGCAAACGGTGTGCGCTGGGATAAATCCTAATTGGCTACTGACACACATGTTAAGCTAATTGCACACAGTTTCAGTCTGTCTAACTGCAGCTTGGCAACGGGCACGCAGTTTGCAGCTTTTGAAACACTACTCAGCTACGGGCACTCTGTCTCACAGCAGCTTAGCTATCAGTACATTTCTGACTATTTTTATTATTATGTTACTTCAAAATATATGCTCTATTTCATTCCATTTTACAAAAGGGAATACATTTACATTTGTACAATACTGTCAGGGGGCTTTTAGTGCTTATTTACAAAAAAAAAAAGGTTGTTGTAGGGGCTCGAACCCTGCCTGCCTACTCTTAGGCCAGCAACTCTACCGCTAAGCTATTATTTCTTGGCTTACTTTGCATATTTAGTTCTTATATCCTTTTCCACTGACTGCTGACTGTGATTGCGCTTAGTAGCACACCCGCGCACACAGTAGCAAACATTTACGGGGTTTAACAAAAAAAAAAAGGTTTTAATTTAATTTTATGACATCTCTTCACTTTATACACTGATGGCCAGTTGGGGCATGTGTTGTATAGTGTGTTTATTCACATTTTCATGGCCTTTCTCGTGGCTGTTTACTTTCAGCCATTCTAGTCTTCCGGGGGCGTGTCCACTTGCAGAGCTTAGCCTACAGACACGCCCCCTACTCTCTTACACGGACCGTGTAAGAGTTACTAGTGTGATTCAGCATGCCTCATGCACCTCATGCATATGCATGACATGCTGACATCACACAGTTTAACTGCAGCCTCCGTGTAAGAGTTATAACTCTTACACGGAGGCTTCCTGAATCTGGCCCTAAGTGTTTTAGAGCTTTGAAAGCTGTAATACAGTTACAGTGGAGGGCAGCCATAACATAAGAATGTAGTAGCTGTTAAAAACTTCATTGAGACTTAAATAAAATATAAATGAAATATGAAGTATTTAACTTCTTTGCCGTGATCTTCTGTGATGGTTGCTGACCTCTTTTAATGCTCTAGTGTGAAAGCATAGAGTAAAAGCAATGAGGGATGTTTAACAAAAGTTAGTTATTACTCACCTTTTTTGACATCAGAAATGTGTTTAAAAGGCCTGTCTTTTCCCACATTTTCAAGAGTAATCATTGTGCTCCATGCGGTATATGAAGGTTGAGAATGTTGTTATATGCAAACTATGTAAAACAGAGATGAAACAAATGAAAAATTGCATAAAAGGTCTTCCTTGTACTACAAATCAGTACAGCATTACAGATTCAGTGAAGGCAGACTCTCTGTTAGAGCTTGTAGATAATATTTGTGGAATGTTGTTGAAAGAAAATATAGCTCTAGCTCTATTGAAGACAGGTTTCTGACTAAATACACTCAGTTAACCAAGTATTTAGAGTAGGGTATGTGAATATTCAGTAGTGGATTTCATTGCATTGCATCTGACATCTGAATGACTATCATACATAAGTTTAGAAATACACAGAGAAGGCATATATGTCACATTTTGTTGTTGTGATTGCAAACTGTCATCCTGACATACCTCTCAACTGTCCAGATTTCTGCAGAATAACCATATTTTTGCCTCT
The DNA here is from genome assembly GCF_019279795.1 of Protopterus annectens. Lineage (NCBI taxonomy): Eukaryota > Metazoa > Chordata > Ceratodontiformes > Protopteridae > Protopterus > Protopterus annectens. The sequence goes on along the minus strand of NC_056730.1, from coordinate 511,483,021 downwards.
TATTTTTGGTCTGTTCCTTATAAAATTTGTGGTTTTCTGGCAAACCAAAGAGGATTGAAGTCACTACATAATAATATATAATAACAGATATTTGAGTTTTAGACTTTGTATCCTTCAGAAAATATATAATAATGCAAAGCATGTTATTCCAACAACTCTCTAAGTTTATAGGAGCAATATTTAAAATCTGTCCCTATTTTTGGGCCTTTGTCCCCCCATTATTTCTGGCTTTGTCCAGATTTCTTGTGTTAGCAAGTTGAGAGGTATACATCCTGAGCACATCTTGAAGAGGAGGAGAAAGCAGCCATTTGTTATAATGATCCCAAGATGGTAACAATATTTAATGACATTAGGATAGTGGCAGTCTGTCTTTCTCCAATCAGAGTAGTCTTTTTATTTTCACATTTGTTTCATTCTTCAAGTTTTCACCCCTTCCCAGTAAGCAACAAAGTTATACTACATGTAATATCACACCAAACCTGCTGATATTGTAATAATAGTAAAATCAAGGAAAGATAGCCCCAAAATGTTTCTCTATATGCAGATGTCAGTGATCTTTGAAATAGTGCATTTTTAATAGGGACTACAACAGAAGTCCAAGAGCTCAGAGGTAGAATGGTTAATCAAAGACATTACAGAGACATTAACCACCAACATCCACTAATCTCCATTTGTGCCTAACTCAGATTTTAAAGCTTTGCTGAAAATAATTGTCTTTAAAAGGCATTCCATAGCATGTTTTTTCTTTTTGAATGTAGTCATCCCAGACTTGTATGATGTCATTTGTATGGAACTTGGGGTGAAGGAAGGTACACATCACTCCAAACATGCTGACTCTTGATTAAACTGCTGGCTATATGGTTATCACTGAGCACTGGGTAACATTTTGCTGCACATTGTCACACAGGCCAAACAACACAATCACTATCTCCACAATGTTGTGAATAACAGCTGTCCATACCTTGAATACTGACCTGCACATCTGCCTATTTACACCAAGTATTATACTCATGTCAGGGACACACTGGAAATCAAAGCAGCACTGCAAATCCTTATGCATCTTCCCATTCAGTTGTATGTGCATGCCAGAGGCAGTGCAACTCAATGGTGCTATGTGAGCTGGAGAATTCTGTGTAACATGGGTGCAGTTCAAAGTTACAGGGCTTCCACTAAACTCTGCTGAGGCTATGAGTTCAATCTGTCCCTTCACAAGGGCCTCATATGTGGGTTATGTATGTGAACTCTCCCATGTCAATGCTGTTAATAGGAACACTCTGTCGTCATGTTGCACCATGTGCAAAATGCCATCATCATCAGCTACATGTGACCTACTGACATCAGGCATATGCTGTCTCATAAAGATGGATCTCCACCAGAAGAACAACATATGCTACTGTTAAAGTTGTGTTTTTCTCGCACAAAAGCGTTAGTGTTTTCCTCTACTATTTCAACTATTTTAATTATTCTTTTTATATTTTTACATAGAACTGCTCTGAAAAAAAGAAATTAAATTAATTTGGGCATATTACATGGGTGCGAGTATTAATGCAACGTATACAAGGCTTCACTTTAAAAAAAGATGCTTTATTAAAAGAGAAAAAAATAATAACATGATTGTGCATCTGAGGGGTAATACTATACATTAAAGATATAAAGCACTTCTTTCAGAAAAAGAGCAACATCAACAGTTTTATACCATTTTTGATACATGTGTAACATAACACGTTATTAAGAGGCAGCATGGGAACCTATGGCACCTCGATCAGTGCAACAGTAAGTACTAAGTTAGGGTAATGGTTTTATTTTTGTTGCCATTAGATGTTAGTACAGTGAGAACATTCTAATTAGGCATTGATGCAGTACAGGTGTCAGTTGTGTGGGAACACTGATGCTGCAAATATGCTATGTATATAGATTACAGCTAGTCTTTTTCTCAGCTATCTACAATTATATCTATGACTATGCATATAGGAACACAGCAAATGCATTTTCTAATCAGAAAGGAAACTGCAGCAATGTCATCATATCTAGCAGCTTCAATGCAACTACTTCAAAGCTTAAGTGTTTTAATTGGTACTGTGTCTACAAGTGACAACTATCTTGTCTATCTTTCAGAAGCCTCCCACACAGACCTGACATTAAATTCTGAACACCATAAACATCATCTGCTTCACTGTCTTAATATAGTACTGTTACAGTTTATGTAGCAGAAACAATGGCAGGTACAATTTTCATTTTCTAACTTATCTGCACAGTTTAATGCATTCCCAGGCCATTCGTATTGGCCTCGTCACTGCTTTTTGCTTATTACTCTTATAGCCATTACCTTGCAGCAGTAACCTATTTACACAGATAAAACAATGTACTTTTATTTAGTTATTCATACAGGTAGGTGAGCTAGACCACTAGGAGTCATTTTTCAGTCATGGTTTGACTATGTATCAAAAAAGTGCATTCGAATTAAATGATGAAAGCAAAATTACAGTATAAAATGTAATATAACAGTGTATTATGGATAGTGTGGTGGACTCAGTAGTGACTGAAATGGATCTGACATCTAAGATACCAGGCAAATTATGCCTGGTGGATTACACAATATAGGACAATAGTTAAGCTATGCTAAAATTAAAATAGTGGCTTAGTGTCTTAGTGGATTAAGTAACTTTGCCTATGCTGGTACAGTGTCTTTGATGAGGAATTTTGCAGATATCTGTAAAGCAGTACAGTTGTACATTATTTTTATTTCACTTTTCCTAGAAGGGCACTCCAGGGAGTAAAATGGAATTTCAAGACTGTGTTCAAATTGACTACTAAACATAAGGGATGCAATAAATGCAGTAGATGTTTTAAACTTTAGGGTACCAAATGGAGACCTGCAGTAATGTAGATGAAGAATTTTGAGTGATTAAAGTGCATGCAAAAAGATTAGTGGTAGAGAAGACCTGTACCTTCTTTGCATGAGCTAGTGTATGACATTGATGCTCCCACTGTGGGACACCTGAGAGAAAATAGCAGACTTTGTTGTCTGTCAGAATTTATTTAATAGTTCTTCAGATGTGCCTGCAAAAACTAGTAGTGTATTTTCTAAAGTTACAGTAATCATGCATTTGGCCAGGGGTGACCTAAATTCTTAATTAGAAGTCCAAAAGGGTCTTATAAGATGTGTCTAGGCAAGCTTGAACTTTACAGATGGCTGTGTTAGTGTGCACACTGACGGTGCTGGCCACTTGCTTTGTTTTTTCTTTTCTTTTCTTTTTAGTAGACCTGTTTGAGATTATTGACCTGTCTGGAGGAAATAATGTCATGAGCCATATGGAATTACGAGAGCATTAGGTTAACAGTATAGGAAATCACTTGGGGTTTCTTGATGCTAACTTAAATGCTCACTCAAGAAACTTGGACAGGAAGGAATGAAAGCCTAATGGTCTGAAGTAATCTTCCTCCATTGGCATTGTTAAGGCAAACCACAGAAGTAAATATCTTCTTCAGGGACTTGATGATGGACATGTAGAGTTGATGAATTCAAAATGTTTACAGCAAGAGTTTATAATGACTAACAACACTTCAGATACTGTCAGTATACAATGGCATAGTTGTCTGACTTACACATTCTTAACTTGGTCAGGAAACACCTTATCAATGATGAATTGAAATATTTAAATATTCAGAAACTGATTTTTGCTGTCCACACGGATTGCATTTACTTTGCTATTCACTGAAATCCAAAAGTTGTAGTGGAGGATTCATAAAATGACTCCCTAAACACACCCACCCAGATAATCCAAAACATTTCTAATCTGTAACCATTTCACGATGAAATTGGCAAACAACAAGTAGACCTTAGACCCAGTACATGATAGACTATATGAAAAAAATTCTGAAGCTCTTGGAAGGACATAACCAATCATGAGATGTAATAAAACTGGTCTCATCTAGGTCTTGCTGTTAATTTCAATTATGCAAATCAAAGGAAAGCACCTCAGTCATTTAACTTGCTACCATAGACATCTATGCTATATATCAGGTTAACACAATGTTAAAAACAGTGTAAGGTGATCATCAAACTGTGTACTGATATTAAGGTTACCTGCATGATGGCTCAGTCAGTAAAGGCTCTGTCTATAGGTACATAGTCCTGAGTTTAGTCCTGACCTCTGCCCACTGTCTGAGTGGTGGTTGTTTGTATTGTCTGTGTTATATGGGTTTTTTCTCAATATTTCGATGTCCTTCCCAAAACATGCTTACTGATTTTTTAACTACCCAAATATATCTCATTTAACCTTGTGGGTTGGTTTGATTCAAAAAATAGTCTGAGACTGACCAGTTCATTTACTTGATTAACAAATAAATGCAATATATAATTACATTAATTTTATCTGTCAGTCAGAGTAGAGCACTGATCCAACTGGAGCTTTTTCAGACCCAGCCAAAGAACACTTTCTGACAAAGTGACTTGCTTAGAATTATGCAGTAGGGAAATGGAGACTGTGAGAATTAAACCCTAGACAACAGGAAGCATCTCATTAAAAGTTCATAGCTTTAATCCTCTGCCCTAACTACTAGACATTTACATGTTGGCTTATTTTCTTGATTCATACTTTAAAAGTCACCACAGAATAATTTTTCAAACCACATGATGGTTTTAAATATATTGGTTGTTGTTAAGTGTTATCTTAGAGATTTTCAGCTTCCTAAACAGAAATGAATGCTGTTATTATATGGGCAGTCAAATTTTATTCACCAAGCTGGGGTTTTGAAAGAGCACCTTTGTACTGCTATTGCTGCTTTTACCATTACTGTGGCAATAGACTCAAAACAAATTGTCGTGACTCTGCATACTGACAAGTTTTTTTTTTTTTTGTCAAAATGGAAATACTGAGGTTTGCTTATATGGTACCAGACGTTCCTGCTGCAAAACACTAAAGAGATTACGTGGAAGAGACACCATGTCTGACTAAAGTTAATGAATCAATGAACACTCGCAGAAAAAAATGCAGTGCAGTTGTCAAGTCACAACTGAAATCCTTAACTGCCACCTGTTGAGCAAGTCTTTTGAAACAGTTTTAGTACCTCCGTTTCATTAATTAATAAAAGAAAGTATTGACTTTTAGAAAGTGATGTGGAAAGTCTGACCTTCTTCAAACTAAACCTTCCACTCTTCTGAAATCCATACTGCACTAAATCTGTAATGGGATTATGGCAGTCATGTGACATATTAGTCTGTTAATACCCATGATGATGATGATGATGACAAAGCAGGTTGCTATTAGTAACATTGCCATGACTGCAGCGTCAGCCAACAGTGCCAAGCCCTGACTGTGTTGATCAGTAAAGGCTGGCACTAGACTCGGGATTGTAACAATAATGATGGAAGTTTAATTCCATACAATATGGCAATATACTGAAGACACCATTACTATGACAACTTTTTACAGTCAAGTGACTGAAAAGCAAAAAAAATGATGAATACTATAGTCTTAAAGGTGCAAGCACAGCACACTTGCACAAACACACACAAACACACACACACACACACACACACACACACACACACACACACACACTTGACAGCTGTACATAAAACTGCCATAATTACATCTCTTCCACCTCATGAAGTGATAGAGAGAGAATAAGCAAAATGAAAGAAAAGTTCTGTCTAAAGGCTTTTCTACAACAGTATGATGTTTGATACACATACTTAACATTATTGAATGCAATGATGCATCTTTGGGAAACAGTTTTAAATTTTGTGTGCATTTTAACTAGTATATTTCAAACAGCAGCTTTTGAAGCAGTCATCTAATTTTTGCATAGAAAAATGAGTACTTCACTATACTTTTTAAAAAGTAAGGTGAAAAAGTATTAGCCATTTATGCCTATGAGCATAGTTGCACTCTCTATATCATTCTGGTAGATGAATGAGGTAGCTACAACTGGTCACAATGGAACATAACTATGTTAGAAAGAAGGTTAGAGAAATAGTTAAGACTATTTTTCTAATGTCGCTAGGTGGACCAGTCTGGGTGGCATTTAACACAGTCACATTGGAGATTCAAGGCACTCTGGGCAACCTTATGACTCATTTCAGATATGGAACGTCTAGCTTTGTCTCGGATAGCAGGCTGTGGCAGTACATTTGATAGTATCAGTATACTCCTGTTAACGAAGGACCTCACTGTCCCTGGATTAACAAACGGGTTTGGCTCTCTGATATGCAGCTTTCTGGTTGACAGTCCTCAGGAAAGGTCTGAGTACTTTTTTTCTACTGCAATGCCAGTTGTTTTCCATTTTCTCGCTTCCCTTCCAGCTATATGCCCACTAGTCGACCTAGTGAAAGTACAGGTACAGTGTGCATGGAATATCACCTGTCAAAGAAGTTTTTTCCAAGTCTCTTTTTCTTTGGCATTTTTTTTCTTTATAGATTAGAAAAAAATAGTCTTTGGTCTAATTTTGGGTTCTAGCATTGGTATAGTGGCCCTGATTTGTCTACCAAACTTCAGCGGTGCAGAGTTACTCCCATACTTCTGTAGTGCAATAAGATGTACGTGTTTTATGAAGGGCTAATGAAGAATCTTTGGCAGCTAGGATTGCTCTCTCAGTAGCTCCATTGGATTGTGGGTACGTAAAGCCATACTCCTCAGCAAATTGTTGGAACTGTGTAGATGATGTGTGTCACTATCGGTGATTAATTCAATTGTCACACCATATCTGCTAAACATTGTCTTGAACCTGCTATAATTTCTTAACTAGTTGTCAGAACGTGTAGTATGTCTATATCCTGAGAGTAATAGTCCATTACAACAAGGTAGTTCTTTCCTTCATACTCACATAAATTTGCAGCTATTCTCTGCTTGGGGTCTTGTGATAAAAGAGTTGGAAGCAATAGTTCTGTCTCCCATGATGGTTTATGTATTATGTGAATCTGGCATGTCATCACAAGCTTTGATACTGGACCATTACACTGATATTTCAGCCCTTTCATGACATTTAGTTAAGCCTTGGTGTCCTTCATATATTTGTTTAAGCATTTTGGCACATTATGAGGAAGTTACAACAATTCTGTCTAAGCACAATACCAAATGACTGTGTTCAGACAGTTGTATTCTGAAAGTACAGTATTTGTACATCAGATGCGTTGCCTTTGGTCTAATGGTTAGGCCATCCATCTCATCAACCTTTTAGTAGTTACTGGTTGTGATTTGCCATGATGTTCTGCATACATGCTGTAAAGTCTTCTTAAGTATCAGACTGTGTTTAGTCTAATATGGGTTTCTTGACAGGATGCTAACCATAATCATTTGTTTTCATGGTACATGGATTGCTCTAGCATTAACAAGTCACAATCTCATGTGCAATGTCTGACGTCATAGATGAGCTTTGTCCAACTCATAGGAATTAATCAGTTAATTAGTGACTTATGGTCACTTTTGGGTTGGAAACTCTCCAGACCCAGATGGTATCTTGAAAGCTTTTCACAGGATGCTTGTCAATTGATCAGCAGCAGGCTATGTAAATTGCGATTCTGTAAAGTAATTTTACAGAAATCACTTTCAGAAAAAGTGAAGTTTCCCTTTCTCCATTGTTGTGTGACATTTGGGGTAGGTACAGTGGATATAAAAAGTTTACTCACCTTTGTTAAAATGCCAGGTTTTTGTGATATAAAAAAAGAGACCACAATAAATCATTTCAAAACTTTTCCCACCTTTAATGAGACCTATAACCTGTGCAATTCAATTGAAAAACAAACAAATCTATTAGGGGAAAATGTGAAACATAAAAAATGTACAATATTCTGGTTGCATAAGTGTGGACACCCTTAAACTAATACTTTGTTGTGTGTACACACCCTTAAACTAATACTTTGTTGTGTGTACACACCCTTAAACTAATACTTTGTTGAAGCACCTTTTGATTTAATTACAGCATTCGTTTTTTTGGCTACACACCTGCTATCAATTAAAGAGACTCTTATTAACCCCAAATAAAGTTTAGCTGTCTGAGTAGGATTTTCCAAACATTTACTCAGTTGCCTGCTACAGCAAAAGCCATGGTTCACAGAGAGCTTACAAAGCATCAAAGGGATCTCATTGTTGAAAGGTATCAGTCAGGAGAAGGGTACAAAAAGTTGGATATACCATGGAACACAGTGAAGACAGTCATCAAAAAGTGGAGAAAATATGGGACAACCGTGACACTGTAAAGAACTGGAAGTCTTTTCAAAATTGATGAAAAGACAAGACAAAAACTGGTCAGGGAGGCTGCCAAGAGACCTACAGCAACACTGAAGGAACTGCAGGAATTTCTGGCAAGTACTGGTTGTGTACTACATGTGACAACAATCTCCCATATTCTGCATATGTCTGGGCTATGGGGTAGAGTTGCAAGATGGAAGCCTTTTCTTACACAGAACAACATCCATGCCCAGCTAAAATTTGCAAAACAATACATCATGTCTCCCAAAAGCATGTGGGGAAAATGTGTTATGGTCTGATGAGACAGATGTTGAAATTTTTGGCCACAATTTCAAAAGGTACGTTTGGCGCAAAAACAACACTTTGCATCACCAAATGTACACCATCCCCACAGTGAAGCATGGTGTTGACAGTATCATGCTTTGGGGTTGCTTTTCTTCAGCTGGAACTGGGACATTAGTCAAGGTGGAGGGAATTATGGACAGTTCCAAATACCAGTCACTTCTGGCCCAAGACCTTTAGGCGTCTGCTAGAAAGCTGAAGATGAAGAAGAATTTCACCTTTCAACACGACAATGACCCCAAGCATACATCCAAATCAAAAAAAGAATGGCTTCACCAGAAGAAAATTAAAGTTTTGGAATGGCTCAGCCAGAGCCCAGACCTAAATCAAATAGAAAATCTGTGGGGTGACCTGAAGAAGGCTGTGCCCAAGAGATACCCTTGCAATCTGATGGATTTGGAGTGCTTTTGCAAGAAAGAGTGGGCAAATATTGCCAAGTCAAGATGTGCCATGCTGATAGACTCCTACCCATGAAGACTGAATGCTATAATTAAATGAAAAGGTGCTTCAGCAAAGTATTGGTTTAAGGGTGTGCACACACAACAAAGTATTAGTTTAAGGGTGTGCACACTTATGTAACCAGCGTATTGTACGTTTTTTATTTTTATATATTTTTTCCCCTAACAGATTTGTTTGTTTTTTAATTGGATTGTACAGGTTATAGGTCACATTAAAGGTGGGAAAAGTTTTGAAATGATTTATTGTGGTCTCGTTTTTTTATATCACAAAAACCTGGCATTTTAACAGGGGTGGTAAACCTTTTATATCCACTGTATATATTTAACTTCTGGGGGTGTACGGTGCCCCCCCCCAAATGAGGAGATCATGAAGGGTTTGCTTCCCTGCAAAAAAGCCTTATTCCAAGGTTTGTTGAAAGTGCTTTTGGGAAGATTTTTTTCAGGGGATTGAAAGTTACATAATATGTTATTGGTCTATCAACATGAATCCCTTATCTGATGCCACTGTTGCAAGGTTCTCTTATTTGTTTGAAAATATGCTTGTTCTACACTAGTTATCATTCTGGAACAATAAGCAGCAGGTTTTAAAATATGTCCATCCATCTGGAGTAAAGCAGCAGTTAGACTATACATACTAGTATCAGGATTCATGAAGGGTGGTTTTGTGGTGTCATTGTAGACAAGCACTGGAGCTGACAACAGCATTTGTTTCACTTTGGTGAAGGCTTGGGCTTATGAATTCCCTTAGGACCAGGGTAAATCCTCCTTCAATTAATTTGTTAGTAGATGTAGCACTGTGGATAGATCTGGTACAAAGTTGCCTAGAAATGTATCATGCATAGGGTATGACACAGCACAGTTGTGCAGGTAGGACGTTTAATTTTTGCTGTCTCTTTGACATTGTTTCAGTCTGCTAGCACTTCTGCTGTGAATGAAATATAAGGTGTTGGGTTTAATAAAACTGCAGTTTTCTCTATTTAGCTTCAGACCAGAGTTTTTAATGGTTTGGAACAGTGCCTCCAGCCTTTTGTCATGTGTGTCTTTATCTGGACCGAATTCTTGTATAACAACATCTTACTGTGGGAAGTGACTTTAACATTGGAAGGATTGCAAAGTTATGATGCAGCTTTAATCCTGCACAAAATAATAGCATACTGAAAACACAGTTGCCATCACAGCTTCTTTTGAAGTGACTGAAAAGTTATATACATTATGTAAACTCAACAGTCTTAAAGTTACAAGCATATACATACATTACAAAGCTGTACATATAACTATTGTCATTACAATGTAATGACATAAAGTCTAGAATAGCGAAACATTATACGTAGCATTCTTCAGTTGGTAACTAAGTTTGGCAGATTTTGTGTCAAACTTAAGATGTATCCAAGATGTCCAAAGGAACATGTCTGAACCTGAAAACAAAAATGTATCAAAAGATGTCTCAGTTTCAGACCCTGATAAGAATACTTTTGAATAGTACCATAAAATTAATTAGTGTCATTCTGGACAATGAAATTTAATCTTAGCAACATATCAAATCTGTCACGTTTAACACCAGTTAAGGCTAGGTCTCCTCTTTCGTACAAAACATTTTATGACTAACCTCACAAGAATCACAACAATCAGAGCATATTTACTGCCCAGTATAAACCTCCATTTATTATTATCTATAAAGCTGAAGCAAGCATTTAATAAATTTCAAATGTTGTCTCATTCCATTAGGGCACATTTCTGTGTCTCATTTAATGCATCGCATTGTCTGGAATTGAACCAGTCTCTAAAGATGGTTCACCTAAGACTGACACATTTTGTCCTGTACATTTTGAACAAATGTCAAGCCATTGAAATGTTAATGATGGTACATATTTTCTCATAACCTACTACATTTGGATTTAATTCCTAGACCCTGTTTTAGCGTAGCTGGGATGGTGACTGTAAATTTTTCTTTGTGGTATCCATATTATATCACTGATAACTACTTACCATTCAGCAATTCACTCTCATTCAGACCTTTAAAAATCTCTCAGTAGCTCATGTAGCTTAGAGTTGTAGTTGAGCCTATGTGATGTTGCAGATTTTTCTGTTTAGAACATTATTACTGCCATTCACAGTTATTATCAGCTTCCCTCTGTCAAATGGCAACCAAGTTATGGAGTCTTATCTCTTTTTCTAGAGCTTTATAGTATTCATTGCATATATGTATATACAACGTTATTTCACTTGTGAATATATGTGAGCGTCAAACTTCTCAACCTGCAGACATTGATGATAGGTACAAAAGCCTTGGAAAAGTAGCTATCCCCAGCCAAAAATCTGGACATCTAATTAGTATAAAATTTGAATACCAAATAGCACATAATTTTCCTGCTTCCAGTAGAATGTGGGATACTACTCAGAAACACATGTATAAAAAACAATGACAAAATGATGGAAAAAATTAAACACTGCAAAATGTGTAGACTTTAATGAACTGAATTCCAAAGTTCTACAACACAATGTCATTGCTTCTGTAAAAGAGAGATGAAAGATATGTTTCAACTTTCTTTAAATTTATTGGTGCCATCAATATGTTGGTCATATAGTATAGTTTTCTGTGAACCTGACAGCTTCAAAAATCATGTGTAATGAGAAGAGATTTAGAAAATTGTGTGTAAAGGGTTATATCAAGCCTGAAAATAGGGATGTGCCTCCAAATATAGGTACATTATGTGTAGGAATAAAACAGAATGGAAAATAGTGCACTCCTACAAAATAGGGAGAGTTGAGAGGTCTGATGAAGGAGAAAGAATCTGGAATTGCTGATATATGTATATAAATTTATTTAAAATTTGTTTACCAGGAAAGTTTGACTGGGACAGAGCCCATTTTCAGCAAAGACCCAAGAAGAAACACTCCAGACACATGTATTGGAATGTGTGAGGAAACTGGAGCACCTGGAGGAAGCCCATGCAAACACATGGAGGACATGCAGACTCTGCGCAGAAGGCACCCCAGCCGAGAATCAAAATGGAGAACCTGTTGCTGTGAGGCAACAACACTAACCACTGCACCACTGCATGTATACGTGTGTGTTTGTGTGTGTGTGTGTGTGTGTGTGTGTGTGTGTGTGTGTGTGTGTGTGTGTGTGTGTGTGTGTGTGTGTGTGTGTGTGTGTGGGTGTGTGTGTGTGTGTGTGTGTGTGTGTGTGTGTGTATGTGTGTGTGTGTGTGTGTGTGTGTGTGTGTGTGTGTGTGTGTGTGTGTGTGTATATATATATACACACATATGTGCATATCTATGTGTACACATATATATATATATATATATATATATATATATATATATATATATATATATATATATATATATATGTATATATACGGGACTAGCATATGTCCGAATCACAAAACATCAAACACATACACGAAAGAGCTTAACATGGAAAAGCGCTTCCGTGTATGTGTAGTTCAAAAAAAAAAATCTACGTTTCTGCCCCACTGCACCCTCCACACCCCCTACTTTTTATTCTCACTCCGAGATCGCACTATAGTGGGTAAAAGGGAATTTTCCCTTACCCACATTGTAGTCTGATTTACGGAACAGGAGCACATACACGGAAGCACTTATCGATGCTAAGCGTTTTCGTGTATGTGTGTTCGATCTTTTGTGATTCGGACATATGCTAATCGAGCATGTGTCCGGATCCCATATATATATATATATATATATATATAAATATGTTTGTGTGTGTGTGTGTGTGTGTGTGTGTGTGTGTGTGTGTATGTGTATATATATGGGTTTACCTGACATCATCGACAGCGGAAAACACCGACAAGTGAATCGCGAGCGCCAGAAGATCGACAATGCAGAAGACCGACGCGATGGATGAAAACACCGACGCCGAGGATGCCGACATGGGAAAAGGCTGTGTAAGTATGCGGTAGTGACGGACGTTAGGGTGCGAGTAAGGTAAGTGTGGATATTGACGGTCTGTGGGGATAGGGGTGGGTTAAGTGAGTTAGGGTTAGGGACTGGGTTAGGTAAGTCTGCGGTAGTGATAGTCTTTGGGTTAGGGGCGGGTTAAGTGAGTTAGGGTTAGGGCACGGGTTAGGTAAGTGTGTGGTAATGATAGTGTTTGGGTTAGGGGTGGGTTAAGTGAGTTAGGGTTAGGGACTGGGTTAGGTAAGTGTGCGGTAGTGATAGTCTTTGGGTTAGGGGCGGGTTAAGTGAGTTAGGGTTAGGGCGCGGGTTAGCTGAGTATGCGATAGTGACTGACCTTAGGGTTAGGGTTTGGGTTAGGGTTGTAGATAGTCGTATGTGTGGTTTAGTGTGGGTTTGTAGGGATTTTGGTGTGCTTGTGTTATGTGTGGTTTTGGACAGGGATGTGTTTTGTTTGTTGATTGTTGTTATTGTGGTGTGTGCAGTGTATGAGGTTTCATGTTTGTGTACCGTCGGTTATTTCATTGTCAGGCATGTGAGGTTTCATGTTTTTGCACTGTCGGTTATGTGGTGTCGGTAATTTCATTGTCGGTGTTCTGGGGTTTCGATTATGTCAGGTAGAACCATATATATATATATATATATATATATATATGTATATATATATATATATATATATATATATATATATATATATATATATATATATATATATGTATATATATATATATATATATATATATATATATATATATATATATATATATATACATATATAAATTTATTTATGCTAGAATTAAATTATGACTTAAGACATCAGCAAACATACATTAATACAAAAGAAAACAAACCATATTAACATGTTTCCAGTTATATACATTATAAGTGAATTTTTTATAACTGCCAATCCTATATTACATACATTGCCTTCCCTTAAACCTCTCTCCTCCTTCTCCTTCTCCTGAACATTATTCTGCATGTGTTGTTCCCACAATTTCCATTTATTTCTAGCAATCTGCTCCTTCCCTTTTCTAAAGATCCTACTTCCAGTTCTTTTATCTCTTTTACAATACTCAGTGCTTTAAGTACAACTAGTTTAGACCCCACTTTCTATTTCCTAGTAATTGCTATTTTGGCAGCCACTAGAGTTAAACTTAACAAGGTCTTACTATGTCTAGGCAAATCAAATCCTGTGTCTCAACTCAAAAGAATCATTTCCTTAGTTACATCCATTTGCTCACTCAATATTTCTGACAGAGTACTCTGTAGGGAATTTCTAAAATCTGCCTACTCATTACACTCCCAAAATATATGTTTCCAGTTACTCCCCCCTCCCCAACACACCTCCAACATTTGCCATCTACCAGTTTGTGGTATAAAAACACCTATGCAAACACTTCCAAAGAAAAATCCTAAATGTTCTAGAATTTGTCGCATACTTAGGAGCCATACACGTCTTTCCATTGTTTCCTTGTAAACTGCTTATCCAATCTTTCTTCCCAATATTTTCTAACCGCCTCTGATTGATTCTTATAGTGCAATATCTTATATGCCCAACTAATTATCCTTTTTTAACAGCAGCTTCTGTTCTAGATTCAGCTAAAATCTCTGCCAGAGCAGGTCTTTCCCTTAGGATCCCCCTGTCCCTTTCTCATTCTCTATACGATATTAGTCCCTGGTAGGGAAGGCAGTCTCTAGCCTGCAGTCCAATTTTCTTCTTGACCTCATCCCATTCTATTACCTTTCACTCTTTAGTTATTTATCTTGGTTCATTTGCCAATGTTTTCCAATACATTCTAGCCCCCTCTTGCCTATTCTCTATACCCCTACTTGCAGTCATCCCTACAGGAAAAATCTCATTTTTTTGTGTGTGTTGGCCTAGTTCTTAGAATACTTTCTGCTACTTTATGAATATGATATTCTGTATGGCTGTTGTTATTCTCCTTAAGGATCCAAAATCACACTCCCTCCTTATTTCTTGAATTTTCCCCATTCTTCATCATCAATCATCTCTTTCCACTTTGAATTATAACCTTCTGCTTGTGTTACATATATGAGCATTAACTGTGTAGCTCTAAAATATCCCTTCAAATCAGGTAATCCAAAACCACCTTGTCCTGTTTGAAGAATCATCTTATCCCACTTAACTCTTGCCTTATTCTTCTGCCGAATAACCTTCAGCTCTATTAATTATTGCCCACAACTTCTCCTCTTGTTGACTAAAATATAAAATTAATGGGGCTAAAAACATTTTCACTGCTTGTATTGTACTACCCATATCCATAAACAAGAACCTCCAGTTTCTCAAGTTTTGTATTATTTTTTGTTTAGGTCTTCCATGATATCCTTAGATGCCATAACACAAGCTTTTTAAATCCATACATCTAATTACTTTATCTTATCATGTGGACATTGCTGAGCCAGTCCACTTGTGGGTACATAACTTACAACTATAGCTTTTGTTTTACCTTCATTAATTTTATATCCCGAAAAGACTTGAAATTGCCTCACAATATTCCACAACATTGAGATGTCCTTTTCTGGATTTATCGGGTACTAAATAATAGCATCTGCAAATAAAGCCAACTTTTCTTGATTATCATACCAATTATATCCTAATTATAAAGCAAATAACAAAGGGCAGTGAGG
Organism: Protopterus annectens; assembly: GCF_019279795.1. Taxonomy (NCBI): domain Eukaryota; kingdom Metazoa; phylum Chordata; order Ceratodontiformes; family Protopteridae; genus Protopterus; species Protopterus annectens. Next base: position 511,467,459 of record NC_056730.1, on the reverse strand, counting down.
ACATTCCTTCCTAGTTTCTCTGTTCAGACATAGCTTATTGGATAGGAACCATCCCACTTTAATTTTTGCCTCTGATCCTACATATATTCTCCTAATTAATCTTATTATTGTATCAGGGAATGTAAATGCTTCTATTGCCCAAGTTACGAAATTCCAGCTTACTTTGTTGATTGCTTTCTTTGCATCAGGACCCACCAACAGCAGCAATATTTTCTTACATTCTGCTTCCCTCTGTTAATGTTACCAAATGTTTGCCTCCCACCACAAAACCACATTGATCCATATCTATCAATTTTGGCAGCACCTTTTTTTAGCTAGTATAGACATAAACACTTTATAAACATGGGTTAAAATTGAAATGGGTCTACATGAAGCTAGGTTTGATGGGTCTTTACCTTGTTTAGGAATTAAAGCCACCACAGCTTTCTTCCAAGATGATGGTGCTTCACCTCCTTGTAAAATGCTGTTAAACAAAATCTTCCAGATCTTTATCACTTTCTTCCCTCCTAACATCCAAACTTCTACAGGAATACCAACTATTCCTGGAGAGTTTCCTGCAGATTGATTATACATTACTGTCTTAATCTCATCTTCTCCTGTCATAACTATTATTTGTTGAGCTTCATCTGTCTCTAATATTGGCATAATTAAGTCTGCCATGAATAATTCCTTTCATACTCTTCCTTGATTTCCATATTTCTCAACTTTATACAAATTTTCATAAAACTTCCAAAATATCTCTAATACCTCTACAGGATTTCTGGTTATTTTTCTTGTTATAGGCTCTCAATGTTTGACAGCAACTTTTTCTACTTCCTGTTGCCTGAGTCATTGTGCTAAAAGTTTTTGTGCTCTGGAGTTGTTATTAAAATAGTAGTTAACTGCAATTTTTCTAAACTCATGCATATTATCCAGATATTCTGTTATTTTCTCTTTAGCACTCCACAATTGTGCCTCTTCTTGTTCTGTGAAATTCCCCTTATTCTGCAGTACTTTAACCTTTGTCAGACCTACTAAATAATTCATATTACTTCTTAACCATATATTTCTCTTTTATTTAGCCCCTATTTTAAAACTTCATTTCCATTTTATCTCATTTACTAGCTATAATGTCTGAAGAAATTTCTGTCTTCCCTAATAACAGTTGAATACGTTTCACTCACTACCCATTCCTTAAATTCCTCTTTTTAACCAATAGGTGGGGCATAGCCAGAGTCTCATTTTTACTTCATTACCCTGCATTTATATATTAGTTTTTATTGACTCCGTGATCTGAAATAGCTATTGGATGTGTGTGTCAAAATTTTCAATTAAATACACATGTTCCTGTGAAATAGAATTTCTATCTAGTCTAGTCCAGGTATTATACCTTTGAGAATAATATGTAAATACTCTCTGAGTTCTTATTATTGAATTCATGTCTTCCAAATATTTCATACATTTCTTCAGAAATCTATCATATTTTGTTATATTTTCCTTTCTATGTCCCCCAGATACAACCTCACTTTTGCAAATCAAGTTCCAGTCCTTACCTATAAGTAATATTCCCTGTTGAAAGTTGATTATTTCTTCCAAAATTTTATTAAGCTCAATAATAGCAGTTTTTGGTGGAATATGTATACATACCAGCATAATCCTCCTCCCTTGCCAATAGCCCCTTACTACTACAAATCTTCCATTATTATCTTTTTTCCCATCTTCTATTACTATTGGAGCTCCTCTAGCAAATAATATAATAACCCCCTTTGTAATTGTTTATACTTTTGATTCCACAACATATTATCATAATTCATTCAAACACCATATCCAACTGTACTTACCAGCTGAAAATCTGACTTTGCTTTTTAACACTGCATTTAATGTACTAATTAATTTTTCTTCTATAAATCCCTTTTCTTGTATTCACCACTCTCCACATTTACTTTTTGCTACTTTCTTAACAGCTGTTATAATGTTGTATAGCATTCCTTGTATCAGGCAGTTCAGTGTATGCACCATACTTGTCACACTTTCATTAACATTTTGTTGCTTATGTGTGGGCAGCACAGTGGAGCAACAGGTAGTGTTATCACTTCATAACGAGGTTTTCTGGTTCAATTTTTTTGTATGGTGCTTTCTGTGTGGAATCTGCACGTCGTTGCTGTGTTCGAATGAATTTTCTCCAGGTGCTCCAGTTTCCTCTCATATTCTAAAGGTATGCAATAGGTGAATTGGACAATCTTAACTGACCATAGGTGTGAGTATATGTGCATGTTTGTGGTATGGAATAATAACTGCTCCAGTACTAGCCACCCGGCAGTATGAACATCTAGATGATGATCACTGCTGATGTGACACCTTGACCCCATATGCAAAAATGAGTGGGGTTATGGATGGATGTATTTTGTTGTTTATTTGCGTTTTCTGTAATAATTGTATACAACTTTCCTCACTGGTCCTCTGCTGAAAATGGGTCGTATCTAGCTGAAACTTTGGGGTAGGGTTGCCACCTTTTTAAATGCCCAAAGTGGGACATTTTTGGTACAAACATCAGATTTTGCAGACCAAAACATACTCACAGCCAGTACAAAGGACAGAACTTCCTTTTTTTGCCTAAATAAAAGGTTATTCTTGTAGCATTTTAGTTGCTTATTCTGTTTCTTATAACATTTAGGTGTTTCAGATACAGAATAACTGTTTTATGCAACTATCGCATAAAATATAGGAACTAATTTTGTCCTAAAATCTCAGGACAATTCCCATTTTTACACTTTTTTAGCAGGACACAACTGCCCAAAGAGGGACTGTGCCTCGCAAAGTGGGACAGGTGGTAACCCTACTTTGGGGTGAACAAGGACAAACAAGTCAACAACCAAAACAAAGGTGGGAAGAATACACTGAGGCATGGAATACGTAATATGATGTCATAAAAGTAGTGGAAGAATGTATAAATTAAGCCATTAAGATTAGCCAGATAGATAAGGTAGTAAATTTAAGTAATGGTCACCTCCAGAGCAGGGAAGAAGGAGGCCTAAATTTTCTCCCAGAGAGACAAATATGGTATGTCAAAAGTAGAAAGGAATGGTGCACTGCTGTTAGCAAAAAGAGGTGTGAAAAACACAGAAGGATGGGCATAGGTGTTAGTGGGATGAGCTACTGAGGAATGTGAATATGGCTGCACCAGTTAATTGTACAATGCAGTGTCTTGAAAAGTATTCCACTGATGTTAGGTGGCAACTCAAAGAACTTAGCTCACAACTACAGAATGCACAGACATTCTTTGGTCCTGTACTGTTCTGACTTAGTTCACAACTGGAGAATGCGCAGACATTCTTCAGTTCTGTAGTGTGGACATAGCTCATAACTGGAGAATACGCAGACATTTTTTGGTCCTGAAGTTTGTGGGCTTATCTTGCAACTGGAGAATGCAAAAACATATTCAATCTTGCAGTGTGTGGGGAGAGCTCACAACTGGAGATTCTTCTGTCCTGCAGTGTGTGGGCTTATCTCACAACTTGAGAATGCACAGACATTCTTCACTTCTGCAGTGGGCGGGCTTAGCTGACAACCAGGGAATGCACAGACATTCTTTGGTCCTGCAATGCATGGGTATAAGTCATAACACGAGAATGCACAGACATTCTTTGGTCCTGGAATGGGTGGGTTTAAACAACTGGAGAATGCACAGCCATTCTTTGGTCCTGCAATGAGTGGGTTTATCTTAAAACTGGAGAATGCACAGATATTGTTCAGTTTTGCAGTATGTGGGCTTAGCTCTCAACTAAAAGCCTGTGTTTGCATGAGTTTGTTCACCGTGGTAAGCTGAGGTAAACTATTACTGGTGCCAGAAAATCTGCTCTTCAAGTTTTCTTTTAGAACGTGCTTGTTCTTTTATTTCTTGCACTTTAATTAGCTTAATCAGCTAGCACTTTAACAGGCTTTTGTAGTATTTATTGTAGCACACTTAGGTGCTATCAGCACTAGCTGTTCCTACGCAGTAACAGCACCAGTACTTATTAGTTATGACCACCCCTCCGGTGGAGACATGCGTGAATGGACGTACCTTCGTTGAAGGTTTTTCGTCAGGGCTGGCAACTCAGCACATAAAAATCTACTGCCAATCATTAGTGGACCGGAGTTCCACTGTGGTGACCCCTAACCGGGAAAAGCCGAAAGACGCCACCCCTCCTGGTATGATTGTAGAGCAATTTCCTGTACTATCTCCTGCTAACCCAATGCACTTGGGCATTCTGAGACAGTGTGGCAACTGTCTAATGTACACAGACAACCCTCTCCTCTTACCTCCCAACACTCATACATGTGAGAGATGCGATGCACTTATATCACCAAACTGGAAACAGTGCACGCTCCAACCAACACCTGCAACTCACTACATAGAACACACAGCCCTCCAAAACACCAACCATCACAACCCACACATAGAAACACAAACCATACACCCACCTTCACCGAGACTCTCAATAAAAATGTACCCAAACAACAGAGGCCCCCGAGACATAAATGCACTTGACCACCACAACACAACACCAACCCCAGAACACATAGCTCACCACCACAGTGTGCCCCTCAACCTAAGCCCTTAAGGCAAAACACTTTTCCCAATGTACTAATCATAGGAGACTCAATTATGAGGCACACTGATGTCCCACTCACTAGGTTTAACAAGGAGAAGGTGACAGCCAGTTGTCTGTCAGGTACCAGCATGATCGACAGACCTTGATGCTTTGCCAGAGATGGCCTGCATCTGTCACCCCTGGGATTCCAGGTATTGGCTAATGCTGTAGGCACCCCTAATAGTGCCTTTTTTAGGCAGTGTTCCAAAGACCAAAATTCCAAAGTAACAGCTACAAACAAATGCAATCTGAGGGTTATGCTGTGCTAGAAGTCTAAATCTCAAGATGCACTCACGTGAAGCTCTCCTCAAAATGGAGAATGTTGACATCTGTCCTGTAATGGAGACCTAGTTTAAAGAGTCAGAAAGCACCCCTGTGCTCCCAGGCTACAACTCATTCCATACTTTCTGGCCCCAGAATACATCCGGAAGCTCCAAAGACGGTGGTGTCTCCATATTCATAAAGGATGTGCACACCTCTAGACTGGTAGCCTAGCATAATGCATTCAAGATACTTCAGGTACAACTAACACTGGGTAGGATGGTGACACAAGTCATAGCCTGCTACAGAACCCCAAACATGTACCTGGACTCTCACTCCAAGTTCCTAAGCACCCTGGAATCTATCAAGGTCCAACCCAATACTCTCATACTGGGTGACTTCAACTACCCTTCCATCACCTGGGGAAAACTCTTCAAGTACCAATGTACAGACCCAACGCTTTCTGGAATTTACAATTCCAATGCCCTGGACCAGCTCATTTTGTCTCCCACTAAAAGAAGCAACATCCTCAACCTGGTTATCACCAACATGGGAGACTGTTGCTCCACACCTATAGTTAATTCCTCTCTGGCTAAATCCAACTACAAACTGATCACTATGGAAATCTCCACCTCACCTACAAACCCTGCTAAGGTAACCACCCTGAAAAACTTCTCTAAAGCTGACTTTGGGCTCCTAAAAACAGAGGTGGCTAACTTCTCTGCACCCATGCCAATAGAAAATAGCTGCATGACTGCCGAATCATACACCAATGCACTGTACGAGCACATACACAAGGGCATGGACTTTGCCATACCAAATAGAACTAAGGCACTCTCCTTCAAAAAGAGGAAATCAATCTGGTGGACCCCAGCCATCAATAAACTCTAGAAAAGAAGGAAGAAACTGCTGCATAAAAAAATGAAATCACTAGACTGGAAAACCTCACTTATCAGTCTCAACAAAAAGCTGAGATCCCTTATCAAATCCTCTAAAGCCAGCTATGAAGGGTGACTTCCGGCTGATACCAAAAACAACCCCAAAGCCTTCTATAGCTATATCAAAAACTTCCAATGCAATACCCAGATATTCTCTGTGTTATTGCACAATGGCACCTCCTATACTGAGCCAACAGATATAGCCAACACACTGGCTGACAGATTCAGTGCCAACTTTGCCCCTTTTTCCCCCCAAGGGCCCTATCACAATACCAGAAGAAAGCCTGGTACCCACCATTTCTGTAGCACAGGTAAAAGCTGCATTGTCCAAAGCCAAGAATACAGCATCCATGGCACCTGATAATATCCCTGGGTGCATCCTACATGAGCTACAAAATGAACTGACACCACATCTGTGTGCCCTGTTCACTCACAGCATTACTTCAGGCTATGCCCCTAATGAATGGTGCACTGCTACAGTCATCCTGCTCCATAAACTGGCATCAACTACAGAGCCTGGGGACCATCACCCCATTAGCCTGATGAGTCTGTTATGCAAAGCTATGGACCTCATCATCATGGACCTGCTTAACAAAGATACAGGCAATCTCCAAACTCTTGACCCCACACAGTTTGGCTTTGTCAAGGGGAGATCCTGCCTGCCGAAACTGGTTAACTTCTTTGAGGCAGTCATCAAGGTTGTAGAGGAGGGTAAGGCAGTACATACAGCCTACCTTGACCTGGCCAAGGCCTTTGATACCATTTCCCACTCAGGTATAATTGATAAACTCACCAAACTAGGCATCAATACTTACATCACTAGGTGGGTTGCAAAGTGGCTCACAGACAGGACCCACAGAGTGAAAGCTGCAGATTGCAAGTCAGACTGTCAACCAGTCACAAGTGGAGTCCCACAGGGCTTGGTCTTTGGCCCTCTCCTGTTTGACATCTACTTCTCAGAAGTCCAGGCCAACATAGAAGGACTCTGGCTGACCAAGTTCGATGATGACTGCAAGCTAGGAGTCATTATCAACTCCCCAAGTGATGCAGACATCCTACAAAAAGGCCTCTCTGAGACCAATGACTGGTGTCGGAACCATGGCTTGAAACTTAATGCCAAAAAATGCGTTATCATCCCCTTTGGAAAAAACTCAGTTTCCACAAATTGCCACATTGATGGGAGCTCACTGATCACTGAAGGGGCCATAAGAGATCTAGGCACCAAGGTCGACAGCCACCTCAACTTTGACCACCACATTGCCACTGTGGTCAGAAAGTCCTTCTACGTGGCACATCTTATAACCAAAGGTTTCGCATCCAGGAAGAAAGAGGTCATCATCCCTCTCTACTCATCCCTCATTAGACCAGACATCGAATATAACACCCCGTTTGGCATGTACCTGACCAGACACCTACAACAGCTGGGGAGGCCACAAAAATACCTCACAAAAAGGATCCTAGGCCTTAAACACATGTCCTACATGGACAGACTCAAGAAACCTCAGCTATTCTCAGTCTCTTATCATCTACGTAGAGGTGATCTCTGCTTTCATACAAAGCCATGTCCAACTCAGCATTATTTGAAATACTACACCTAAAGAAATCCCAATCCCCCCATGCAACACACTCCAGAGATCACAACCTCATTACCATAATATGCTGGATGGACAGGTTCATCTCCCAAAGACTGCCCATACTCTGGAAGAAGCTTCCCATTCATTTAAAGCAGAGCACCTTGCTGGCCCTCTTCAAGAGACATCTTGATGAGTGGATAGGTAACAGAAAGTTCACCCCAGGGATCCCTCCAGTTGCCCTACTGGATAGGGGCACTGTGAACTAACATCGAGTGGCATGGTGCCTGGCAATTTTTTTTGGGCTAGGCTTGTAAAGGCTCCAGGGCCATTAGCCTAGAACCTGTGAACCTATGAACTGGAGACTGCACAGACAGTCTTCGGTCCTGCAGTGTGCAGACTTAGCTCAGATCTGGAGAATGCACAGACATTCTTCAGTCCTGCACTGTGTGAGCTTAGCTCACAACTGGAGAATGAACAGACATTCTTCAGTCCTGCACTGTGTGGGCTTAGCTCACAACTAGAGAATGCACAGATATTCTTTGGTTTTGCAATGTGTGGGCTTAGATCACAACTGGAGAATTCATAGCCATTCTTTGGTCCTGCAATGGGTGGGTTTAGCTCAAAAATGGAGAATGCACAGACATTCTTTGGTCTTGCAACAGGTAGTTTATCTCACAAGTGGAGAATGCACTGACATTCTTCAGTCCTGTTGTGTGTGAAGTTAGCTCAAAACTGGAGCATGCACAGGCATTCTTTGTTCATGCAGTGTGTGGACTTAGCTCACAAGTGGAGAATGCATAGACATTCTTCAGTCCTGTAGTGAGTGGGCTTAGCTCACAATTGGAGAATGCACAAGTGTTCTTCTGCACTGCAGTGTTTGGACTTTGCTCACAAATGCAGAATGCACAGACCACAATTGGATCACAATTACCAATATGGCTCTGTCATAGTCCATGTGGGAGTAAATGACCTGAGGTATACCTACCTAGACTATATGAAGGAGACATAATGGAGCTCTCAGAATATGTGTTTCAGGCTGGTATGAGCCAAGCATTGAGCAGCATTTTACCTTCTCCAAGGATGATGCTTCAATATGAACAAAAGGTGATTGACTTTAATAATTGGCTTAGTTATGGTGTCATTTTAAGGGTATGGAATATTTGTCAGCATGGAAGAAGATGTTCAACAGACCACACTGCTTTGCCAGGGATGGTCTGCACCTCTCCCCACTAGGCTTTCAAATATTAGCTAAAACACTGTCTTCCCCCATAGTGCCTTTTCTTGGCAATTCCAAACTGAAATTACTTCCAACATAGCAAATCAAAACCAAGAAAATCTAAAGGTATTACTGCTCAATGCTAGGAGTCTAAACAAAAAACTCCACTCCCTAGATGCTCTCTTTACCATAGAGAATGCTGACGTCTGTGCAGTCACTAAGATATGGTTTAAAGCTGCAGAGAGCACACCAACAGTACTAGGTTATAATGCCTTCTACATATTTAGGCCAGCTACTTCCAGGCAGGGACTAAAGGTGGAGGTGTCTCTATTTAAATGAAAGATAAATATGCCTCAAGGCTGGTCAAACAGAGCAATGCACTTGAGCTGCTCCATGTTCAAATCACCATAAGCAAAATCCAATACCGCTTACATGCAAGCTATAGTCCCCCTCTATGACCCAGGAAACCCATACCATGTATTTAAACTTATTAGAAACACTAACCGTACAACTTAATACCATATTCATGGGTGACTTTAATTACCCCACTATTAACTGGGAATCCTGTACGACAACAAACGTACATGCACAGAGAGCCCTAGATTTTGTAAACACAAACCCGCTGGATCAAATAGTCAATACACCAACCAGGTGTGCAACCATATTGGATCTGGTCCTCACTAATATGGGAGAGTGCTGCATACCCCCTACTGTAATGCCTTAGCTGATAAGGTCAGACAATAAAAGGGTCTCCTTTGAAGTAAAAATAAAACCTGGAATCCCAGCTATACCTGGAATATTCAGGAACTATTCTAAGGCTAACCTCCTGCTATTAAGTGAGAACCTGGAAAAATTTCAAGCCCCCATAAATCCTGAGAACTCTACTGCCTATGCAGAACTCTTCACAGAAACCCTGTACAAGCATGTTAATAGCTGCATACAGGCAGCTGTACCTACCAGGAAGTACAGAACTAACTAAAAAAACAAGCCACCCTGGTAGAATCACAAACTCAATAGGCGGTATAACAGAAGGAAGAAAATCATGGCAAAAATTAGGAGATGCAGCACCCACAGGATAAAAGCACTCTCATCAATCTAAGCAAACAACTCAGAGGACAAATAGAGTCTACCAAAGCCAAATCTGTGGTAAGTTTGGCCTTCCAGGCCAAGGAAAACCACAAAGCATTCTTTAGCTATGTCCGCAACCTCAAAGGCAATACACAATTGCGTGTAGAGCTCATTGTAAATGGAGCCACCTATACTGAGCCAGAGGTCAAAGAAAAGTCCTGGCTGATAAATTCAGCTCTGGCTGTATCCCTCTCTCCCCCTCAACCTTCCCTCAGGAAATATCATCAAATATAACTCCCCTACTATCTCTAGGGAAGATGTCCTTAATGCTCTCTCTAAGACCAAGAACACTGCATCAATGGGCTCAGACAATATCCCAGGATGTCTTCTAAATAGCATGAAACATGACCACTCAGGGCCTCTAGAATTACTATTTAACTGTTGCCTACAAACAGGTTTTGTGTCTCATGAATGGAAAAAGTCAACAGACATCCATCTGCACAAAGGTGGGCCATCTACAGACCCTGGAAACTACAGACCCATAAGTCTCACTAGTCCTATATGTAAATCCATGGAAAAAAGTATCATGGAGATGATCAATATAGATATAGTAAACCTCCAGACACTGGACCTAACCCATTTTGGCTTTATCAAGGGCAGATCATGCCTACTCAACCTGGTGAACTTCTTTGAGAAGGTCACCAAAGCAATGGATGAGGTCAAAATCATTTGCACTGCCTACCTTAACCTGGCCAAGGCATTTGACACAATACCACACTTGGACATTGTTGACAAACTCAAGAGGTTAGGTACAAACCCAAATGTCACCCGGTAGATTGGATAGCCAACTGGCTCACAGACAGGACCCAGGAAGTTAGAAATGGAGAGTACACCTCTACAAAGAGGCCAGTCACAAGTAGAATCCCTCAGGGATCAGTCCTTGGACCACTGTTTTTGGCATTTACTTCTCAGATGTCAAGGCCAATGTCAGTGGTCTCTGGCTGACTAAATTTGCAGATGATTGCAAATTAGGAGCTGTCATTGAATCTCACACTGACACAAATGTTCTCCAGGAGGAATTGACACAGACAAACAAGTGGTATCAGAGTCATGGACTAAAACTAAATGCCAAGAAATGCATAATAGTATCCTTTGGGAAGTCATCCATCCCTGGTAACTATCATATTGACAACACACCCCTTAGAGTTGACACAGGAGTCAGTGACTTAGGGACACACATGGATAGTAATCCAGTCTTTGACCATCATGTGTCTACAGTGGTGAGGAAATCATTCTGTGTTGTGCAACTTATAAACAAAGGTATGGCATCTAAGTCCAAGGAAGTCATTTTTCCACTGTATTCGGCATTCATCAGACCTGTCATTGAGTACAATGCCATCTTTGGTATGTACCTAACCAGACATATCCAACAACTGGAATTTCTACAGAGGTTCCTCACTAAAAGAATACAGAGTGTAAGTAAGATGTCCTATGCAGACCGGCTCAAGACCCTATCCCTGTATTGTGTCTCCTACAGGCTTTTGAGAGGGGAGATCTATGCCTGGCATACAAGGCATTGTCAAACCCCACTCTGATGGACCTCCTACATATCCACAAAACAAACAGCACCAGAATTATCCATTCTAAAGACTTAAACCTTGCCTGTAGTATAAATAGGACCTGTTGGAGAGATAGGTATGTATCCCAGAGACTGCTACATCTATGGAACAGGCTCCCCCTCCATGTGAAGCAGAGTTCCTCCCTAACCCAATTCAAGTGCAACATGGATAATTGTATGGGAAACTGGAAATTCACCCCTGGTTTGGCATCAAAGTCTCTAATGGACACAGGTAACCTGTAAATGGTTCATCTCCCAGGCCCATGCTTACACTTATCAAGGGTATGAGAACATGTCAGAAATTTGCGATGCATGGCTAGGTTTAAAAAGGCCCTTGTGGTTGTTAGCTTAGTAAACACCTATGAACCTATAAGACATTCTTCAGCCCTGAAGTGTGTGGGCTGAGCTCACAACTGGAGAATGTACAGACTTTCTTTAGTCCTGCAGTGTGTGGACTTAGCTCACAAGTGGAGAATGCACAGGGATTCTTCAGTCCTGCAGCAGGTGGTCTTACCTCACACCAGGAGAATGCATAGACATTATTCCTTCCTCCAGTGTGTGGGCTTAGCTCAAAACTGAAGACTGCTCAGACATTCTTCAGTCCAGCACTCTGTGGGCTTAGCTCACAATATGAGAATGCAAAAACATATTTACCTGCAGTGTGTGGGCTCATCTCAAAACTGGAAAATACACAGACATTATTCAGTCCTGCAGTGTATGTTCTTAGTTCACAACTGGAGAATGCACAGAGAATCTTCAGTCCTGCAGTATGTTGGCTTGGCTCTCAACTGGAGAATGCACATATATTCTTCAGTCATGCAGGTTGTGGGCTTAGCTCACAAGTGGAGAATGCACAGACATTATTTGATCCTGCAGTGTGTGAACTTAGCTCACAAGTGGAAAATACATAGATAGCCTTTGGTCCTGTAATGTGCAGCTTGATACTACTTTTGCTTGCAAGGGACTGGTAAAACAGTGAAGAAGTGTCCACAGTAGTGGCATAGAGGGTTAAAAGCATGACTACATCCCATGTGACTGAAGTTAATGTAATGGCTCGGGCCTTTTACAGTGCAGGCACAGAGGATGTGCATGCTCGTCAGTTGGAGGGGTGGTTCCTGGTTGACTTTTACTGCTACTCTAATGACAGGGCCTCTGGCTGAAGGCCTGTAAAGGCCTGTCATGATGTGGGGAGATGGGTTTGGGAAGATGTGGGCATGGTTATCCAAGTTGATGAGGATAATCACTGACTGTGCATGTGAGGCCATTATAAATGCATGCACAGACAGAAGGGGCATGGGTGGCTCTTGTGGTTAAGCAAATGTTCACATCATCACCAAGTGGTGGGCCTAGCCTATAAAATGAAAAGTAATCTCATTGCTGGGATGGCCGATGACAGCATAATGCACCCTCATGATTGCCTGGATGACACCCCACCTCCCCACCCTCATATGGTAAATGTCTGATCAGGGGAGGATAGCTTGATCATTGGCAGGTATGGAGTCAAAAATTTTATTTTGGAAAAAAAAAAAAAAGCAGTGTAGAAATGCTAAATACTGAAAAAATAACAAACATATCTAATGCCTGCATGGAATCCTAGGCAGGCATGATAAACACTGATGAAATTCCAAACTCTCTCTCTCTATAAACCCAAACTCCCCGATAGCTCTCTGACCCTAAACTCCCCACCTGCGCCCTATTCCTGAACTCCTATTCTGCTCCCTAAACCTAAAACCACCTTCTGATCATTACCCTAAGCTTCACTCACATCCCTTCTCATTTTCTCTGCATGCTTATTACACCTTGCCTGAACTCTTATTCAAGTTTGAACTTGACTGACAGCCTGAGAGAACTACATGGAGCTTGAGTCCATGGTTTTGAGGCAGTGGCGTTTGAGTGCCCACTGCCTAGGACTTGGGTGACTGTAGTAGATCCTTATTGTTATTATTATTATTATTATTATTATTAGTAGTAGTAGTAGTATATTTGTTGTTGTTATTGGCTATGTTTATTACCACTTGATGTTCCATAGTCTGTAGGCTTCTTCTTATCTGGAATTTGCATATATCCTATTTTTGCTTAACTTTGCATCTTCTTGTGATCCCTTTTTTTAATTTGTTTTTTTTTTTTTTTGTTTTGTTTTGTTAACCAGGATAGTCTGATTGGACATCATCCATTTTCAGTGGAGGCCTAGAGTGAAAAGCTCCAGAAAAACACATTAGAGTAAATGCACAATCCAGGATTCACAACTTTTAGTGCCGTGAGCAATGCAAATTAGCACTGGTAGCATACATGCATAGGGTGATGACAAAATAAAGACACAGGTAGAGTGGCTGCATAAGAAGAGAAATAGCATGGTATGCAGTGCATGCAAATTATAGCATAAAGATATATAAATGAGGAACCTCATGCAAATGAGGCACATAGTATACAAAAAACAATATTATACATAGTGCAGTAATTCAGAAATGTACCAGAATGCAAAATTATTCTGAACACTGACGATTTATGGTGTATAGCCAAGTGGAGGTACAAGGAGTAGTAGCAGCTTTAGTTGAACAGCATGTGTTATTGGCTCCAATGTTGAACACTACAGTGGTTGGGAGGGTGGCCTAATGGTTAAGGTGTTTGCCTTACAAACACAAGGTATAGGGTTTGAGTCTCACAAGGGATAATTGGCTAGGTGTAAAATGGCTCACAAGGGCAGTTAACCTAGTACCTATGATTGCCTGATTGATTGCTTGATTGCTATATTCTCCACTGCAGGAGGTACTGTCAGCATATGTCATATCACCAACTTACAGACCAGCAGATTGTGGACAGTTACCATATATGGACAGGGAGGCCATACTTGACCTAGGAGAAATGTAATTAATGGGGATGTATGGATTATCCATTTCAGTGGACACAAAGGTACATATAGTGTTAACTAGCTTAACTACAGGACCTACTATTGACTTGCAGGGGATGCATTACACATATTCTGCACCAGCCTCAATCTCATACTTAACAAGCACAAGAGCATATCTGGTCTCAAAAGACTGTAGATGAGAAATTCAGCACTATGCAAGTGTTTTACAACATAACCTGTTTCTCCAAGGTTTTGGAAGCCATAAATTGCACATATTCTTATCAAGGCTCCACCAATTCTACAGGGAACGTGATACATTAACAGGAAGGAATGCTAATCCCTGAGCTGCCAAGTGTTGCATTATATTTAATGTGATCATACATCACCCAAGTGGGTGATGCCAGATATGCCCTGGAGTCCTGAATGATGATCCCTTTCCACAACTTCCAGACCATGATAGAGTGGAGTACAATACTTCCCATGCTGAAACACAGAATGATGTGGAAAGCATGATCAGACAAGTTAAAGAATTACTCTGCTGTCTTGACATGTCAAGCTGGGCACTACAATATGGCCCTGATACTTGCAGCAAAGTCTTCATTTTGTGACCATGTTACACACTATGGCACTAAGGAACCAGCTGCTGCAGCAGAGGACCATCTCAGCAGAGCCCATCATAACAGTAAGAGCTGCACCAGAAGGCTAGAGTACACAGTCTGGAGAGTCTGAAGAGTCTGGGGCAAACAGGCAGCAGAAGTACTAGAGGTGAGGCAGAGATGGGTAAAAAGTATCATGGCACTGGCGAAGAAGTAGTATCTGATCCACAGCTATTGGGCTATGGCACAGACAACACAGTATGAAATGGTACATGCGTTATCATACATAGACTGTGCAAGGCAGTGCATGGATTGCCCATAGTGTGCATCAGACATAAGTATACCAATGCAGGCTAAGGGGAGGTCAGGGCACAGTCATTATCACTTGCACAGTTGGGAGACCCAGTGACAGCTGAAAACAATTCTATAATATGGGATAGGGTCATGAGAGGTGAATGCAGTAGTCACATACTCTGGTAGGAGGTTTATTTGTTTATTTTTTCCTTTGTTGATCAGGTTAGTGCCGCTAGGCTAGTAGCTTCTTTTCAGGGGAGACCTGAGGTGTTTTTATACTACTAGGGGAAATTTGGACAGAGCATCAGAGAACTTCCCTACTCTTTTTGAAAGGTGCTGTGCTACCACTAACTCGGGCAGGTGGGGCCTTGGTTTAATGTCTCATCACTAGGATGACACATTCAAGAGTATAGTATCCCATTATGTTGCACTGCAGTGCCAGCAATCCATGTCCATGGTTTGGAAAGAAAACTCACAGCCTTCTGCATCAAACTTGAGTGTGCTACCTGTTGTACCACTGACACTGACAACTAGGTTGTAGGGAATTAGGGACCATTAGGGTTTTACTGCTACATCATGACCATAGGTGAGGCCACAGTCAGTGGTAGGAATGTGTATTAACCCTGATGGAGAGTTCTGTGTCATAAGCTCACACAGAATCATAGCCGTGAGCATGCATGGTGTTCTATGTGCCCACAAGGGATATAGAGAAGAGTTAAAATTACAGGACTGTTCATGAGCAGCTTAGTAAATATGTTCCTGTTGTGAGCCCATAAAACCACCAGTGACCAGAATGCCAATTGTCAGGCTGTGTAGTTATAGTTGACAGTGATGCTATCTCAGCAAATGGTTGTGTAGCCTGAGAAGGGTCAGCATGTGCCAGCCACCTCACATCTTAACCCTCCCATGGCCACAGACTGTGTGGCATGCAGGTACAGACTAGATGGCAGTTAAAATTTGGCTCATCAAAGCACTCATGGAGGCAACGTTTGCCACCTATATGATTAGCAGAGCTGTCTGTTCTCTGTCCTTGTACACCAGATCATTGTGCGTTACATGTCATCAGGTATGCCATGAGGCACACTCACCATCTGCACAATGCTGGTGGCTGTTTGTACCTGGATCACTGACCTCTATATCTGCTGATTTATGCTGAGTGCTGTACTGATATCAGGAACACACCTGGAATCATGGTGCACTACAACCCCCGCATTCCTCTCCACTATGGCAGGGATGCACATATATTAGAGGCACTGCAAATTTCAGGTGCTGTGTGGTCCGTGGCTCATGTTCATGAATCTCTGTATCATTGCAGACTCTACAGAAGGGCTGGCATTAGTCCTTTATCCAACCTCAATCATTTTACTTGTTACTTATCACTGCATCTATCTGTGAATGCTACATCAGTGCCTGTGTGACATGCAGGCCAATGGTGAAAATACATCAGATTCAACTTTACCTTCTCTGGTGGTGGCATTCTACTGTACTCCTTTTGAGCCACGGAAAAGAAATATACCACCCTGTACCACCTTACCCATATGTACTAAACCTAACTCTGCTCCTAATTTTAATGCCCTATGCTGACCGCCTTAAAAAACTCCAGCTATACTCTGTCGCATATCGTCTACTCAGAGGCGATCTCTGCTTAACATACAAGGCCATGTCAAACCCAGAGCTGTTGGACATGCTACACTTAAAGAAATCCCAATCCCTCAGAGCTACACGCTCCAGGGATCTAAACCTTGTCATCACAATAAACAAAACATGCTGGAGGGATAGGTTCCTGACCCAGAGACTCCCCAGACTCTGTAATAGATTGCCCATACATGTCAAGCAGAGTGCCTCTTTGGACCTCTTCAAGAGGAACCTTGACGATTGGATGGGAGAAAGGAAATTCACCCCAGGGATCACGTCAGTCACCCTGCTAGACAGGGGTCCAGGAAAGTAAATAATGTGGGAAGAAATAGCCAGGGAATTGTTATGGCTAGGCTTGTATAGGCCCTAGGGCTGATAGCCTAGTACCAACCTATGAACCTATGAACCTATGTCCCCATCATGCAGCACTTTCAAACAGCTGCAAGGTGAAATTAGATGATTTGATATAATGCAGAATGTATACAGTAGAAATAGCAAAAGGCAAACTCATTGTTGTCACAAATCTTCGTATACATGGGAAGTATCAGCAGGGTACCACTGTCACATATTCACAGCAATAGAACTCAGACTTAGAAGCACTGCATAGACAATAGAGATACTTTCAGAATGGCAGGTGTGAATACCCTGACACACTGAGGGGTGCTCAGATAGGCACAATGTGGCACTGATGCAGAGCAGAGAAAGTGTAATAAGACTGAGTATAGCTATTGGAAATTCTGTGGCTGAAAGTCAACAACAAAATCATGAACTTGGTGCTGTGGTATGGTACTCTGATCTGTATATATACACACACACACACACACACACACACACACACACACACACACACACACACACACACACACACACACACACACACACACACACACACACACACACACACACACACACACACACACACGCACAAAGAAGTACACAGGGAAGACACATAAATGCTGACGTGATTATAACTGCTGGACCTGCCACAATCATATCTAGAAGTATTAAATAAGAATATATACATTATGTACAAAGCATGTTGCCTTACCTTTGTAGTAATAAATCTCACAATCCATGTAAACATAAACAAAAGCAAAGCAAGGCACAAGGATTACGGAAAATAAATGAGTATGCATATCTAATGAGCTAACATTACAATGCTCTGCCTAGTTATAGTATTTATGTCTATATGTCTAACATATTACAGCATTATAATCATAGAACACTGAAATGTTAGCATTTATATTACTCTTACATAAATCTAGAAATCCAGCAAATTACACTAATGTTAGCCGAACTGCACAGAAAAAAACAAGCTACAGTTACATAATTTATACTTGTACACATGCCAGTTTCTCTAAGTCACATCTCTATCCACCCTAGTTTGTGACATGAGCATCCAAATAATCTGCTTTTGAAATATGTAGAAACAATGAAGCAAAGAAGCAAATGAAACAAACAACAACAAAACATATTATTATATCAGCAAATAGCAGCCTCATATAATGCAAACAACACTTGCTGCTGTTTTCAAGCAGCTGGACAGCTGTAGGCTGTGCCTGTTCTTACATGACTACCCTCCAGTAGAAATATATATGCATTGTCCCTTCAAGTAGTTTGTATGACTCCCTTCTTTCTCCTACATTCATATATTGTTGGAGCTGTCTGCCATACTGAATAGTTTGACAACAAACTGATTCTACAGTTATAGCATCATATCTGCATCTTACTGTTCTTCAGCTTTTCCTTCACACATGCTTGTCTTTGTTTATGCCTGTCTAAACATGTGCAGCATATGACGATACATTCAACATGTTGGCTACCATCCCTCACATGCCTTACTCTTTATAGGTTTATAGGAACTTACTAAACAGGTGAGCTGGGTGACCATAGGGATCCAAACAATGCAACCTAGAGAGTTTAGTGGGTGGGCTTGCCAACCCACTCAGTGAGGGCCATACGGCTTAACCCAGTAGTAAATTTGTGGATACCCATCCAATTATTAATGTAGAACTTGAAGAAGGCTGATGTGTTACATTGCTTGATTTGAAAGAGGACCTTGTTCCATAAATATGGGATTCTTTTGGTGAGGGACCCATCTCTACAATAGGTCTTGTTTTTGTTGTAATGAAGGTTGAGACCTTTGGTCTGAGTGTTTATAATATCATTAACATCATTAATATTTCTGTGGTGATGGAGGTCTAGAAGGACAAGATCTTTCAAAAACTGGAAGGTGAGATCATCACATATAAGCTGGTATGAAACAGAGAAAAGTGAGAGGATTTTTAGTCAGTTAAGGTTGTTAAGGGAACTTAGTGCTTTGATTTTTTTTTTTTGTTAGAAAACTGTGATCTTTTTAACTGGGCAAGGTGATTGGAAAGATACATTCTAAGCAGTGCATTGTATGCTATTATTTGCCTGATGAGAGAAGACTTCATGGGGATTATGACATCCTTTCACCTGAAGGATATACCCTTGGTAATCAGGCAATGTAGAAATATTTAACTATAATTGATATGTTATGACTGAAAGATAGTTAGTTGTTGATGAAGCTTTTAATGAATGTGTCATTGTTAAGCAGGGTTCCATTTATGTGGTAATCAGTATGATAGACTTGTTTCCAAAGGCAACTGCACTACGTTTTTTGACATTAAGCATACTCCTGTGCCAGTACACCAAGTATTAGTCCTGGAAAGCCCTTGGAGGATATGAGTGTTCAAAGATGAATCAATAGCATCAGGTTTAATCACCAGTAAAGTATGTTAGCCATAGACCTTTGGCATCTGCTTTCACTTCTGAGAAGTAGATGCCAAAGAGGAGTGGGCCCAGGACAGGCCCATGTATGACACGTTTAGTATAATGCCTTTTAGATGAGAAGTTACTACCATCTCTTACTGTTTATATTTGATCAAAGAGACAATTTGTCAGCCAGTAGTTGACAGAGGGATGTGTTTAGAGTAGTGAATTTGTCAGTAATGCCAGCACAGAGAATGATAATTATAGGCTTTAGTGAAGTCTGGTTATGCATTTAGGACAGAATGGCCTTGTCAACATCATTCATTACCTGCTCAAAGAAATAAACCAGATTAAGGAGACAATATCTACTCTTCAGTAAGCTGAATTAATTACTGCCAGGGGGTTGTAGGTCACCAGTTTATTTTTATGAGGTGACCAAGATATGTTTCTTGATTTTACAGATGATGCTGGTGATCCTAATAGGACAATAGTCTGTCTGTGATGGAGCCGTTACCCAGTGCACCATGATGGCCATTCTTCAGAGTTAAAGTACATATCTCCTGTAGAGACCAAAGATTTAAAAGGTTTAGTAGACGGTTCATCAGTGGTGTATTTCATACTAATTAGAAGACAATCTTGTATATTGCCTGGTCCCAAGGAGCTACTACTCCTAGTTTTGGATAAAACTTCTAAAGTCTGGTCCACAGTGATTTTGAGAGAAGGGGAGTTTAATGAATCAAAGGAGAGAGTTGGGAGCGAGTGGAAGGGGTGAAATTGGAACTGAATTTGTCAGCTAGGATTGACAATGGCTCTGGGATTGGAATAGGTAGTATTGTTTGACTGGAGCTCAGTGTATTGTTGAGAGATTCTTCTGATGCTCATAATATGTTAAAAAAGGCTTTATGGTTATCCTTGAAGTCGGCGGGTACTATCAATTAATATCCTGCCTCAGTCCTTCTAATAGAGTGATTGAGTTCTTTGTTTGCCTGCTAAACTAACTTCTTGTGGTGGGGAGTAGGCGGTGTTTTATACAAAGTAAATATTTTTCCCCTTGTATTATAGAGTTTGTTTAACTGGGAATTCCACCATAGGAGGTTATTTTTGAATGTCTCATTATACTAACACTAAATGTGAATGGAGTTTAACATACGTTGCTTTATATAGACATATAAGTTAGTAGTGTATATAGTGACCCTAGTTACTTGGTCAGTGGGGTGGAGTCAATTTTAACATTTTCAGGCTCTTAGATGGGGTTATTGGGTTTGCTCTGAAATAACGTCTGAATGTGGCAGAGTTAGCAAGCAGGATGGTAATAGTTTCAGTGGTATGCTACTATGAAGTACAACACTAATGAATCTCCTCCAAATCGTTTTCAACCTTTGGTCTCTCTGCAGTGTCAGTGGCTTAACAGGTAACACATTTGCCCTTGGTGATGGAATATAAAAAGGTTTTGGATTCTATTCTCACTGCAGGTGATTGGATTAATTTTCAAATTGCTGGCACTGCACCCCTGAGTGTGTTATCCTTTGAATGAGATGTTAAAACAAGGTTCCAGCTTCTTGAGTTAGCCGTAGCTCAGGTGAATATAAAAGTTCCGGTTGTACCTATCAAGAAAAATCGGGGTCCTTTATTTATTTACAAAAATGACTCTTATTTGCAAAATTCTTACATAATTACAGATATTTACAAGTGTATATATATATATATATATATATATATATATATATATATATATATATATGCACACACAAATCTGTTTACACAATCCTACTACATTTTCATCCCTGTTAGACCATCACTCCTTTTTCCCTAACCACTATCTGATTTTACTTAATATTGTTGCTAAAATCTATTTACCATTAAACATAATTTCATTCATTCTTTCATTCGATATAACCCACATAACATAAAATAATTTTTTATCTATTCTTTTAGCATATTTTTTACTTCTATTCTTATATTTATATTTAATCATATCCATGTTTATTTATTATTCTTTACATAATTTTCCACATAGCTTTTTTACTCCTTTACATTTCAAAAACATATGTTATGTAGTTTCTTCTTCTTGAGAATGTAAACATATTCTATCACTGTTCTTCTTATATGGCTTATTTCCTTTTACTGGCAATTTATCTATTACCAGTCTCCACAAAAATCTTGACATTCTACTTCCTGATTATACCATTTGCTTCTTTTTTTTATAGCTTTATTTTTTTCATCAGTTAGATTTTCCCATTGGTTTTACATATTAACGTTTCATCATTACATTCTTATATCATACTTTTCTATCTTTTTCTATATCATAAGTTTTTTCCACAAAAATATTTTTACTTGGTAATATTTTATTTCATTTATACACTCTTTTCTCCTTTACTCTTTTTACCATAACCCAAAGTTATCATACTTATATTTAAAGAATTTTACTACTAATCTCTCATCTTTTTCATCTATCCACTTAAATGCTTTGTAAAAAATTACTGAAGCAGCATATACCATTGGGTTAATTAACTCTAAACCTCATTCTTCTTTATTTTAAATTCCTCTCTGCAGTATTTTTTTTCAAATACTGCTGGCAACATAAATATACTTGCTAAGAATACAATTTTTTCCATCAGTACTGAATTTATCAAATAAGCCTTTTTCTGAATGATTATGTATATGTTTTCCAGAAAAGTCAGGTTTGTTATATTTCTTTTATTCTTTTCCTACTGCATTTTACTTACATCTTTATTTACAAATTTTATACCTAACACAGAAATTTCATTCATTGTAAAATATATACCCCTGATCTTTATTACACCACCTAAGACTTTGCTTTTCCCCTTATTTAAAGCCAACCCTATCATCTCTAGTCACTCATTTGCACAAATTATTACTTCTTTTATCCAAATTTGTTTTTTTTCCAATTATTAAAATGTCATCTGCATATGTTAACAGAACTGGAATTCTTAACCCTTCAGGTGTTATATACTCAGCCTCCTTCCTTTGTAATTTATTTCACATACTATCACAGTCATAACTAATGCGAAGAGTATACAACTCATAGAGCATCCATCTTACACCACTCTTCATATGTACCTCTTGGCTTAACCAGTCATTTACAAGTATTTTTACTTCATTATAACTATATGCTGAGATATATTTGCCTAACTTTCTAACTTACAGTCTTTCATTATTACCCATAAGATTTTGTGTCCAATTTTTTCAAATGCCTTATTAAAGTCTCCTATCATGATTTTTGCTTCTATTTTTCAGTTCATAATATCATCCACAATTTCATTAATCTCTCTTCATCTTTCTAATGGCCCACCTCATAAGTAAGGGAATCTCATCCAGGGACAAGGAGGTCATAACATCCCGTATTCTTCCCTTATAAGGCCCATTATTGAGTACAACATCCCATTTGGCATGTACCTCGCAAAGCACATGCAGCATCTGGATAGACCACAGAGGTTCCTTACCAGGAGAATCCAGGGCCTCAAAAATCTACCATACACAGACAGGCTAAAAGCCCTATCCCTCTACTCTGTTTCATACAGACTCCTAAGAGGTGACCTCTGTCTGGCATACAAGGCGATTTCAGATCCTGCCTTGATGGGACTGCTGCATATCTGCAAGTCAATCTCCACTCAAGTAACCCACACATGCAGCCTCAATCTGGTGTGTGACATCAATAAGACTTGTTGGTGGAACAGATTTGTGTCCCAGAGACTCCCCAATCTATGGAATAAACTCCCTCTCCACATCAAGCAGAGTGCCTCTTTACCCCTTTTTAAGCACAACCTGGATAACTAGATGGGAAATAGAAAATATATTCCTGGGATTCCACCTATGTCCCTGCTGGATAGGGGTGTTGGGTGCTGATTTGTCTATGCATGGGCTAAACTCTTGGCTAGGCTTATAAGGGCCTCAGGGTCAACAACCTGTGAAGATTGGTGAAGGCTGCCAGCCTAGTTAGATAGAATTCTGTGGACAATTCTGTCATTTGTAAATATTAATAAGTTCATAGGTAGGTACTAGGCTGTCTGCCCAAAGACATTTATAAGCCTAGCCAGAATGTGTTGGCTTTCGCCACCCTCTTAGATTAGTTCCCTGTGCCTCTGTCCAGCAGAGCCACTGAAGTGATCCCTGGGGTAAACTTTATGTTTCCCATCCACTCATCAAGGTTTCTCTTGAAGAGTGTTAGCAAGGAGCTCTGCCTAATGTAGATTGGAATCTTGTTCCAAAGCATGGGAAGTCTCTGGGACAGAAATCTATCCCTCCAGCATGTCCTATTTATTGTTGTGGTGAGGTTTAGATCCCTAGAGTGTGTGGCTCGAGGGGATATGGTTTTCTTTAGGTGGAGCATGTCCATCAATTCTGGGTTGGACATGGTCTTGTATGTCAGGCAGAGATCACCTCTGAGTAGGCGGTATGCAACCGAGTACAGCTGGCGTTTCTTCAGTCGAGCTGCATAGGGCATCTGTTTGAGGCCAATGATCCTCTTGATGAGGTACTTCTGTGGTCTTTTCAGCTGTTGCAGGTGTCTTGTAAAGTACATCCCAAATGGGGCATTGTACTCTATGATGGGTCTGATGAGTGATGAGTAGAGGGGCACAATGACCTCTTTTGATCTGGATGCAAACCCTTTTGTGATTAGGTGGGCCACATAGAAGAATTTTCTAACCACTTTGGCAATGTGATTATCAAAGGAGAGATTACTATCTACTTGGGTCCCCAGATCCCTTATTATGTCTTCCGTATTTAGGGGACTACCACCTATGTGGTAGTTTGTGGGTACTTTGTTTTTTCCAAAGGAGATGACTATGCACATTTTGGCATTTAGCTTGAGGCTATGATTTTGACACCAGGTATCCATGTCTGTGAAACCCTTTTGGAGGATGTCTGTGTCACCCAGAGAGTCAATTATAGCCCCTAGCTTGCAGTCATCTGCGAACCTGGTCAGCTATAATCCTCCCGTGTTTGCCTGTACCTCTGAGAAGTATATGCTGAACAGGAGGGGTCCTAGGACTGAGCCCTGGGGAACGCCACTTGTAACCGGTTTAGAGTTGGACCTAGCTCCCACAACTCTCACCATGTGGGTTCTGTCCACGAGCCAGCTGGCAACCCATCTTGTGATGTAAGGGTTTATGTTCAGGCTGGTGAGCTTGTCTAAAATACCAGAATGGGGAATGGTGTTGAAGGCCTTTGTGATGTCTAAGTAGTCTGTGTGTACCACCTTACCCTCATCTATAGCCTTGGTAACTGTCTCAAAAAAGTCCACCAGGCTTAGGCGGCATGATCTGCCCTTAACAAAGCTGAACTGGGTAGGGTCCAGTGTTTGGAGGTTCCCAATGTCTCTGTTAATGAGATCCATGATGATGCGCTCCACAGCCTTGCAAACAAAGCTAGTCAGGCTTATAGGGTGATAGTTCCCGGGCTCTGTTGTGGCTCCACCTTTGTGGAGTGGAATAACTGTTGCTGTGCATCACTCTATGGGCACATAGCCTGTGGAGAGGCTGAATTTGAACAGTGTTTATGTGAGGGGTTAGTTTGTCTTTGAGCTCGTGTAGGATGCAGCCTGGGACACTGCCCGGTCCCACTGATGCTGTGTTTTTGGCTTTGGAGAGGGCTCTTTTAACCTGAGTGCCTGTGATTTTAGGGGCTCTACATTTTTCTGGTATGGTTTTGGGCCCTTTTGGGGTGAGAGGGAGGTGAAGTTTGCACTGACCATGTCTGCCAGGATGTAGGCAATATCAGTCGGACCAGTGTATTTTGTGCCATTCTGCACTAACTCTGAGCAAATCTGAGCATTGCCACTTAGATTCTTGACATAACCAAAGAATGCCTTGTGGTTATCTTTGGAGTACTTGGCAATTTTTCTTTTGAAGCACGCCTTGGATGATTTTATGAGGGATCGTAGTTTCTTGCTGATACTGATCAGGGATGTCTTCCCTTCTTGGGATTTTACTCTTTTCTGTACTAGTTTCCTCCTTCTATTGTATAGTTTGTTTATGGCAGAGGTCAACCAGACTGGTTTCCTTTTCTTGGAGGAGTGAGTCTTGGTTTTGCTTGGGATAGCATGATCCATGCTTTCTTGTAGGTACCCGTAGAATGCATTAGTAAAGAATTTTGCAGCTTGGACACCATTATCCTTTAGCATGGGGGCTTTGAAACTTTCCACCTTGGTCTTAAGTAACGTGAAGTTTGCATTTGAAAAGTTTTTCATGGTGGTTTCCTTGTCCGGGGGTGGGGGCGGAATGTGGATATCCAGAGTGATTTGTTTATGGTCAGATCTAACCAGCAAGGGGTTGACCTCTGGTGTGGAACACCGGTCACCCATGTTGGTGATGACCAGGTCCAATATGTTGTCACCTCTGGTGGGAGTGTTGACCTGTTGATCCAGGGCATTTGAGTTTATAAATTCTAGGAAATGTTGGGCAAGGGAGTTAGTACTTGAGTAGTTCTCCCAGTTAATGTTTGGGTAATTGAAATCACCCAATATTAGGGTGTTTTGTAGGACCTTTATGTTTCCCAGTGTTTCTAGAAATGTGGAATGGGGTTCCTGGGACATGGTGGGTGATCTGTAGCAAGCTACAATTTGAATTGCAGTTTTACACATTGTTAGTTGCACGTGGATGATCTCTGAAGCATCGTGCTGTGCCACTAACCTGGAGGTGTGGGTATCCTTGATGAATATAGATACGCCCCCGCCTTTTGTATTTCAGTCTGAGTTCTGTGGCCAAAATGTATGGTATGAGTTGTAGCCTGGTAGTGCTGGGGTGCTCTCTGGAGCCTTAAACCAGGTTTCTGTTACTGCACATATATCGATTTTCTCCATACTGAGGAGTGCCTCGAGTGTGTGCATTTTGAGGTTTAGACTTCTGGCATTGAGTAGCATTACCCTTAGTTTTTTTGTTACTTGCGCTATTTATGGCAGTGGGTTTGTCTTTTGAGCCTTGCCTAAAAAAGGCACTATGGGGGTGGCAAGAGTCTTGGCCAGTATTCGAAAGCCTAAGGGTGACAGGTGCAAGCCATCTCTAGCTAAGCAGTGTGGCTTGTTGAGCATGTCATTCCAGGTGGACAGACACTGGATCCCCTTTGAATGGCACCAGAAACTTAGTCAATTGTTGATATTGATAATTTTTTCTTTATATCGTGGTATCATTCTTGGTGAGGGCAGGATGCTACTCAGGGTCAGGGTCATACCGGCCTAGGCTATGTGATCAGAGGGCTCTTCCATGTCTCTTTTCATGTAGTCCAGGGGGGTACGGCTCAAGTCATTCACACCAACATGGACAATGACAGAGTTGTATTTGTACTTGTTCTGGAGTGACCTGAGTGCTTGTATTATGTGGCGGATCCTGGCACCCAACAGGCAGCTAACAGTAACCTTCTCCTTGTTCAGCCTAGTGAGTGGCATGTCAGTGTGCCTGATTATAGAGTCACCTATTACTAGTGTGTTGGGTATGTTATTTTGCCTTAAGGGCTGTGATTGCATAGAACACTGGTTTTGTGAAGTATGTGTTTCATGGTTTTTGATGGGGGGGGGGGTGGAGGTTGCTTGTATGTCTGCTTTGGAGATCTTTGTTGCTTTTGCAGATTTTTATTTAGAGCCTCCGAGTATGTTTTTGTGTATTTATGTGTGTTTTTTGCCGGTGCTGCTTTAATGGGTCTATGTGAGACTGGTGGTGTGATGCAAGTATTTCCCTTCTCCTCTTGACTGTCTGATCCAGTCTTGGGTTGAGAGAGCTTAGCCTCCAGTTTGGCTGTATAATTGCATCTCTCGCACGTATTAGTGTTTGGTGGTAGGAGGAGAGGGTTGTCTGTTTACATGAGGCAGTTGTAACATTGCCTCAAAATGCCCAAATTCACCAGTTGGACTGGAGAGTACACCTGAAACTGCCCTTAGGACATGCCTGGATAGGTACAGTGAACTGTTTTACTGATTGGCTGTTAAGGTCATATAGAGAGCCTTGTCCTTCTGTACAGTATAGGGGGGGGGGTCTAGTGCTAGGGTTTATAAGTGCTTGCTATGAGTTTTGAGCAAGTGCCTGACTGGGAAATGAATGGCTTGAGTGCTTAAGTTGAAAGTTTGTCTAGTTCCAAGGGAAACATTGAAGAGGAGACTTTGTGGAGCCGGGAATAGTTATACTCTAGCTAACTGGCACTGCCCGGTGTGCAAAATTGGGCAAATGCGGTTTTTATAGCAGGGAAATGAAATAGATAGAAATTATCACAAAATAACCAATAAACTACTAATTTCTGGGCTGAAACCACTGCTCCAGGGACAGATTGACTGCTCAAAGCTCCCCTCTCTCACAGGTGAACAGAGAAACTTCCTTCTATCCAAGTAAGGTATGGGCAAACACAGAGATTTGTAACACAGCCTTGAATTCAACACTAACTTAAAAACTGGACTTAGCTTAGAATGGCAGGAAACCAGTATTTTTTTTGTTTTTGTTTTTTTTTTCAGAAAATGAAGCAGATGCAATCAAAAAAAATTTAAATGCACAGAAAACGATACTTATATATATATATATCTCAGATCAGAGTTGTAGTCAATGCCCCAAGTAATAAAGTAGGAAGAAACACAAATACAGTAAAAGCAGATGAATAAAGTGCAGTTTATATATATATATATATATATATATATATATATATATATATATATATATATATATATAAATAGAAAACAAACAAACTGATTTAAACAAGTTACCTAATTAATCAGAAAAAAAGCTCTGAGCCCTGTTCCAGCAATCTTCGATCTGACAAGTTCTAACTGCACACTCCTGCCACTAGGGTGCAGGGGAACATTCTCCAAAAAAAGATGGCTGGGATCAGTGTTCAAGTTATACAAACAAAGCTAGATTCAGCAGGCCTGAATCTGGTCTATGCTACAGCAACAAAGTGCACCAATTTCAGAAAGAAACAGTTCAAATAATCAGGCACAATAAGCCTGTGACCAGAAGTTCCCAGCTCAGAAGGACAGAATCCAGCCTCTTCTCCCACAAGAGTGCAAACCACAAACCTTCTTAATGTAGAATAACTGGCCTGAAGCCCAAGTGCTTAAATCAGAACTAATACATTTTTAGAATAGCAGACACTGAGCCTTCAATCAGCAATTTCCAGCTTAGAAGAATGTAAGCTACCTGTCCTGCCACAACAGTGCAGACTACAAACCTTCTTAATGTAAAACAACTGGTATGAAGCCCAAG
Source organism: Protopterus annectens (assembly GCF_019279795.1). NCBI lineage: Eukaryota > Metazoa > Chordata > Ceratodontiformes > Protopteridae > Protopterus > Protopterus annectens. The sequence continues at coordinate 511,438,859 of NC_056730.1, read as the reverse complement.
TGCTTAAACCAAAAGACTTAGAATAACAGTTATAATTTAATCTGGCTACTACCAAGCAGTAATAAATGCAGCAAAATAAATTAAACTGAGTACTTTTAAGAAGAGGCAAAAGCAAAATAAAGTAGGAGGAAACAAAAATACAGTAAAAGCAGATGAATAAAGTGCAATTTTTTTTGTTAGTAAAGTGCAAGGAGAGAGGAAGGAAGAACCTAAGTGGGTTGGCCTTCTCAAATCTTCTCTCTGTATTAAGTAGAGTGAACACTAGACTCAGAATATGATCTCACTATACTCTGTTAAGTGAGCAAATGAGATGGACCCAGGAGGAGTATTCAAATTCAGACTTACAGGAGGGGGAGGGCAATTCCAGAGCCACCAACACTAATACCAAGACAAGAACAGAGATGGTGGGTGGGGAACTAACTGCAGAGAGAGACACACAGCACACTATTCAGTGAAACAATTAGTTAACAGAAAAAATAAAATGCAGTACTTTTAAAACTGCAAGTTTGCACTTAACAGAAGACTAAAATACAGTACTGCAAGTTTGCACTTAACTTCAGCTTCTAATGCAGGTGATTGTAGCCAACCAAGTCTCTCAGAACTTGAGCAGCTTGTTCTTTTAAATGTGGAAAGACTGTATTGGATGTTGAACTGGAAAAAATGTAACAACAGTGCACTCTGCTGTAAGAAAGCTAATAAGTCAAGCATTGTGAAATTCTTTTATCTAAAATGTGGAGCAGATATGTATAGAGGGAGGCATTCTGCCTGTTGTTTTCAGGCCAGAGTTAATGGCTAGAATTTCCATGTATAATTTATTTTATTGCTCTGGCTTCCTGACTAGCTGGAAGATCAAAAGGGCTATTATCCTCTGAGTTTCTGTTAGCCTGGGAACCAGAAAGAAATTATGCAATATGAAATGAATCAGTGGTACTGTGTTATCAATTTAAGGACAGAAAGAATGAGAGCATTTTAGCATTTGTTTTGAGAACATCCAGCATCACCAGCACTGCCTGTGTTCTACATGTAAGTTTATTTTAGAACTGTGTTTTCTCTTAGATATAGCTAGGAACTAGGAAGGTTAGATTCTTTTTTTCTATATTGATGTCAGAATTTTCCTACTGTATTATTTTAAGTATTTCTGTGTGATCCCTGAACTCTTGACTAGCACTGTGTAGTAAGAAGTATTGTCTTGTGTTTTTTATTATTTACTATTAAATATTTTTAAACCTTTCAACTGTGGCTGTTTTGTGTAGAGATAATTTAAGCTCTAAGAGTACATTGCATGTATTTAGTGATACTGGCCAAGCTACTCCAGTAAGCCTTGACTGTTCAGTTCCACTTATCATTTGGATAATAATATTGCACAGTAATAATTGGACACCCTTTGTTAAGGGCCTTTTTAGTAGCTGATAAATATTAGTGGGTGGTGGCAAGTGGTACTACTGTATAGTCTGGGTAAAAGGGGCACAGCTGGAGAACCTGTGCCAGCCTTCCCCAGGAGTGTCTGTGTGGTTGTATATAACTCTTATCTCAAAGTGTGTGTGTGTCAGCTATTTGGACAGGGCATGAAGCATTGGTTGTACAGAGAGGGTGCTGGAGGTTTTAGCTTGCCCACTAGGCTGAGATCTGGACCCTATAGCTGTGCCAGTGGGGAGTCTTTTTGGGGACCTGGAGAGAAAGGGAGAGACCAGCCTCAGACTGACTGTGATCTCTGTGTGCTCTTAAGGGAAATTGTACTGTATGTGTATTCATTACCCTTTCACTATATGGATGCCCCTCACTGGTGTTAGTGGTGAGGATTGAGGCTCCTTGATTGCTGGGCCAGTGCACAGGTGTCACATAGCCTAGTAACTTCCTATGATCCTATGATCCTATGATCCTATTGACAACCCTTCCCCTTTATACTATATATGCTATCTTCCATAATATTTTCTATTTTAGTTTCAAATTTCTTTTGTATTATTTTCATAAACATCTTATAATCATTATTATCCAATACTATTGGTCTCCAGTTTTTCAATTGTCTTCTATCTTACTTCTTCCATATGAATTTAAGTATTCCATTACATAATTCTTTATACATAAAACCTTCATTTAACCATTCATTTAAAATATTTAATTGTTTTTCACCAGTCCCCCAAGTTTTTATACATTCATACCCTATTCCATCTGGTCCTGCATCTAAAGCTATATTTATTTGTCCTAATATTTTATTTAGCTCATTTAAATAAATCTATTTTTTCCAACTCTTTATTCTCTTTTCTGTTAACTTTTATTTAATTTCCATGTCTTTTCACTGCCTTCTTTTCTCTTTAAATGTTTCTTGCACATATTGTACAACACTATTCATAATCTTTTCCTGAGTTTTTTCTATTTATCCTTTTACATTTTTTTATTTCTCTCATTATACTACCATATTCCTTTACTAATCTGCTTAAGAAACTTGATACTTCTCTTTTTCCTTGTAAAAATATCTTTGCTTATGTAACAATTTTTACATTTTTCTTGATTTATTTCATATTATTCTTTTTTTTCTTTGTCAAACTACTTTCTATTATTATGTTCTAATTCTTCCAATGCATTGCTATATGGTCTTTTATATTTTTCTTTCTCTACTTTTCTCACATCATATTACCACTGTAAAAAAAACATTTTTATATTTTTTTCCTTAAATATCCACCATTCAGACCATTTATTTTATAAAAATTTGTCACAGTAATATGATGTTTCCATAACTGTATTACCCGTCTCTTTTCTTCTTCATTCCATGCTTTCTCCCTTGCCCTTTGTATTCCTTTGCCTATTTTTATATATTCTTTGTTTATTTATATCTAGCCCTATTGCAAGATGATCAGAAAATCCAGTTTCAATTACCTCCCCTTCTCCTATAATAAAAACCTTCTGATACTATAAAGTAATCTATTTCAGATGTATATATATATATATATATATATATATATATATATATATATATATATATATATATATATATATATATAATATTCCTTTTGTAAACCAATACATTTTGTCCCAAAGTTTTAACATACCACATTTTTTAACTTCTAAAATTTTTATTATGTCATTTCCTTTCTTTTTACACTTGCCTCTTAAATCATAATTGAAGTCCCTATTATTACAATATCCATATTTATCACTGCATAGTCTAAAATCTGATGAAATATGCTTTCCCTTTCTTTACAATTAGTATAAACATATAATGTTATAATTCCATATACCTGTTCTTTCCATTTTAAATCTGCAGTGGTTAGTCTTCCCATTTTTGCCAAATTTATATCTAATATCTTTTCTGATTTCTACAGAATATGCCTATTCCCGAACATCTCTCATTTCCCAAATTCCAGATTATCTTTATTCCCCATAGTTTCTCTGATTATACTCTTTCTTCATTTGTTAAAAAAGTTTCTTCTAATATAATTATATCTGCATCACATGTATTACACCACTCCAAAATGTGTATTCTTACTAAATTCTTAATACTCTTTACAATTACAGAGAGCACTCTAAACATTTCATTTTCCCTTTTCCTTAAATTCATGGTTGTATAAGTTCATAGCTAATTACTTGGCTAACTTTCTTAATAGGCCCTTCTAAGCCTATCCAATTTCCTTCCCCAAGGTGAGAATAAAACGTTGTACCTTGTGTCTATGAGTCAAACACTTCAACCATTATACCAGGCTCCAATCAATAGCTGTATATATGGCTCACTCTGTACAACCATTTCTTTATGTAAATCATCCTGCAACCCTCCTAACTGGAGGGTTGCAATTATACATCCATCATTTGCAGACTCATCTCCGTCAAACAGAATTTTATGAAATATTTCCTCAGAATCCTGCATATATTTTCCAGCCTCAATGTTTGCTTTCTCCTCCATGTCTTTCACCACTCCATCATCTCCTTCTCTTCCCCATCTGCCTCCTTGTTTCTCTGTGCCACCTCTGCACCTGGAAAAGAAACAGGAAGTGTTTCTCCAAAATGGGTCCCACCCACAATAATTATGAGTAGGGCTTTTTATTTGTAAACATTCATACATTTCATATTACTTACATATTTACATGATTTACATGCACATCACTTCATTTTAAGTATTCCCCCAACCTTTTACCCATAACCAAAACAATATTTTCTGCAATATTTTTGTCAATGTCCATTTTCCATTGTAATTGATCTCATTAAGTCTCTCATTCCATATTGTCCATATCACATAAAATATAACTCGGTCCATCTTCTTTGCCTCTTTGTGGGATCTTGATTCATAATAACCATATTCTATCATGTCCATATTTAACATTTCAGATTTCAAGTAATTTTTAACCAAATCATGTTTACATCTTTCTTTTTAAACTCTTGAATTATTTCACATTTTAAAAATACATGTTCTGTAGATTGAAACTCTTTACACTTATTACATATTCTAGCCTGTTTACTTTTGTATACCATATTTGCTTTTACTGGTAATTTACGTAAGGACAATTCTCACAAAAAATCATTACATTCTTTAATTCTTTTAGAATTTCTATATGTCATCATTATTTCTTTTTTCTTACTTATTTCTAACTCTTTCCATGGATCAACAAAATAAAAATATTTCATAATATTAACATAACATTTATTTCTGTTCTTTTCTATCACATTCTTTTTAGTTTCCATAACACAGTTTTACTATGAAATGCTTTCATTTATTCATTAATAACTTTTTACTTTTCTTCATTCCCACTTCTTCCCATAGTTCTTTATATTTACCATATGTTATTGTCTCTACCAATTTTTTCTTATCTTTCATAACATATTTAAAGAAGCTGTATATACAATTGGGTTTATCAATACCAGCTCCCCCTGCTCTTCTTTTACATCTAAAATTCCTCTCTTTATAGGATTCAATCTTGACCCCAAGATAAATGAAAATATTAACATCATAATTTCTTTTTCATACTTCACCGCTATCATGTGAATGTTTGCAACATAGGCTATTTTACCAATATTATATTGCTTATCAAATGTGTTTTCTTTCTATATGAAAATCTATATATTTTCCAGAAAGAAATCATACCTTTGATTCCTTTAATGACTTTGTCTCATTGCTCTTGTTTATATTCACGTCTACCAAATACTATACCCAATATATCTATACACTTTTCATTACATTCTATGCCTCCTATTATACCTTCATAACAAAATCCTTTACTTTTCTCTTTATTTATACTTAAACCAATTTTCTTTAATATTATACTTAATTTTTCATTTTTTCCATTCATAATTTATTTTTTAGCAATTATTACGATGTCATCAGCACAAGTATGGTATTTGTAACTCTTTTATCATTTTATATCCTCCATTACTTGTTATTTTATTTATTTCCATAACTACTATATTCACGATCAATGAGAATATCATACTGCTGGCTGGACATTCTTGTTTTATTCCACACTCTATTTTCACAACTTCCCCAACCCACCCATTTATGTTTAATGCCACATAATTCTTTTCAAATATTGATTTAATAATTTATAATATTTTTCCACTTATGTTATATGTCTGCAAAATTCTCCATAATGCTTCATACTGGATATTATCATATGCCTTACTTGCAATGCCTATCATAATCTTTACTTCTACTTTTTTTTTTACTAATAATGTCATTAATTACTTCTCTTATTAACTACAACAAATCTTGACTTCTCTTTCCCTTTCCTCCAAACACATTTTGATCATATAACCTTTCCATTTTATATTGTACTCTTTTAGCTATTATTCTCATCAAAATGTTATGGTCTATATTATTTAAGATTATATGTTTGTAATTTTTTATTTCATCTTTATTTCCTTTCTTAAACATGAATTTTAAACCCCCATACAAATGTCCTTATACTTGATCCCTTAATCCATCCATTCATTCATTCATAACTTGCAAAATACCATTTTTACCAGTCTTCCATGCCTTTATACATATATATTCAATCCCATCTAGTCCAGTAGATGAATTTATGTTAATATCTCTCATAATCTTATTCAACTCATTCATATTTTTTCTCTAAATATTCATTATCTTTTTTATTAAATCCCTCACCATTATACATTTGTCCTATGCACACTTCTCTTTTGACATATAAATCTAATACATAATCCTTAATTATTTTATATATTCCTTCTTGCTTCTTAACTTGTTTGCCTGCTTTACTTTTTAATTCTGTTATTTTTCTTTCTTTCATTATTTTACATAAATATGGTGCTGTTTCCTCTTTTTTCCTTGTAAGCAATACTTATTGCTTATATAACAAATTATTAATCTTGTCTTGATTTATTTTATATATTTATCTTCCCTTTTCATATAATATTCTATCATTCTACTAAACCATTAAAAAGTTATTTTCTACAAATCTTAAAATACTTTTTTTTATATTTCTTTTTAAATTGTATCCACCAAATAGTTCAATATTCATGAAAAGGCCTCATATTAGTATGTTGTTTCCATAATTCTATAAGCTCTTTTCTCTCTCCTATATCTAATTCTTTTTCATTAATTCTTTTTATTCCTTTTCCTATTTTAATATACTCTTCATTTTCACTAATTTTATCCAGATAGCCACATAATCAGAAAATCCTATATTTTATTCCTTTTTGAGTAATTTTTAAACTTTCTGATATTTTGAAGTAATCAATTTATGTCTTAATTTCATTCCTTTTGTAGGTCCAGTGTTCATTCTCCCATATTTTTAATTGTCCACTCCTCATAATTTCTGTAACTATTTCAACATTACAGTCCTTCCTTTTATTGCTTAAGTTACAATTAAAGTCACCTGCCATCATTATATCCATATTCACACAAACATAATTAAGCATAATTTTAAACATTTTTCTCTCTCTTTTTATCACATGTGCACATGAAGTTATAACCCTATATATGTTTTTCCATGTCAAATCCACTACAGTTCTATTATTGTTATATCTAGTATCTTTATATTCTCTTTACACAATATACATATACATGAACATGTTTCTTTACCTATATTCCAAATAACAGTACCATTACAAAGCCTTTTTGTTTGTACCCTTTCTTTTTCTGTTAAAAATCTAATACCTTCTAACACTATTATTTGGGCATCTACAGCTGCATGCCAATATATAATACTAATTCTTCTCTTAATATTTTTCATACTGTTCACATTTAAAACTAAATTTTCAGCTTTATAGAAAAGTTGTATAAATGATATTGTTATTTCTTACCTTTCTTATTTTTTCTTACCATTATATTTTTAAACTTTCTTTTTCTCTCCCTAACTCTCTTTCCTATTGAATTTTTCTTGCATTTTACTATATGCCACTCTGACTCTTCTTCACTTATCTTATCTATTTCTTTTGCTTTCTTTTTTATCTTTCTCTTTAATTTTAAAGCAACTTCTACATTTTTAGTTGTGGTGTATCTTCCTGTACAATATCCTCTGCTATCTGTCTTTCTTGTATGACTTCATTTACAGTTTCTTTTTCTTGTGTCTCTATCTCACACTCTAAACATGAATGTCTTACATTGCCACAATTTTACACTTTAATTCACATTTATTTGCATTATGACCTGTCTGACCACATAAATAACATCTTTTTTGTCACATTCATTAATTGAATGATCAGTCTTTCCATACAAATAACTAAGTTTTAGGTTATCCTCTATATTTCACAAAACCTCCATTACCATGAACATCAATAATATGTATCACGTTGTCATTTATTTATTTATTTATTATTTATTTATTACATTTGTTAACCAGGTATGTCCAACTGGGCCAGAGGCCCATTTTCAGAGGAGACCCGGAAAGAAAAGCTCCACAGTAATAAATAACAACAAACAAATGCATAGTAACAGCAAACATTAGTACAATAGAATTATTTTACAGTATCAAGAAACTACAAAAGCAGGGTCCTGTTAATAGTGGAGACCCAGGGAGAAATCTCCACAGTAGTATACCACAACCAAGTAGCAGTAAATATAATACAATCAGTAGAACAGTACAATTACAGTACAAAATGAGCAAACATTAGAAAGTATTTAAACTAAATTTTATGATACAGATGCTAGAAGGTCAGGTGAGAAAGGTAAATAAGGGTGGCTAATCTATATTAACCTGGGGAGTGGCAGGAGTGCAGCCAATGACTGGAAAGGTGTTCCTTTAGGAGTGATTTGAACTGGTCATGTACAGGATTTTTTTGTTATTGTGTTTGGAAGGGTGTACCAGTGTTTGGCCATTCTGTGTGAATAGAGGAAGTCACCATACTGGTTGTGGTAGTTGGATATCTTTAGTAGGAGTTTGTTGGCAGATCTGATTGATCTGATGTTAGTATTAGGTTGAACTAAAGAGGAGATGGCAGGGCAGTTGTTATGATGGTAGATTATTTTGAGGGCTAAAGATAGTTTATTGAGAGATAGAAGATTGGGGAGCTCTAGCCAGTTTAATACTGAAAGATCTGAGCAGTGGTGGGATCTGTGTGGGTAATTTGTGGCAGCTTTAGCAATCTTATGGTAACATGATTCTAGATTTTTGAAGGTTAATAAATATGAGAGAGCCATAGAGAATGGTAGCTAGAAGGTGTGTGTGAGCTTAGGAGTTAGGAATGGTTTGGCCCTGTATAGGGTGCCTAGTTTGATGTGGACATTTTTGATGGTTTGGGCAATATGTATATCAAATTTGAGCTTATCATCTATAGTAACACCTAAAAGTTTAGTGTGGTTAGTGGGAGCAATTTTGTTACTGTTTGCAGAGATGATTAATAGAGGGAGCTGGGAAGTCTTGGGTTTTTTGTTACTGAAAACTATGATTTTGGTTTTGTTACGATTTAAAATGAGATGGTGTTAGGAGAGGTAAGTTTCACTGTCCTGAAAAGAAGCTTACATTTTTAGTTGTAGCTCTTGGGGTGAGGGGGCTGAGCAGATAAGGGTAGCATCATCTGTATACTGTACTATGGAGGTATGCTGGGTTGCTGTACTGAGATTGTTTGACAAAATAATGAAGAGGAGTGGACCTAGAATAGAACCTTGGGGTACACCCACAGAGATGCGGAGTAGGGGGGAAAGAGAGTTTTCCCACTTTGTAGCCTGTTGGCAATTGTTTAATCAGGTTAGTGAGCATAAACTAAGGCCATAGGAAGATAGTTTAGTTAGTAGAAGCTAGTGGGATACGGTGTCAAAGGCTTTAGATATGTTGAGAAATATGGAAGAGACATGATGGCCTTCATTCATGAGATGGTGGATGGTGTTAGTGAAGGTTAGCTGGGCAGTGCTGGTACTGTGCTTAGGTCTGAAAGCATGGAAAAGAGGTTATTGTTGCGGAAGTAGTTTATGGGATGGTTGTGGATGCATTTTTCTAAAATTTTTGCAAGGGGGGAAAAGTATAGCTATGGGACAATAGTTAGTTCTTTGGAGGGTCCACCTTTGTGGAGAGGTATAATATAAGATATTTTCCATATAGGTGGGACATATTGTTCTTTAATAGAGCGGTTGATCAGGATTGAGATTGGGTATGCAACTGAAGGGGTTGCATGTTTTAGAAATTCATTAGGGAGTTTGTCTGCAGCTATGCAGCATAGTTTGATTTTGGACAAGAGAGTTTTTATGTAATTAGTTTGGGTGAGAAAGAGAAGAGGCTGTGATTGTCTCTGGTTGGAGTGGGGACAGTAAGTGGCTGAGTTGGTTGGCTGTCTAGAAGGGAGGTGACAGTGTTGACGAAGTGGGAGTTAAATTGAGTTGAGATAGGGACTGAGTTGTTTGAGGTATCGGGGGGATGGGGGGTGGTAGAGGTATGACCTGGGTTTAGGAACTGGTTGATGGAAAGCCAGAATTTTTGAGGGATGTTTTTTTTTTTTTTGCTGACAGGATAGGAAGCATACTCATTTGTCACTTTTTACTTATTTTTTTGTTAAGTTTCTTAGTTGTTGATAGTTAAGGAGGTCAGATTTGTCTTTAGATGTATGATAAGCTGACCAGGCTTTATCTCTATGTCTCATTAATAGTTTGGTGTCTTTGGTCAGCCATGGGAGGGGCTTGGTCCTAGTATGAACTTTTCAGGTAGGTGCTACATTATTAAGAATTGTAAGGAAGGTTTTGTTGAAGTACTTAACAGCATCATCTAATTGTAGGTGTTTAAGAGGGACCAGTTACATTGTTGTAGTAGAAGGTTGAAGGTAGTGGGGAAACATTTTTCTTGGAAGTGATGAATTTGTAGAGGATGTTGCTTTGGGTATACACACATTTCCTGTAAAGAAAGTGGATAGTGGATAGTGGTCACTGAAGGAGTCTGGTAGGCACCCAGCTAAGAAGCCCAGGTTAGGTTTGTTAGGATCCAGTCTAGTGTTGACTGCTTGTTGGAGCGTTTGTCAATACGAATCGGGCAGTTTATTGTTTGGGTAAAGTTGAAGAGATTAATAAAGTTGGATGGGTTGTTAGTAGTGCAGTAGGGCAATCTAAGTTGAAGTCACCAAGAACAATTTTCCACTTTTAAAATGACTCCACATTCCCATCTCCCAGCCCATAGTCCTCTTTCATCATATTTCCACTCCACAAAAAACACAAACCGTTGAAGCACACAGAAAAGGAGATGTCACCGCCCAGGCAGACAGAAACGAGTTGCAAGTAGTAAGTCCTGTAAGAATGTGAAATACAAATCCAAAAATATGTAAAATTAATGCTTTTATTTATAATAAAAACAGCGTTTTTGCCGTGGTAACACCACAGCTTCTTCAGCATGAAACACTTTTTTTAAAAAAAACGCCAGTTATATATAGATGAATTACATGACGCATATAATCAAACATTTAAAGAACCAGTACATTAAAAACACGTACTGTGAATTTATCAACTAATTCAGTCGTGTTATTAGTTTAATAACATATTATTAAAATATTTTCTTACAAATTGTGTCAGTATATGTTCATGGTAACCAACTAAATGTTAGTGTCACCGAGACTACTTAAGCAAACTGTGCAATTGTAACAAAATAATCCTTTGATTGACGAAGTTTACGATCAGTTTTAAAATTGGGTGAAAGACCTAAATTTGTATACAAGAGAGGGAGAAACCTCAAGTCCATTCTCGAAAGTAATAATAATTCTAACAACAACACTAAAATGAAGGGATGTAAACAGTGTGGTTTCTGCAAATACTGTCACTATATTAATAACTGTAGTACTTTCCAAGTAGGTGGGAACAGATGCTACATCAACTACAACCTTAACTGTACTTCTAAGTCTATAGTATATTTAGCGAGATGTAATTGCTGTGAAGCATATTATGTAGGTAAAACTGTTCGTAAACTTCGTGATAGGGTATATGAGCATGTATATGCAATAAGAACAAAAAAATGCGAAAATGCCCTAGCTAAACATTGTGAGAAACATGAAGGACACAGTTTTAATTTTACAGCTATAGACTCAGTGCCACACACTTTGAGGGGTGGACCCATTAACATCTTATTAGAGGTCCGTGAACTGGAATGGCAGATAGGCTTGAACTCTTTCTGCTTTCCAGGTATTAATGAAAGTTGTAATATTAGTTGCATATTAAAAATGAAAAACTTCCTGAGAAAGAAAAATACATATTAGGTACTTATCTATATAATGTATTACTGGTTGACAACTAAACAGTAATGTTCTTGGATGAATTGATTATGTGGACCATATTACACTTCATTTATAATACACAACTATTACTATTCTTAATTATTTATTTTATAATTTGTTTTTTATTTCATTTAATGACACCTACCATAAATTATGTTAAATTAGGGAGGTTTTGTAATAATACATAGTATACACTAGTTTAGCATATTTATTACTGGATTCTTATAGGGGTTTATTCTGATTTACATCAAAGGATTATTTTGTTACAATTGCACAGTTTGCTTAAGTAGTCTCAGTGACACTAACGTTTAGTTGGTTACCATGAACATATACTGACACAATTTGTAAGAAAATATTTTAATAATATGTTATTAAACTAATAACACGACTGAATTAGTTGATACATTCACAGTACGTGTTTTTAATGTACTGGTTCTTTAAATGTTTGATTAAATGCGTCATGTAATTCATCTATATATAACTGGCGTTTTTTTTAAAAAAGGTGTTTCATGCTGAAGAAGCTGTGGTGTTACCACGGCGAAAACGCTGTTTTTATTATAAATAAAAGCATTAATTTTACGTATTTTTGGATTTGTATTTCACATTCTTACAGGACTTACTACTTGCAACTCGTTTCTGTCTGCCTGGGAGGTGACGTCTCCTTTTCTGTGTGCTTCAACTCTTTCATCATATATTTTAGTAGTGTCCATCACTTCTTTACATATTCTCAACCAATGTTCTTACAGTTCTTTTGCTTCCACTTAATTCTAAACTGATTCAAACCCCTTTTTTGTTTGTCTAAAAAAAAGCTTGTACAACATATTCTGACCATGGAAAGCCTGGCTTCTTTTTACATCACCCCCCCACCCCCAAATTTTCCATAGCCAGACTAGTTTCAAATATCAAGTCACAAAATGTTTCTTTGTTAATTAAAATGAAAGCTCTTACCTCTTCAATTTTAACATCCGCTGGTACTATAACATTATCCCATACCTCATATTTGCCCAAACCTTCTTCCATTTTACTGCTCACCTGAACAACAAATTTCTTCTTTGTTTCCTTTATCTCTGTCTCCTCTTTGTTCACTTCTCTCACTATCTCAACACAAGTCTTTTTCTCTGGAAACCTCCAGCACATTTTCTTTTTCTATTTTCTCCATAATCTCACTCCAGGATACTGCAGCTCCACTTTCAGTCACACCCTGGTTTATCATCTCCTCCAGATAATCATCCTGCAACCCTCCTGGCTGGAGGGTTGAAATAATGCATTTCTCCAATGTTTCTGTCATTTCAAACAGATTTGTCTGGAAATTTTGCTTTATATCTATTTCCACCTCTGCATTCAACTCAGTTTCCTTCTCAACCTCCTTTCCGTTTGAAAAACACATTTGTGATAATTTCTGGTAGTGATTCGACCATTTCTCCTTTAGTTTCGATACTTTTCACCACCATTTCACTTTGGCTTATAGCCTCCATGTTTTCTCCCTGTTTCTCTGGGCTGTCTTCATGCCTGGGCCGGAAATAGGAAGTCAGTTGTGTCACATACAAACTCTTCCCCCTACTACCAACAGTAGGGGAAGTTCCCTGATGTCTGGAGAAATTTCTCCTAGAAATACAAGTAGCATCATGGGTCTGCCCTGAAAAGATACCACTAGCCTACTGGGACTAACATGGTCAGCAAAGGATAAATAAATAAATAGATTTGAAGGAAAAGATGATAGTCTGGCAGTCAGAGTTTTTCCAAGGAGGTAATGATATCAGTAGGTATAGGCAGTCCCAACATTTATAAGGATGAGGTCAAGTATGTGTCATCACCTGTGCTGGAAACTTGAACTATTTGATCTATGGATTTAGTATTGATAAAGATGAGGAATCCCTAAGTATATTTGTTGTTTGTTGTATACCAGTGGCCTATGGGGCCCCATTTCACATTGAACAATTCATCTCTGAATCTCCATGGAGACAAGCTGCATTGCTCTGTATTCCAATATGCCACTGTATTTGGAGGCATAGAATGTCATTTCCCAAACTCACCCATATATCCTTGCCTGGACTGTATGCTCACAGTATCCTGTAGGGAGAGAAGGCAGATATTGATGATGGTGTGAACACACAGACAGACAGACAGACACACACGCACACACACACACACACACACACACACACACACACACACACACACACACACACACAAACAAACACACACACACACACACACACACACACACAGACACACACACACACACACACACACACACACACACACACACACACACACACACACACACACCGCATACATTCACATATCTATAAACACTTCGAAGTATAGATTTATTGGTTTATAATTTTGGAAAACAAACCTATGGTCTTTTGGCCTTTCAGAAGCTTGATAGCTCTTATTCCACATTGGAATTTATGGGTACCAATAGGTTCATAGGTAAGTACTAAGCTAGCCCCCCTTCTGGGCCATTTTAATCCTAATCAATTTACCTGAAAGGAGAGAATCAAATTCTGTACCTAATGTCTTTGAAGTAAGCATCTTAACCATCATGCCAACCCACAGCTCCCACGTCTTCAGGATTATTTTTAAATATACAGACATACCTACACCATTAAAACACTAAAGGGTAGCATTGTCATAATATGTGTAATAGTACAAGACACAAGTCCCTTTTGGGGGTTGGGTTAATTAAATGTACCATCTTTTCCTCACTAACGTCATTTTTTTCCATATGATATCTTGACTTGGAAGCTGTGACCAAATAAAACAAGCACTGGTTCTCAGCACTTTAGCAGGCAGCCTGAGCCACTAAAACTATGTGTTGACCTGCTTTGTGACAATGTGCAGCACAGTGATTGCAGGGAATATGGAAAGTTATACCTAAGCACCATGTACAACAAGAAAAACATTTGATTTTGCCTGGTTGCAGAGTGGTGTTGGTGTATTCTGCACTTCAGACATCAGCTGTAATTTGATACAGTTGCATACTTCAGGAATAAATGCACTTCAAGTATATGCTTGCCATGTGTCTCATTACCAGCTGATCCACAACACCTTGCATTCTCACTGACACTTGATAAATTAGACAATATTGGCTTTTTACAGTCTGCATTTCTGCAGCTGTTTCTTATCATGCACTTTGTATTTGTTATTTTTATTGTTACTATTTATTGTTAGTAATTTCCCTTTGTTATGTCTTTTCATCTAATTGTTACTAGAGTTTTGTTCATAAATTGCTGTGCTAAAATTAGATACATTATGCATTTGCACAACTTACAATAACAGTGTTTCAGATTTCATATCAGAATAACAGTCTGCTTATTACATTCTGTTCATTTATAAAAACAACAGTGCTATGTATAACACAAATATAACGTTATACTAGATATTAATATCAAATTTCCATCATATGGTTGTCTCTTTCTGAGAAAGTGCAGATTATAAACATGAAGATGCTCATTAAAGTGACAAATTTCTGCAAATGCAAAATGAAACTAATAACCTTATAAAATATTAATTTTGAAAAGTCCTAGCAATATTTAGAATAAATCAGTAATTGTTCTTGCCCATAATTTTAAAACACACAATTGCATTCTAACTACTTTTGTCACTACATACTCCTGACATTATGTTGAACTGTTAACAACACTGCAGTGTGACAATGTATTCATGTACAATGTAGCATGCATGTGGTACGTGCCTTATATACAACATGGAGTTTTGCACTGTAACAGCCATGTCATATGGTGATATAATCAGTTTTGCAGACTAACCATGATTCTTATTATACCTGAGATACCTACGCTGGAATAATTACTGCTGACTGATATTGCTTAACCACTGGTACTGTAACTCAATTCCCATAATTGTTGTATGAAATATCAGACATACCAGGTCAGGCATGTGGGTGTGATGGACAATGACCATGCTGCACAGCATATAGCATGCCACATAGATCTAGCATGACATTTACAGATTGTACTGTATCATATTCTTGAGTGGCCAGAGCAATAGAATTTCATCTTCTGGCATTATTGAAGGTGTAGGACTGTGCTACCATTTAGACTAATTTACAACACTGTGAAAATTTGCCATATCCAATGCTTTTACAGGGCAGCTGCAGTCACCCAAAGTCTACATCTTTGGCATCTTGCCCATAAAAGTATATCTTATGTGTAGCTCATTTATGGAATGCGAAGGTAAAATGCTCTTGCTTCTGTGGTATGATGTGCTCTGCTACATAGGACTTGCACATTTATGTAATGGAAATGATTTCTGTTAATGGAGGTGCATGAATCACATTCAGTGTGTACATGGTCAGCTGTCAACGGTGCTAGGTAGGATCTGTGCAGTCCCCTAGATGCTTTACAGACAGTTAAGCAGTTCATTGTACACATGGTGACATTATGCTTTGAAAATTTTAATTTTATTTTAGTTTAGATGTTTTCCAACAAAACATTTTGTAATGCGATACAAAATAAAAATAACATAAATAATTTCTAACAAAGCAAGTCAATTTAAAATATGTAAACAATAATAAAATCAATGTCATAAAGAGGATTAGAATTAGAGCCATGAGTGATATGAAATAACACAGTTCTGGTTCCAATAGAGAAAAGCTAAACTAAAAATAAGAAAAGGAAGCTCATACCACATCATTAAATTCCATTCAAAGCAAGTATTAATTGACCTATGGAAATTGGACAAAGTAAGTCATTGTCAAAGCCACTGAGGCCATAGGATCCCATGTGTGGAGTCTGAAAGGTAAATGAGTGAATGCCAGCTATTTCTAAATGTACCTAGGAACAACCAGTAGACCCAGGGAAACTGATCACAAGGTCT
Source organism: Protopterus annectens (assembly GCF_019279795.1). Classification (NCBI taxonomy): domain Eukaryota; kingdom Metazoa; phylum Chordata; order Ceratodontiformes; family Protopteridae; genus Protopterus; species Protopterus annectens. Next base: position 511,422,392 of record NC_056730.1, on the reverse strand, counting down.
GACAGAGGCAGTATACCACCACAAGCTCCTTCAGGTAAGAGATACCCATGCCATGTATGGACAATGTGACTAACACCTTGAAAATAATTCTATAATGTATTAGAAGCCAGTGCAGGCTGTGCACTCCAAGTATAATATGCTGGAAACAGAAGATACCATTGAGTAGCCTGGCAATGAAGCTCTGCACCAACTGCAGATGGTCATGCTTTGTGTTAGGGAGTCCCAAGTAAAGGGTATTGCAGTAATCATGGTTAAAATGAGACCAAGGCATGAACACCTACTAAAAGATCAGCTTGAGGATGAAGATACTTAATATTGGAAATGTTTCACAAATGGAAAGAAGACTTTACAATCACAGCCATTGGTCAGAAGTGTAACTATGGACCAAATGAGAGTTGTTATAAACAATGAAAATGTATATAGGTTCATAGACAAGTACTTGGCTAGCTGCCTTTGTGGACCATTGTAAGTCTAGCCAATTTCCCCTTAGTGAGAATCAAACCTTGTATCTCTTATCTGTGAGGCAGCAGACGTTTTAACCATTGACCATTATGCCAACCCTATATATATATATATATATATATATATATATATATATATATATATATATATATATATATATATATTTATAGGTCACTACTCATTGTTTGTGGTGTGTGTATGACACTGTGGATACATCTTCCAGGCTATGGCCACTACTATCGTTTTAAGGAGCTTTGCATGGTTGCATTCTCTGAACCTTCTAGATAATGGTAAAAATGAGATTTTAAATTCTCCCTTGGATAGAGATTTTGTTTGGCATCTCTGCTACAGAGGTGATCAAAAAGTGTGATGAAAAGGGCAAGTTGAATCAGGGAATCTCTTAAGATTTTTCAGCCCTCCTTTTCCAAATTGTCCAAGGGATTTTCTTTCTCCTCATCCAGAATCAGCAAAAAAACAGAATAAACAGTCTCAACTGAATTCAGGTAAACAGACATTTAAGAAGAAGTGGCAAGGCGGTTCCAAAAAGAAGTCTCAAACCTCCCAAAACCAATGACACACGAACAAGTCTGAATGAGTATTCAAGAGACCTTGTGACTCCTCCCATCCTGTCCACTCTCTTCCAGAAAGTATGAATCTCAGTTTTTCTCTTGGGCAACAGATTGTTTCAGAAAAATGGGTTCTGAAAATCATTTATCAGGGTTACAGATAGCAGTGGGAGGAAATTGTTCATTTCTAGAGGGTTGCGAGTGCATGTGTGAGTGAGTGGTATGGATGAATTACCCCAGCAGAGCCAGCCAGCCGGTGTCATAAACCTTGGCTTGAGATGATTTTCACTGTTGAAGTGACACTCCATCCACATGTGTACAATTGGAAAAAGGATTTGAGGATGGATATATATATATATATATATATATATATATATATATATATATATATATATATATAATTTTATCTATATATGTATGTAAATAAAAAAATGTTAATATGTGTTAATATGGTTTGTTTTCTTTACTATTAATGTATGCGTACCTGTATCTTAAGCGATACTGTAATAAAGGTGATTAAAAAGCAGTACCTAATCACAATTAATATCCGGTTGTACAGTCCTGGAGACTGATGCCTTTGTGAGCCCTCTGTTGTCATCAACTGATGTATGAAGTGGAAAGCTCTTTTTTTGCAGATTATGTAGCACTACTGCTGGCAGACAGTATGCTGGAGTAGTATATCCAGCTTCACAGGTTGCCTTATTGCACTCTGGAGTTCAGTATAAGCAGTCTGCATAGGAACTGTTCTGCTCATCTGTGAGGTTCAGGTTCTGTATTACATGCTGGTTTGAGGAATGGGTGTGTGATTGCTCTGCCTGGTGCCTGTCCTAGCAAAATGTGGTGTGATGCCAGTTCCCCATGCTGCATCCATACCACTGGCAGTCTGTTTGCCTGGTTTCCCACAGGCAGCAGGGAGTGATATACCAGTATACCAAACACACTGATACTTCTCCTGGGCGTGCCTGCTGTACCTTCCTATAATCCTCATTGCAGCATGGTGTCTGCTGTATACATAATTTATCTTCTTCTTACATCCAAGACTAATCTGTTTTTAGGTCCTGTATCAAAAAGTTTAGATATAAGTCACCTAGACTGAACTTGAATCTTTCAGCTTTCAGAACAGAAATTCCTTGCAAAACTAGCTCTACTCCATTTCATGTTACACTAGTGTGACATTTTACAACTTAGTTATTTATGTCTTGTCTTTAATTCTGGATTCAAAATTGATTTGGAACATACTGTGTCAGATAGTGTGTTTTTTTGTGTATATGAACATAAAATGAAGTGGGTACAAGATACACCAGGAAGCTGTAGCTATCTTGCATCCAGATATGATCTGCATGTTTTGGGCGGGGGTGCTGAAAGTAAGTCTCTTAAATCTTCCACAGTGTGTTTACATGTCACTCACTGTATATCTCTTCTTTTTTTTTTGAGCCATATAATTCCAAGAGAAAGACCATGACAAAGAAAGGCTTCCACTATATTTGTGGATAAAGTTGGAGTTCTCAGGTAACCCTTCCTTCTGCTACTCAGCAAAACAGTACATACTGCATACCTCAACCTGGCCAAAGCTTTTGAGACAATTCCCCACAAAGGCATAGTAGAAAAGCTAAGAGAACTGGGAATAAACCCCTATTTCACTCACTGGATTGCCAGCTGGTTCAAAGATAGGATGCAAATAATAAAAACAGGAGACGTTATCTCCACAAAGAGACCAATCACCAGCGGAGTCTCCCAGGGTTTTGTACAGGGACCTCTCCTGTTTGACATTTGCTTTTCTGAAGTAAAACTCAATACTAAAGGGCTCTGTTTGGCTAAGTTTGCAGATGACTGCAAGCTAGGAGCAGTCACTGAATCCCCAAATGACTTAGCCATCCTGCAAGAATATTTGTCCCAAATAAATAACTGCTACCAAAAGCATGGACTGAAACTAAATGCCAAAAATTGCATTATTGTACCCTTTGGGAAGTCATCTATGCCAGGAAACTACCACATTGAGAATACATCCCTAAGAGTCAGCCCAGTTGCTTGGGATTTGGGAACTTATGTGGAGAGTGACCTAACCTTTGAGCAATGTGTCCATTGTTGTAAGAAAGTTCTTCTATATTGCATAGCTTATAAACAAAGGGATTTTATCTAGATCTAAGGATGTCATTATCCCCTTTTATGGAGCCCTCATAAGGCCAGTCATTGACTATAATACCCCCTATGGCTTGTATCTGTCCAGTCACATGCAACAGTTAGAACGCCCACAGAGATATCTTACTAAAAGGATGCAGGGCCTAAACAATATGTCTTACATGGACTGACACAAAGGTCCATCACTATACTTGGTATCTTATAGACTGCTAAGAGGTGACCAGTCTCTGGTATATATGAAATCCCCCATTTCATTACTGATGGATTTACTGCAAATTAGCAAGTCAAATGGCATCAGAAATATTTGGTCTACAGATCTAAACCTCTTTTGTAACATCAGCAGAATGGTTTGGAGGGATAAGTAAGCTGGGGATACTGCTGCCCTGGATTAGACTCCACATCCACATAAAAAAGTTCATCCCTGTCCATATTCAAGTTCAGCTTTGACCTGTGAATGGGAAGCAGAAAATTTATCCCAGAACTACCCCCAGTACTACTAATGGACAGAAGCATGTCCTAAATGCTTTATGCCATGCATGGGTCCCCTTAAATCTGTGGTATGATCCCAGTTATTCTCATTACGGGTAACATATAATTATCAACCATGGCATGGGCAAAGCCAATTGATAATCAAAGGGGATAAGTTATTTCAAGCACAAATAGGGAAAATGGCTAGGCTTAAAATGGCCCACAAGGGCAGCTATGATAGTACTTACCTATCAACCTACAAACCTATAAATACAATTGACATATTTAATTATTATAATTCAATTACAGAGTAAGGGAGATTCTGCATGTGGGGAAGAAGTCATTGCTGGAATGAGGAAACAGAAGTAAAAGAGTAAGGGGAGTGAGAGAGAGAGAGAGAGAAACAGAGTGAGAGAGAGAGAGAGAGAGAGAGAGAAAAACTCTCAACTAGATGTATTTTATAGGTAGTTTTAGTAATTAAAGAAAGGAGAAATTCTATCTGGGTGAAGAGAGAGAGAGAGAGTAGTTAGGAGGAAAGACAGACAGATGTGGTGGATGAGTTAGATAATCAGTTGGTTAACTGGGAGAGGTTCAAGTGCAAAGTCATTGGTCCATAAGGTGCGGCTTTAGTTGAAGTTTGAAGGATTATATGTGCTGTAATACTCTGAGTGAAAGGAATGGAAGTACAGATTTCGGAGAGACAGAAGGAGTGCAGAGAGTCAATGCAGGAGTTGTTTGATTTGGTGATGGATAGTAACATTTTATCTGCTGAGTGAAGTGGTATGCTAGGTACATAGAGATGGAAAATTTTATGTAGCTTTGGACATTTGTCTGGTTCACAGATGAGTTTTTGTGTCATGACTTGTTGTTAGATAGTGCTGCTATTGACTAGCTGTGAGTGAGTTAGTTAGTGTCCCTACTGACTAGCTGTGACTGAGTTAGGAAATGTCTCTAATGACTAGCTGTGAATGAGTTAGGAAGTGATTCTAATGACTAGCTGTGAGTGATTTAGGTAGTATCTCTAATAAATAGCTGCGAATGAGTTAGGTTGTGTCTCTAATGACTAGCCGTGAGTGATTTAGGTAGTATCTCTAAAGAATAGCTGTGAGTGAGTTGGGTAGTGTCTCTAATGACTAGCCGTGAGTGAGTTAAGCAGTGATTTTAATAACTAGTTGTGAATGAGTTAGGAAGTGATTCTAATGACTAGCTGTGAGTGAGTCAGGAAGTGCCTTTAATGACTAAATGTGAATGGCTTAGGTAATATCTGTAATGACTAGCTATGACTGAGTTAGGAAGTGTCTCTAATGACTAGTTGTGAGTGAGTTAGGAAGTGTCTCTAATGACTAGCTGTGAGTGAGTTAGGAAATGTCTCTAATGACTAGCCGTGAGTGAGTTAAGCAGTGATTTTAATGACTAGCTGTGAATGAGTTAGGAAGTAATTCTAATGACTAGCTGTGAGTGAAATAGGAAATGATTCTAATGACTAGCTGTGAGTGAATTAGGAAGTTTCTCTAATGACTAGCTGTGTGTGAGTTAGGAAGTGTCTGTAATGACTGTTAGTGGGTTAGGTAGTATCTGTAATGACGATCTGTGAATGAGTTAGGAAGTGTCTCTAATGACTAGCTGTGAGTGAGTTAGGAAGTGTCTCTAATGACTAGCTGTGAGTGTTAGGAAATGTCTAATGACTAGCAGTGAGCGAGTTAAGCAGTGATTTTAATGACTAGCTGTGAATGAGTTAGGAAGTGATTCTAATGACTAGCTGTGAGTGAAATAGGAAATGATTCTAATGACTAGCTGTGAGTGAATTAGGAAGTGTCCCTAATGACTAGCTGTGTGTGAGTTAGGAAGTGTCTCTAATGACCGTTAGTGGGTTAGGTAGTATCTGTAATGATGATCTGTGAATGAGTTAGGAAGTGTCTCTATTGACTAGCTGTGAGTGAGTTAGGAAGTATCTCTAATGACTAGCTGTGAGCAAGTTGGGTAGTGTTTCTATTGACTAGCTGTGAGTGAGTTAGGAAGTGTCTCTAATGATTAGGTGTGTGTGAGTTAGGACGTGCCTCTAATGACTAATAGTTAGTGTGTTAGGTAGTATCTGTAATGACTATCTGTGAATGAGTTAGGAAGTGTCTAATGACTAGCTGTGAGTGAGTTAGGAAGTGTCTCTAATGACTATCTGTGAATGAGTTAGGAAGTGTCTAATGACTAGCTGGAAGTGAGTTAGGAAGTGATTCTAATGGCTAGCTGTGAGTGAATTAGGAAGTGTCCCTAATGACTAGCTGTGTGTGAGTTAGGAATTGCCTCTAATGACCGTTAGTGGGTTAGGTAGTATCTGTAATGATGATCTGTGAATGAGTTAGGAAGTGTCTCTATTGACTAGCTGTGAGTGAGTTAGGAAGTATCTCTAATGACTAGCTGTGAGCAAGTTGGGTAGTGTTTCTATTGACTAGCTGTGAGTGAGTTAGGAAGTGTCTCTAATGATTAGGTGTGTGTGAGTTAGGAAGTGCCTCTAATGACTAATAGTTAGTGTGTTAGGTAGTATCTGTAATGACTATCTGTGAATGAGTTAGGAAGTGTCTAATGACTAGCTGGAAGTGAGTTAGGAAGTGATTCTAATGGCTAGCTGTGAGTGAATTAGGAAGTGTCCCTAATGACTAGCTGTGTGTGAGTTAGGAAGTGCCTCTAATAACTGTTAGTGGGTTAGGTAGCATCTGTAATGACGATCTGTGAATGAGTTAGGAAGTATCTCTAATGACTAGCTGTGAGCAAGTTGGGTAGTGTTTCTATTGACTAGCTGTGAGTGAGTTAGGAAGTGTCTCTAATGATTAGTTGAGTGTGAGTTAAGAAGTGCCTCTAATGACTAATAGTGTGTTGGGTAGTATCCGTAATGACTATCTGTGAATGAGTTAGGAAGTGTCTAATGACTAGCTGTGAGTGAGTTAGGAAGTGTCTCTAATGACTATCTGTGAATGAGTTAGGAAGTGTCTAACGACTAACTGGGAGTGAGTTAGGAAGTGATTCTAATGACTAGCTGTGAGTGATTTAGGTAGTATCTCTAATGACTAGTGGTGAGTGAGTTAGGTATTGTCTCTAATAACTAGCTGTGAGGGAGTCAGGCAGTATCTCTAATGACTAACTGTGAGTGAGTTAGGCAGTGTCTCTAATGACTAGCTGTGAGTAAGTTAGGCAGTTTCTCTAATGATTAATAGTGAATGAGCTAGGTAGTTGCTTAAGGACATGACAATGATGAGACGTAGTGCTGATTAGTTTCAAATTTGGCTACGTGTTATGTTATTGAGCTAAGAGTGAGAGTTGGTCAGATTGAAGCTGGATTAAAATAGGGTGTGCATACAGGGGTGCTAGGGTGAGGAAGGGTGCAGCAATACATCTCTTGGCATTGACTGTGATATATGATTTGACAGTGTATAGGGCACCTAATTTTTGAGAGTTATCTTTACAGCCTGTTGTATGTGACAGCCAAATTTCAGGCTGTCATCAACGATAACCCCAGTTAGTTTGTTGTGGCTAACTAGTTCTATATTAGTATTAGTGGCAGATGTTTCTGTAAAGTTCTTTTTGTAATCAGACATTTGTTTAAGTTTAAAAAGGATTAGTCTGGATTTTTGGATTCAGGTACATCTGGGATTCAGTTAGCTAGGGCCCAGTGTTGCAGGGGAATCTTTGGTAAGCTGTTGTAGTCTCTCTGTTTTTTGTGGAGCAGCTGAGTGTTGAATCATCTGAGTATTGAATGATTGTGGCTGGTTTACTTGTTATGTGCAGATCATTTATGAATATATTTAATAGTAAAGGCCTAGAACTGAACTTTGAGGAACACCCACTATGACAGGTAGAAAGAGATGTTGTTTTGCCATTTTACTGCCTGCTGTCAATTTTTAGGTGTAACTGTTGAACCAGGTTAGAGATAATTCATGAATTTCTATGGAAGATAGATTAGTTAACAAGTTATTGTGTGGCACTGTGTCAAAGGCTTTTGACATACCAAGGAATAATGCAGAAATTAGGTTACCTTTATTTCCATACTGATTTACTGTAGTTGTAAAGTTTAGGAGGGTTGTAATGGTACTATGATGAGGTTGGAACACATATTGTGCAGGGAATAGAAGTCTGTCATTAGAGAGAAAAGTCAGTATTTGTGATTGCAGACATTTCTCTAGTATTTTTATACTGGGAAAGAGTGGCTATGGGCCTGAAGTTGGACAAGACAGCAGAGTTGCCACCTTTATGAAGGGGTATTATGTATATTTTTTTTCCAAAGACTGGGGACATTATTTTCCATAATGGAACAGATTATTAGGACAGAGACTGGTTATGCCTGAGAATCAGCAGCTATTTTAATATATTCACCTGGTAAGTTGTCAGGGGCAATAAAGGTAGGTTTCAAGGTAAGGAGTATTTTTTTAATTGTGGAAGCTGGATTAGGCTGGAGAGATAGTGTTAAGGTGCAGCTTGGGGTTAGGAGGTTGTATGTTATTAATATAGGCTGAGAAGATAAAAAGGGGCAACAGTTTTAAATAAAGTGTGAATTAAATTATCTAGCTATGCAGTATGTTTGTTTTGGATTGGTTGGAGTAGGCTATGTTATGGATTCTGGATTTAGTGATGGATCGATGGAAGACTAGAACTTTTTTTATTCATTAGTTATCTGGAGCTTGTGTAGTATGTTTTATGAATCTGATTTTAGTTTTTGCTATGTTTCTACAATGCTTATCTAGTTGCAGGGTGCTGCACCTATCAGCTACCACAGGGGTATGGTTCGGAAAATCTTGAACTCTTGAAATCTCTGCCATATGACAGGCACATTACTAGCTCTTTGCCTCTTTTTTTCCCAGTATCATACAATGCTAGGGAGAAGTGTTAATGAGTGGGCCAGTAGAGAATGGAAGCTTAATGGCTGTGGAGAAATGAGGGCACTTGTTCAGAACTTGTTGTAAGCACTAAATAAGCTACAAATGACTGCAGCACTCAACCTTCCTCATTACCTAGAGGAAAACAGTTTTTGTACTTACTTTCCTCACTTATCTAGAAGAAAATATTTTTTATTCAGGCATGTCCAAGGGTCATCTCCCAGTGTTTTCTCCTGTCTATCTGATGAATCTGGGCATCTTGGGGCAATGTAGCAATTGCCTCTTGTACAGAGACAACCCTCTCCTCCCACCACCCAACACTACAACCTGTGAGAGATGCACTTATCTAGCCAAACTGGAGGTAAAGCTCTCTCCATCCAAGACCTGACAGTCAAGAGGAGAAGGTAAACACATACACCACACTCATCACATAGTCCCACTAAATCTGCACCACCAAAATCCACACATAGAAACACAAAAACATTTGCGGAAGCTCTACCAGGCTATAACTCATACCACACTTTTTGGCCATGTAAACCTGTACCAAAACATTAAAGGCAGAGGTGTGTCCATATTCATTAAGGATATCCACACCTCCAGGCTAGTTGCTTAGCATAATGCATCCGAGGTTATCTAAATGCAAGTAACTCTGGGCAAAACTGCAATCCAAATTGTAGCTTGCTACAGATCCCCCACCATGCCCCAGGATTCCCACTCCCCTTTTCTTGATATACTGGAAAATATTAGGGCTCAACCAAATACCCTAATAATGGGTGATTTCAACTACCCCACCATTAACTGGGAAAACTACTCATGTACCAACTCCTTCACTCAGCGCTTTCTGGAATTCATAAATTCCAATGCCCTGGATCAACTTATCAACTCCCCCACCAGGGACAACAATATTCTAGACCTAGTCATTACCAACATGAGTGACCGGTGTTCCACACCTGAAGTCACCTCCTCATTGGTCCAATCCAACCATAAGCTAATCACCCTAGATATCCACATCCTGCCCCCACCCCCCATTAAGGAAACCATGGTAAAAATTTTCTCCAAAGCCAACTTCATGCTTCTTAAGACAGAAGTGGTGCATGGATCGTGCTATCCCAAACAGAACCAAGATGCTATCCTCCAAAAAAGGAAGCCAATCTGGTGGTCCCCTACCATAAACAAACTGTACAACAGAAGGAAGAAACTGTTGCAAAAGTGAGTAAAATCCCATGAGTGAAGGAGCTCCCTGATCAGCCGCAGTAAAAAGCTGAGATCCCTTATAAGATCCTCCAAAGCTAGCTACGAAAACAAAACCACCACTGATTCTAAAGACAACCACAAAGCATTCTATAGCTATGTCAAGAATCTCAATGGCAACACCCAGATCTCCTCTGAGTTACAGCACAACGGCATGAAAATTACAGAATCAATTGATATTGCCAGCATCCTGGCAGATAGGTTCAATGCTAACTTTACCCCTCCTCTCACCCCTTAGGGTCCATATCTATACAGGAAGAATACAGAGTCCCTGTAATCACAATCATGCAGGTAAAAGCTGCACAATGCCAAAAACACAGCATCCATGGGATCGGACAACATCCCAGGCTGCATTTTACATGAACTTCAGAATGAACTGGCTCCCCACCTAAGCACCATGTTCAATCATAGCCTCACATCAGGCTTTGTGCCCACTGAATGGTGCACAGTGACAGTTATCCCACTCCACAAAGGGGGTGCCACCACTGATTCTGGGAACTATCGGTCTATTAGCCTGATGAGCCTGGTCTGCAAGGCCATGGAACGTATCATCATGGAACTCATAAACAAAGACATTGGTAACCTCCAAACTCTGGACCCCACCCAGTTCGGGCTTGTGAAAGGCAGATAATGCCTCTAGAACCTGATCAACTTCTTTGAGGCAGTCACCAAAGCCGTAGATGAGGGTAAGGTGGTTCACACAGCCTATCTTGACCTCGCCAAGGCTTTAGACACCATCTCCCATTCTGGAATTATAGCTAAACTCATTAACTAGGTATAAATCCCTACGTCACAAGAAGGGCTGCTAACTGGCTCACTGACAGAATCCACACTGTAAAAGTTGCAGACTCCAAATCTGACTTCAAACCAGTGACAAGTGGTGTACCACAGGGTTCAGTCCTGGGAACAATCCTGTTTGGTATCTACTTCTCTGAAGTACAGGCTAACACAGAAGGCCTCTGGCTGATGAAGTTTGCAGAAGACTGCAAACTAGGAGCCATAGACGAGTCCCCAAATGATGTAGACATCCTGCAGAAGGGTCTCACTGAGACAGATGCCTGGTGTCAGAGCCATGGCCTCAAGCTCAATGCCAAAAAGTGCATTGTCATCCCCTTTGATAAAAACACTGTACCCATGAACTAACACATAGGGAGCAGTCTACTTAACACCAAATGTGTAATAAGAGACCTTAGGACCCAGGTGGACAGTAGTCTCTCCTTTGATAATCACATTGCCACAGTAGTCAGGAAGTCCTTCGACTTGACATACCTTATCACAAAAGTGTTCTCATCCAGGAGAAAAGAGGCCATTGTTCTCCTCTACTCGACACTCATTAGACCCATTATAGAGTACAATGCCCCTTTTGGAATGTACCTCACAAGACATCTTCAGCAGCTGGAAAAGACACAGAAGTACCTCACAAAGAGGATTACTGGCCTCAAACAGATGCCCTACACTGACCATCTCAAAAAACTCCAGCTTTACTCCATAGCATATTGCCTACTCTGAGGTGATCTCTGCCTAACATATAAAGCTATGTCAAACCCAGAGCTGTTGGACATGCTACACCTAAAGAAATCCCCATCCCTCCAAGCTATATGCTCTAGGGACCTAAACCTTGTCACCACAATAAATAGGACATTCTGGAGGGACAGATTCCTGTCCCAGAGACTTCCCATACTCTGGAACAAGATGCCCATCTATGTCAAGCAAAGTTCCTCATTAGCACTCTTCAGGAAAAATCTTGATAAGTGGATGGGAAATAGGAAATACACCCCGGGGATCATTTCTGCGGCTCTGCTTGACAGGGGCACAGGAAAATAACTTTCTTGGGTGGTGTAAGCCAGGGAACCTTGTTGGCTAGGCTTACTTAGGCCCTAGGGCCGATAGCCTAGTACTTGCCTATGAACCTATCTATATATATATATATATGTGTGTGTGTGTGTGTGTGTGTGTGTGTGTGTGTGTGTGTGTGTGTGTGTGTGTATTTATCACTTACCAAGACTAATGTTCAATATGCAGTTTATGACACGTATGACGTAAGTGAAGGAAAGCCATATTAATATTTAGTGGAGCTCTAGTAATTATTTTTTACAATGCACCCGTGAGTGCTATACGTTCCAAGTGGTACTAAACTCTGGCAAACCAAAAAAAAATCAGAAAATAGTGCACCAGTTTTATTTTGGACTTTTCTTTTATCAAATAACAATATACTATAGAAAACTACAGTTAGAAATTTGATATTGCTTTGTATTTTCTGCAATATTTTAGATAATACAGCTTACATTTTCTTGTTTCTTTTTGCGATTTTACAAATGGTCAGTGGAACTTCTAAGATCATTATATCTATATACAATGGAATTTTATCATGGCTATCAAGCCCAAAATACATAATTTCCCAGAAATTCACAAATCTTAGCTTTTAACTGCTACCACTTTTCTGGCTAAGGCACTGTCTTTAAAACTTTTTTAAATAATACATTTTTTTTTCAACTTCTCCAATATTTTAATGTCTGTGCTTTTAAACAGTTAGTCTGTGATATTTATATTGAAGTAATCTGTCATTAGCTGGAAATGTTGCCTTTGATTTAGGTTAACCTGTCATTAGCCTGAAACATTGCCCTTTGTTTATTCTTATATAGTCATCTAGCTCTACGTGTGCACCTTTAAACGTTTAGTTTGTAGACTTCTAAAAGTGATAAAAGCATGATTACCAGAAATACATCTAACAATTTCTAACAGTTGAATGCACAGATGTCTACAACCATAGTACCTGATTCATAAGTCAAAAAAACTAACTAGAAGAGTACAAGAGACACAACAGCACTGAAACAGCAGAACCATACCCAAGGGCCCTGAGAGGACCATTACTAACCACATGGTATACTTGTCCTCTTCTTGCACCTTCCATGGATGGTAGGAATAAAATCCCTGCAATCTTGGACTTAAATATAACAAATCCATGTCACACAGTCCAATGGATGAGGTGCATTATGATGCAAATGGAGGTAACAGTCTCCTCCACAGAGTACTCTACAGTTTGGAGTCTTAACGTTGTGCAATGATAATCACAAACTTGAGACAATACAGGGAGACTTAGTTGCTTGCAGAGTATGCATTTGCTTATGTTGGACACATTTCATGTTGTTTTTCATTGTTTATTTGTAACTGGACTGCTGTTTGTTGCGTAACACAATCTCCAATGTGCGGACTAATGTATGTTGGTATATTCAGCATTCAGCTGTGCTTCAGTCCCCTTTGTTAGATCCTTGCTTTTCCATATTCTGTCTTAACTTATTTTTAATACTTGTTACTATTATAAGCTAGAAACTAAAGTCTCCCCACCAAACAGAAACTCTGTATTTCTGACTAAAAGTCATTATACACATTAATTTCCACAAGTCATATTCTAATCACAGCACTATGGTACAACCATGCTAAAATGCATTTGCTTGCCTTGCAACCAGCAATAATAGCAGTTACATGTCTATCATATTTATCACTGCTGCAGTAGCCTTAGCAGCATGTTATATTCTGCCAACAATATAACAGCCAGGCAGCTTCCAAAGCTTCAGTGCACCTTCTATGTGCCCAGACTGTGAGGAAGCTTGAGCTGAGCTGACTAAAAGACAAGGCACAAAGCCTTTCAGAGTTTTACTGCTGCCGAAGAGTGTACTCCTCTGAGGCTTTTGAGGATCAATGGTCGGCTTGTGCTTTCCTTTGCTGGGCAGATACGTTTCCTATGGGAAAAAACACATTTTTTTAATTTACTGTTTACCAGCAATTGCTGCTTCTCTTTCTTGGGAAAAAGACACCATTTTTGGCTTGACCATGGATCAGATTACCATTCCCATGGTTAGTCCTTTCATCCACAAACAGAAAAAAAATTAATCAAACAGCCAGGCTAACAATTTGCTGTAGAGTGACTGAGTGTCTCTGCTCTGGCCATTTGTTGTACCCCAGACCACTCATTTTTTACCCTGGATCACTCTGGTGTAACACCTACAGCCACACTGGACTGGAGTTAGCCACATCATCTGTGGCTGTTGAGGTCCCCTCAGAGTATAATGGACAGCAACTCTTGTCGGTCCTAAGAGAGGGAGCAGGGAAGGTTTCCTTGTTGTGTTGGAATGCTGTATCCATCCCTGGAAAGCTGCTTCTGCCATTATCAACACAGTTAGTACCATTTTCCTGTCAAAAAGAAACAGAAAACCGAGCATGTTTCTACTCCTCCTCAGTTTTCTTTGAATAAAAGTACTTTACTAGGTCTGGCTCAGGGTTTAATTCAGGCTATTGATCTTTTTCGTAAAGTAGATTATGATAAAAGAAAGAGGGATTCTTCTTTTCCTGAACAGATTCAAGACTGAATCTGAACAGGAAGATTCAGGGAAGGATACAAGTTTTTTTTCCTCAGATTTCTGATTCAGACTCAGAGGAGAGCTCAGTTTTTGATTCTCCCTACAAGAGGGGGAGGGGTCTCTTTAATGAGGTAATTGCCAGAATGTGCCAGTGTTTTTCAGTGCAAGAACACTGAAGTTTCTTAGCCCCTCAGAAAGTACAAGTTGCTACAGAAGGGTTTTCTGGAACCCATACCTATTCCTCCTATTCTGTATTCTTTATAGGATGTGTGTATTACTATCTGCAGTTTTCCTGATTGTCAGCCAGCTACCACTAGAAAGGCAGATAGGATGCATAAAATGTATCAGTCTTTTCAATTTTTATCCACAATTGCAACACCTATAATTGCTACAATTGCTATAATTTTAGTTGATCCTTCTAAGCACTTGCTCCAATCCTACTCTTTCTGATAAGGATGGGAAAATTATTGTGAGGCAGCTGTGGTGGTGCAGCAGTTAGCATTGTTGCCTCACAGCAAGAGGTTTTCTGGTTCGATTCCTGGCTGGGGTGATTTCTGTATGGAGTCTGCATGTCCTTCCCATGGTCATGTGGGTTTTCTCTGGGTGCTCCACATTCCAAAAAACATGCAGTAGGTGGATTAGACACTCTAAATTGGCTGTAAGTTTGAGTGAGTGGAATGGATGAACTACTGCAGCAGGGCTAGCCACCCAGCAGTGTAAACTTTGGTTCGATGATTGTCACTGTTGAAGTGGCACCCCAACTCCATGTGCAAAATGGGAAAAAGGGGTTGAGGATGGTTGGGGAAAAAGTATGAATTTCAGCAGCTTTGATTTTCAGAATTTTGAATTGGCAAGCTCATATGTTAAAGTTTGTTCTGACAAATGGTGAAAGCGTGTGGAATGTTTTATCTGCAGTTTCTTCTTGTGAATAAAAATCTGCTTTAAATAACTTAGTTTCTTCCATTGCACTGGTCACCACTCATTGTTTACAGCATGTATATGGCTCTGTTGATCTAGGGATATGTCTACTGGTACTGTTTTGAGAAGACTTGCATGGCTGCATTCACAGAACACCTTTATGATATCCATGAAGGGAGAAGTACTAATGCTCTTTTTAATCATATCCAGGAATTTCCCCAGGCATACTTTTAAATTTTTCATTTTGGAGCAGATCAAGTGTGATCGCAGAGATGATGCCTTGAAGGTATGCTTAGAAATGACCTGGGCCTAATGAGCAGGTTAGTACTGCCCCTTTTTTTAAAAAAAACTGAGCTCTTAAAAGGTAATATGAGTAGACATGCTGTTTTCAATGGGTTAGAATATGTATTTATTGGAAAATTCATGTAATTATTCAGTGTTTTAATATTTGATTTTAACCAGGAGAAGATTTTTATGGTTCTTATTTTTTAGGGTGTTTACTCAGGGGGTGTGCCATATTATAAACAGGTTATTGGTCTGTTATTAGTCATGTGACTAAAGAAGGGAGATTTAAATTATGATGTTATTGTTCAGTTATTGTCTGATGAAGTTTTATAAAGTACAAAACAAAAGTGCTTACTTTTTTATCTGTTAATACTTTTTATCTGTTAATCATTAAGGCTCGGTTTAAGTTATGGCACGGTTTATTTATTTATTTATTCAGTGATTTACGGTTTTCTGAGCTGCTCCAAGTGCCATGTTTCTGACTGCATTGCATTCTCAGAACCTCCCAGATAATTTTAAAAATGAGATTTTAAGTTCTTCCTTGGAGAGAGATTTAGTGTTTGATTGTCTCTGCTGCAGAGGTGATCAAACAGTGTGAGGAAAGAGGATCCCTAGGATTTTTGGATGGTGCAGTGGTGCAGCGGTTATGTTGTCACCTCACAGCAAGAGGTTCTCCGGTCCGATTCTTGGCTGGGGTGCCTTCTGTGTGGAGTCTGAATGTCCTTCCTGTGTCTGTGTGGGTTTCCTCCCATGTTACAAAGACATGCGTCTGGAGCGTTTCTCCCTGGGCTTCATTCCAAGTCAGACTTTCCCAGTAAACAAATGTTAAATAAATAATAAATACATTTGCAGCTCTCCTTTTCCAAATTTTCCAAGGAATGTTCTATCTTCTCGTCCAATTTTGGCCAAAACCACAGTAAACAATATCAACAAAATACAGGTAAACAGACCTTTAAGAAGAGAAGTCTCAAATCTCCTGAATGACTATTCAAGAGACCTTGTGACCCCCTCACACCCTGCCCCCCCCTTTTTTTTTAACAGAATGAATGCATCACCATTTTTTT
Source organism: Protopterus annectens (assembly GCF_019279795.1). Taxonomy (NCBI): domain Eukaryota; kingdom Metazoa; phylum Chordata; order Ceratodontiformes; family Protopteridae; genus Protopterus; species Protopterus annectens. Next base: position 511,406,019 of record NC_056730.1, on the reverse strand, counting down.
CTTTAGCAACAAATTGTTTCATACAAATGGGCTCAGAAAATCATTCATTAAGGTCACAGATAGCAGTGGGAGGAAATTTGTTCTTTCCTGGGGGTCATTCCTTATCCTCCTGATAAGATAGTTGTTTCCACTGGTCCTTCATCACATGTTCTTATGCAGTGGTAGAAACAGAGTCTCTTTTTCAAGTGGATACATTTTTTTTTTATTCAAGGACATTCCTAGTGCCAAAGAAAGAAACTACTTGGAGGCCATTTCTGGATCTTTCTTTCCTACAGCTGTTTGTCATAGTGCCCAAATTCAAAATGATGTCAGTTTAGCCTGTTACCTCTTCTTTCTCTTTCAAGTTCCCTGGCTACACCTGACTTAAATTATGCTTATCATGACATCCCTATTCATCCAGACTTCAGATATTTCTTAAATTTTGTGTATCTGTATCACATTATCAATTCTCTGCCTTACCAGTTGGACTATCCACTGCACCAAGAGTGTTCACAGTGCCTAGCTCCAGTTATAGCTCATTTCAGGCTACAGAGTATCCACATTTTTCCATATTTAGATGACTTGCTTCTCTTTGCAGAGTCTTCTTCAAAGTGTCAGGAATATCTCTTTTGGGTGAGAGATCTCTTACAAAAGCTGGGATTCCAAGAGAACATTCAAAAGTCTTTCTTGGCTCACACAGCATTGTGTTCCTTGAATGTCAACTAGACACCTCAGTTCAAAGAGCTGTTATTCCACGTGAAAAAAAGTAGATCTTTATCTAGATCTGTTTCTAAGGTTTTCCAATCAGACATTGGTCACTGGAAGGGTATATCTCAGGATTCTGGGTCTCATGACATCCATGATTCTCATGATACTCCTGATAAGACTCAGTAGTATTTCAAAGCTCTTTGGTCCCAGCATCACCACCCATTATCTTTTCATTTCCCATTGCTGGGGTTTGTCAAAAGAGACATTTTTGTGGTGGAGACAACAGATATCTTTAAATCCAATATTCCCCTTCTCTCTCTCTGCTCCAAAGCAGTCAGTAAACACAGATGATTTGGACTTTGCTTGGGGAGCAGTTTCAGTAAGGATCAAAGTGTGTGCATTGGGGGGGGGCACCACACCAAGGAGAGAAGCAAGCACATAAAAATCAAAGAGATGCTTGACCTGATCAAGGCACTCAACTCTCTGAACCATCTTTGGTCACTGGAATCTATTTTCATGTTATAGACAATGTTACCATCATGAGCGGACCGGTGATCCACTGTGGCGACCCCTAACTGGGATAAGCCAAAAGGAGATAATGATGAAACAATGTTACCATCATGTAGTATATCAAAAAGCAAGGGCAAACTAGGTAGTACCCCTTTCCAGATTAGTCATGTTAGCTTGGGATATAGCTTCACAGCACAATCTCGCCCTACAGGCATCCTACATTCCATCACAGCAAAATAGTGTTGCAGACAAACTGAGCAAGCCCAGGGCAGATGCTCACAAATGGAAACTAGATCAGGGGGTCTTCCTAGATTTGATCCATGGTAGAGTTTCTCAAGCAGACCTGTTTGTCTCTTCTCTGAACAATCAGCTAGTCAGATTCTATTCCAGGACTCCATGCATGAAGACTTGGAATACAGATGTCTTTCTTTTCCTTAGACAGGAATGTTCCTGTATGCTTTTCCACCATTTCCACTAATATCTAGGGTACTTCTGAAGAGTTGTGAGGAATCCCCCAAGATCACTGTGGTGACTCCTTTCTGGCCAAGGCAACCCTAGTTCTCCCTTCTTTTGGAAATGGTCAGTGGAAATTATCACAAGCTTCCTTACAGACTGGATCTACTTACACAGGAACAGGGATGTTTGATACACCTTGACATCAGTCAACTTTAAGTGTCTGTTTGGATGGTAAGGTCTTAATTCCTTTTAGGAACCTGCTTATGGAGGGTGTGGGGCATGTAATAATGGCAGCTAGAGCACCTGCTACTAGAAAATCATATATTAGCAAATGTAAAAAGCTTTCTAGCTCGTGCCAACAACGCAACCAGCTCCCATTCAGGGCTAGTTGCTCAGTAGTTCTTCAATATTTGTGTGAGTTACTATCCTATGGTCTTTCTTAAGCCTCATTCAAGGTTCATTTATTGGCCTTTTCAGCGTGTCTGCCCATGGAATTTCCTCTTTCAAAGCAGTCTCAAGTGAAAATGTTCTTGAAAGGGGTTTTGCATAAGAGGCCTCCAAGAAAACCGATGGATCTTCCTTCGGATCTTAATTTTGTGTTAGAGAAGCTAAGACTTTCTCAGTTTGAACCAGTTAATATTTCTGACTTGAGGTTCTTAACATGGAAAATAGTTTTACTGATTGCTCTGACCTTTGCAAGAAGGGTATCTGAGTTGAATGCTCTTATGGTGAGTCAGCCCTATCTCATTTTCCATAGGAACAGGATGTCTTTGAGAGCTAATATTTCTTTTATGCTTAAGGTGGTGTTGGTGTTTACTGTAAGCCAAACTGTCCAGCTCCTGGACCTAAAGATGAGGGAGAAAGGATACTATGGATATTCACAGACAACTTGTGCACTATCTTGACAGAACTAAATCTTTCAGAACTTCAGATAGATTGTTAATTTCTTGTGAAGATAAGAAGAAGGTACAACCTGTGTCAAAACAGAACAGACTATTTCCAAATGGTTGTCTAAGGCTATTATCTTTTGTTATCTCACCATAACAAAACTATTCCCTGCAGGGTCAAAGCTCAGTGTACCAGGGCCTTGGCTTCATCTACTGCTTTTTGGAAAGGGTTGGATTCTAGTAGTCTAGGACCTGCTACTTGATCCTCT